>NC_058133.1:160788617-160873821 GCF_016433145.1 Gracilinanus agilis | reverse complement strand
AGTCACATAGCAAGGAAGTGTCTGAAGCCAGATTTGGTTAGCTATAATTCTTATCCTAGAAACAACAAAGAACCACTGAAGCTTTTCAATCAAGGAAGTCACCTAGCCATATCTGTTCCTTGGATGATTTTGGAAACTGTTTATAGGCTCCAGTGAACTGGTTGGAAACTTGAGCCAGACTGACCATTTAGGAAGCTATTGCTGTAGTCTATGTGAAAGAAAATGAGGGCCTGAAGTAGTGGCTATGTGAATGGAGAGAAGGTGATGGAATTGGAGAGATACTGTGGAGATAGCCCAAGATTTGACAAGTCATAGAATATGTGGGCTGAGTAAGAATGATAGATGAGAGATGACATATCCTATCTTTCCCTGAAGTCATCATATCTGTCTTTTCTTACAGTACAGTAATCAACCAATCAATATGCATTTATTATCAAGTGTCTATTTATGTCAGGCACCAGGCTAAGCACTGGGGATACAAAGACAAAGGGAAAACAATTCCTAACACTTGAGTTCACATTGTAAAAAGAAGGAAAATATATGCATATGTAGCTAATTGTAAACTGTGAAAAAGATAAAAAGTAACCTTGGGGAAAGTTACTAATAAGGAGATTAGAAAAAGTTTTAAGTAGAAGCTGCTTCATTTGAATTTTGGAAGAAGTCAGAGATTTCAAGACATGAAGTTGAAAAATGATGCAGTCTAGGAATGGGAGGAAACGAATGAAAGTTGTGAAGAGGGGATATAATGTCATGTGTGAGGAACTGCAAGAGGGCCAGTTTGACCGAACTATAGTGTGTAAAGGACATAATGATTATGAATGAAATTGGAAAGATAAGATGAGGCCAAGCTATCAAGAGATTTTATTTGATCCTTGAGGTACTAGGGAGCCACTCGAATTTATTACATAGAGGGCTGACATGGCTTAAACAATCGTTTAGGAAAATCACTTTGGCATCTCTATGAAGAATGGTCAAACTGCAAAGAAACTTGAGTCATGGAGACCAATTTTGAAGCCATAATAATAACATAATTGGTTGAGAGATGTTATATTGAACCTCTGGGAGCTTTAAGATCACTTTTGATTGACAAATAAGTCAGTTGGATGGAATGTTCCCAGGGAGTCATGCGAGAGGCAGGAGGAGGGGCAGTTAAGAATCCTGAAAGGGTTCTGGGTCTTGGACCTGTGCTGAGGCTGGAGATCAGTGGATCCTAGTCTTGGAGTGAGAGGGTACAAACATCTCTCTCTGCAAACTCTTCCTGTACTTGAGATATTGTGCCAACCTGTACCTGACCACCACCTTGGTGTCTACTGCCCCTAGATATTAGGAATTACATCATCTAGATATCTAGGTTTCCCAGGGCCCGGGAGGGATCCAGGAAGTGGGCAGGAGACGAAGAAGAGGGTGGAAAAGGGTGGAAATAACTCAACTGTAAAGCTGAAGATCTATTGAAGAAGAAGTCAAATATCCAAACAGTTTACCTACTCTGGTTTAGTCCTGGCCAGGCTGAACCAGAGGGAAGCTACATTGATTCTTCATCTGCCAGCAGTTGAGATTTCATTAGCAACCAGTAGAGTAGGGTCTCCTATACCACAGTCCTTTACCCCTATCCTTCTTGTTAATATAAAGTTTAAAGTACTTTCCTAAAGCAGTGTCAAACTTGTTTTGGGAAGGGAGAAATTGCAGTCAGAATACAAGGCGTTATCCTAGCTAAAGAGCTCAAATCAATATATCAATTAACCCCAGGTGGGTCCTGAAGGGATATACCTCTAGACCTAAAGGATCCTGCCTGGGCAACTGTTTTAAGGGAGAAGGGTCATCTTATTATCTCTGTACATCAATTTACAATCTCAAACATATCAAGAGACTCCCAATAATTATAACAGAGATGAAGAGTCTGACCTAGAACGCTGACTTTGTAAATGCAGAGAAGGGAGACTGAAATGGAAACATGTTGTGAAAATAGAAATGACAAGGTGTGAGAAAATTGAGAGAGCTGAGGAAATTAGAAGAGCAAGTAGTTAATTGTAAGAACTGAGTGACCCACATTGACTTCATCTTGTAAATCAATTTCAGTTCCTTTTCTAGCTCAGTTCACTGTCATTTCATTAAACTTCTGTCCTGTGAGAAAACTATTCAATTGTAAATACTGGGAAAAAACTTTATTGCATTGTTTGAACTTGGACCTGTGGGGATGAACCATTTCTATTCTATCTGCTGTTTAGAGACCCTTAACTAATAACCTAGGTTATGCTAACCAGAAACCCAATCAGATCCTAAAGTTGATGCAAGAAGTTTTCTCACCAATATACATTTCAAGCAATCCATATGTCTCCTCTGAAAACTGGCCCTGTACTGATCAGTTAGTTATTGTTTCTAGATACTTAGGGAAAGTGAAATACCTCTTTTTCTGAACTCAAGAAATCGTACCTCTTTGCTCCCTCCCTCCCAACTTGGAGGGTGTCTAATATTTCCTCCAATTAAAAATCAGATTATTTAATGTCATATTGTTTCCTTTTAATTAATTGGTCTCATTTGATTAGTTAATTTTACTGTATAAATGTCTGTCTCCCAATGTATTTAAGCTCCCACCCTAAGCTGAGGAAGGGGTCTGGTATAGATCTGTCAGTCAATTGGCATGCATTGCTTAATAAATTGAAATGCTCAGAAGCTCACACCCTTGTTTCCCCAGTCATTTTGTCTTTCACCTGCCACATTAGTAATTGGTTAGATATGTGAGGTTTAGATAATTCAAGGATAATATTGTTTGCAAATCTAAATAACTGGAAGTTTGGTGATGATGCTCTAGGGGATTTTGGAAAGAGGAAAGGGTTTTAGAGAAAGATAATATTGAGTTTGAGATGCCTATGGGACATCCACTTCAAAATAGGCACTTGGTGAAGCAAGACTATGACTTGAGATATCTATCTATCTATCTATATATATATATATATATATGACTAGATAGTTAGACCTGAGATTTATCTGCATAAATATCATAATTAAACCCATGGTAACTGATAAGGTCACCAAGTGAGAGAGTATAGAACAAAGAAAATGAAAAACAAAAAACAGAAGGGCTAGAAAATAGTCTGGAGTAATACTTAAAAGTGGAGGTGATGAATGACAATCCATAAGATTCTATTACACTAATGTGCTAAACAAGTAGGTTTTAGATGATAAAGCCAATGGTCTTTATTTGGTTCTCATATTCCTTAACCTCCCTGCTACTTTTGACACTGTTGCCTTTTCTTGGATACTTAACATGGCTTCTGTGACACTGCTATAGCCTAGTTCTCCATATCTGACCTTTCCTTCTTGGTTTCCCTTTGCTGAGTTCCATACACAATCTATACAGTCTATTTCTTTCACACATGTAGCCCTTGGGCTCTGTCCTGGGCACTGTCCTCTTCTTTATGTATTCTTTTTCCTTTGATCTTATCAATTTTTATGTATTCTGATTGTCATCCCAATGGATATCCCTAAATCTATATATCTACTCCTAAATCCTCTTTTGAATTTCCATCTCACATCCAGCTGTGGGTTGGGCATCTCACCTTGGATATTCCATTGATATCTCAAAATCAACATGTTCAAAACAAACCTTATTGTCTTCTCCCCCAACCTAAACCTATCTGTCCTCCAAACTTCCTTATTGACATCAAGGGTACCGCCATTCTTTTGGTAATACAGATTCACAATCTAGATGTCATCTCTCATCTATCATTCTTACTCAGCCCACATATTCTATGACTTGTCAAATCTTGGGCTGTCTATCTCCACAGTATCTCTCCAATTCCATCACCTTCTCTCCATTCACATAGCCACTACTTCAGGCCTTCGTTTTCTTTCACATAGACTTCAGCAATAGCTTCCTAAATGGTCCGTCTGGCTCAAGTTTCCAACCAGTTCACTGAAACCTATAAACAGTTTCCAAAATCATCCAAGGAACAGATATGGCTAAGTGACTTCCTTGATTGAAAAGCTTCAGTGGTTCTTTGTTGTTTCTAGGATAAGAATAATAGCTAACCAAATCTGGCTTCAGACACTTCCTTGCTATGTGACTGGGCAAGTTATTTGATACCAATTAACCTAGCCCTTACCACTCTTCTGCCTTAGAACAGATACTTAGTATTGATTCTAAAACAGAAGGTAAGAGTTTTAATAATAGTAATAATACCTAAAATGTATATGTAACATTTACATATACATACTATATGCCTAAGTTAAATATTTACAATTATTATTTCACTTGATTTTCACAACAACCCTGGGAGGTAGGTGCTATTATTATTCCCATTTTAAAGTTTAGAAAACTGAGGCAAAGGTTAAATGACTTGCCCAGGGTCACACAACTAGGAAATGTCTGAGACCAGATTTGAACTCGTCTTCTTAATTCCAGAGCTAATACTTTATCCACTATACACAGTCAAGTATAGTGGATATTTCATAGACACAATTTCATTTGTGCATTTCTGCATTTCATAGACACAAAGGTTGAAGTCCAGGAAATAGGATGCTAAGGCCATTAAGTAAGTAGGTAGAAATGCCAGTGAACCCTACCCCCACCCCATTTCCACTCCGATACCCAGTCTACCTGGTTAGACTTTGCTTGGGTTCAGTGACATCCCAGAAGCTACTGCAATCTCATTACTCTAATGATGGGGCAGTTCTCCAATTGTGATGGCTCTCTATACCCACAACTCCCCCCTTGTCCCAATCATACCTAATCCATCCCTCTAATAATGCCTTACCTTGGTTCTGAAACATGATGAGAAAGATGAGGGAAGTGAAAGTTTTCCAAAGCATTTCTACAGAGTAGAGTTCTCAGCCAAGTTTTCTCAATCCCCCAGCTAAGATTTGCAGCCTTCAGCTGGCCCCCCTCAATGTGGTTTGTACTGTTTTTTGTAGATAACAGGAGGTTGGGGTATGCTGGGTGGTAGAAAGAACAGGCAAGTCGTTGGTGTGCAGACCTCTCTTATAATTAGTACAGCCACAATTTCCTACATTGCTGTGGCTGATCTTCTGTGCGTTGATAAGCTGTTAGGGCTGAATTGAGAAAACCCCAGCCTCTGGCCACATGCTTTACAGCCTTGGGCCCAGCAAAGCCACAGCCCTCACTAGGAAGTCAGTTCCTCTGCTCTCCTTTGCTCTAAGGGCTCCTCTCTCTGGCAGTTCTATATGTGACAGTTTTGTCAACAAGCATTTGTTAAGTGTTGATTATTTGCTCAGGACTCTGTTAAGAACTGGCAGATACTATTATTATGCCCATGTTCGAAATGGAGAAACAGAGTCTTGGGGTAATAAATTAATTGTTGGGAAAGATTTTATTGAATTGGATTATGTATGTAGCAGAGTGAACCACTGTTTAGCTAACTGTCAATTAATTAACATGCTTTTATTAAGCACTTCCTTTATGCCTTCCTTTATCACTAGACTCTCAACTCACTTCTGATTTTAACTCCTGCTCCAGGAATCCAAGAATGTCCCATCTCACCCTACCTCCTGCTTTCCTGCCTCCTTTTGTGTGTTATCTTCCCCTTTAGATTATCAGATATTTTGTTGCTCCTCAGCCCTTAGCACAGTACCTAGAACATAGGATGTGCTTAACAAATGTTTTGGATAAGAATGGATTAGAATGTGATAGAAGACCAACAAGTACAGAGAAAGAAGATTGGCAAGCAGTGGAGAAACTAGCTCAAGTTAGATGAAATTAATGTTTTATGGATGAGATCAATACACTTTCAATTCAATGAAAAAACATTAAGCATCCACTATTACAAGGCATTGGGGATACAAAGAAGAAATAATTAACTGGGATAACACCAAAGAAGTTGGTATTCTTATAGGTTTTATCTGCTGTGAACTCATTGACCCTGGCACTAATCTGTCATGAAAGAAAAATAGCTAGCTTATTTATAACACTAAGTTTTGCAAAGGTATTTATATGTTTTATCTAATTTAATTCTCACAACAATTGTGGGGAAGTATTATTATTGTCCCTATTTTACAGATAAGGAAACTGAGACTGGAAGAGGGATTTGAATAGTCATATATGGTGCATGAGATGAAATTTAAACAAAACTCTTCCTAATTCTAATTTTCTTGAATGATCAATTTGATCACTCAACTGACCAAACCCCACCATATCTATAACTAGTTACCAGTTTCTCTGAATCCATATCTTTTAGTACTTCTTATAATACAACACTATTCTATTACATTTATATACTATAATTTGTTTCATTACTTCCCAATAGTGAGTCCTCTTTAATTTTAAGTTCCTTGCTACCACAAAAAGTTTCCTATAGGTCAATGTTGGGCAAAGAGGCAAAAAAGAAGACAGGATTGAGGAGATAGCTTGAAAGTATAGAGAGTAGTCAATAATAAAGCTAATATTTATATAGTGCCTACTAAGGGCCATACTTTATAATTATTATCTTATTTTATCCCTAAAACAACCCTGGGAGGTAGGTGATATTATTATCTCCACTTTAGAGTTGAGAAAATTGAGACAGATAGACTTCAAGAGATTTGCCCAGGGTCACACAGTTAATAAGCACCTGTGGTCAAATTTGAACTCATGTCTTCCTAATCTAGGCCCAGAGATTCATGTATTACGCCATCTAGCAGCCTATAACAGCTATTCCAAAAACTAGAAATTCAAAAATGAAGATGTTGTAGAAATTGAATGTGATTGGGAAGATGAAAGACTAAGAGGTTATGGTCAGAAGTGAGATTTCAAAGTTCAAGTTCTTGGAGACAGTGACATTTCTAGCCATGGTGAAGTCTAAGGCATTGCTATTGTGGGTCTTTATTCTATTCCAGATGGTATAGTCAATTGCCTTTGTTATCTTAGATAAGTCACTTCCCAAATCCAAATCTTAGTTTCCTTATGTTGTTGTGGTCTTTCATACTCAAACAGCATACCATCCTTCATACTCAAAGAGAACCAAAATAACATCACTAGTTATATTTTTTTACTTATTTTTTATTTTTTTTAAACCCTTACCTTCCATCTTGAAGTCAATACTGTGTATTGGCTCCAAGGCAGAAAAATGGTAAGGGTAGGCAATGGGGGTCAAGTGACTTGCCCAGGGTCACACAGCTGGGAAGTATCTGAGGTCAGATTTGAACCTAGGACCTCCCGTCTCTACGCCTGGCTCTCAATCCACTGAGCTACCCAGCTGCCCCCACTATTTATATTTTTTGACTGGAGCATAAATTGGATTTAAGTGGCAGAGTTGCACAAAGTTGTCAGTCATTGAAGTCCAGTTGTAAGACAAAGTCAAGACAACTAGTGATGTGTGTAAAATGAAGGGGTCTGACTAGATGACTTTAAAGGTCCATTTCATGTGTAAATCTACAATCAGGCAATTACTTACGCTAACTTGCCCGCTATTTCTCTTTCTAGGTTCATACCTATCGCCACGACTAAATGATAAACTGCTTGGCAGTAAGAATCATTTTATCTTTTGGTTCCCTCATACTTTACATTAGACAACAATTGCATAGTAAAAGAGAGTCAACTTTTGAATTTTTTAAGACCTGAGTTAAGTTCTGCCTCTGACATATGTCAACCTATGACCAAAAAAGCAAGTCACTTGTCCTCTAAGTGTCTTGGACAATATTTTTATATTATAAATTACAGATAAGAATATTTGTCAGTGGAGTGTTTCTGAGTTTTCCCATACTAATGAAATCCCAGGCGTAGATCCAAAATGAATGAGAAAAGGAGCTTATTCAAAACAAAAGTTAAGTGGACACCTAATTGATTTGGAAATTAGGCATTTAGGAACAGTTGCCCAAGAAGCTACTTATGTCATCTGCATGATTTTAAAGAGAAATTTGTCTCAGACAAGAATAAAGCTTCAGGTGTGATACCTTTGTAAAGGAGCTAGTTTCCCAGTGGCACTAGTTTCATCAAGAGCTGACATCTTGTGCTTGCCCACACCTGGACACCACACATAGAGTAAACCCTGTCTCTGGTCTGTCCTGAACGTCTAAGCAATAAGTGATTTTCAGTTGCCTAGGGAGCTACCTGGCCAAGGAAGAAGCTAGGGTTCACAGATGTGACTCAGTATAACCAAAGTTCCTGCCCCAGTGTTAAAGATGCTCTAGGAAATGGGAAGACTCAGGACAAAGTGAAGTATAGACAACATAGGGTTGTCTTAATTGTATGTGTGATGACAGGGCCTTGAAATAGTGACACCACATAATTGTACTTATTGATAAATGGAAAATATCAATATGTAGAAGGGAAGCTAAAAGACAGGGCAGTAGAAAGATGGATAGAACCACTAGAAATAGAGGGTCCATATAGTGATATCTAAAACCATGAATAATATAGTGGCATATAAAGGTGTGCAAGCATGTCTGTATTCTCTATCAAGCAATATAAATTAATTTACATTGATCAGTGTTACGATTAAAAATGATAAAGACTGATATGATAATAGAAATTAGTAGTTTGATTAAAGCCATGGCCATGTTGGTAAAATATATATAAGACCACGCCTGCCTAGCTTTTAGATTTACCGCCAGAGCCCATCCTCTCTGCCTGTCAGTCAGCTCCTCAGGAAGATCAAGAGGCATTCTTTAGGCCCTCCTCTCATTTAAACTGCTCCCCTGAGTGGGGACCTTTGATGTCCCCATGCCCTAAGACCCATTGGAATCATGGGTAATGTAGTCTCAAAGTCTCCCACATGTCCATAGGGAGTCTGCTAGACACTTCCCTGAATTTAAAACAAACATCAGAGAAAGGATAGCATTTGCAGCTACAAAATTCTAAGAATCAAGCATATCCTTGTACACTTCATAATAAGAGTTATAACAGACATGAATTGGAGCTGATGAGATTAATTATGATAATTATAGTTTTAATAGGACCAGCAACAGATATTTTTTCTCCTCCTGTAGAACAGGAAGCAGTGATTATTTGGACTTTAATTGCTAGGACCACCAAAATCCACCAGCAATCCTGGATAATTTGGGTATTGTAAAACATAGGCCTATACAGTATGACCTACATTATAATTTTTTTACTCTCCAGAAGACCTGTGATCTTTGTTAAGTTGGCTTAACTACCCAAACACTCTTCCATACCACAAAGATTTCCTACATCCACCTCTCCCACCAAAAAATATCTATCTCGTGTCCTATTACCTCACAACCCTGATCTCTGAAGACACTATGCCCCACAGATGTGAAATAACCTCTTTAATGTCACAGCCTGAGTTAATGACAGAACTGTGACTAGTGACAGCTCATATTGGAAATCCCTGATTCCCAGTCTAATTTTCTTTTGCATTAATCATTTCTAATTTGAGGGGATTTCAATGAGTCTATTCAACTATAATCCATTATTTAGAGCAGTGGTTCCCAAACTTTTTTGGCCTACTGCCCCCTTTCCAAAAAAAATATTACTTAGCCCCCTGGAAATTAATTATTTTTATTTTAATAGCAATTAATAGGAAAGATAAATGCACCTGTGGCCATCACCGCCTTCCTGGATCGCTGCAGCACCCACCAGGGGGCGGTAGCACCCACTTTGGGAATCACTGATTTAGAGCAATGCCTGACCCAAAGTGTTTACTTCCTATATGTCTTCTAAATTAGTTACTTTATCTTTTTGAACCTCAGTTTATCATCTATAAAATGATGGGATTGGACTAGATGAATTCAAAGATCCTAGCCATCTCTAAATCCATGATCCTCTAAGCCTACAAATGAGAATAAATCTTTTAAAAAAGTAAGTGGTCTTAAAAGATCAATAAACTATTTATTAAGCATCTAATTTAGGTCAGGCATTATTCTAAATTATGGATATCACAATGAAACTGTGGGTTAAATTTAACACTAATAATGCAAGCATAAAAGAAAAATGAAAAATAAATACTTTTCCAAGTCCTACACATATTTCTTTTCAAACTGATTCATTTTGCTCTGAAGTTAAATGACTAATCTTTAAATCTGGCAAAGAATTAACCAAGAAAATTGAAATTATGAAAAAGATGATTTACTAGACATAGACCAACACCTCATTCCATATGCCAAGGTTAAGTCAAAATGGATATATGATTTAGAAATAAAGGGTGATATCATAAATAAATTAGGGGAGCACAAAATATTTTACCTCTCAGACCTATGGATAAGGGAAGAATTCAAGTATTTCCACCTCTATTAAAGTTCAGTCTATAGCATTCTCTTAAATTATTAATAGGGAAATTTAGATCAGCAGATAATCTCCTGATCTATTCCATCATCTTCCCAATTAAGCTCATTCTCTATTGCAGCTTTGGTGAAGATTTTCAAGTTCACAAGCCCAATCTACAACTTTAAGCTGCCTGTGAGCCCCGCACATTACCCCAAAGAGCAGAGGAGGAAGTGCTTGTTTGGGGGAGCTGGAGAGAGGGGTGGGACATGCAAAAAATGTCCTCAGGTACTGGGAAGTAGGGAACAGGGCAGTTCCCCCATGCCAGCTGGGCACATGTGTCAATACTTCACCATCACTATTCTATTGTAAAAGCCTTGTTAGTGCAAGCATGTGACTATTAAAAAAGTGCATATCACCACCTAGTGGCAATACATTTGACCATATTAATAACTAAATTAAATGAAATCATAGGATTATCTCCATAGATGCAGAAAAAACTTTTTAAAAATATAATACACATTCCTATTTAAAAACACTAGAGAGACTCGAAACTACCACACCAATGCAACTATCAACAATTTGGAAATAGGTCTTGATCAATGACACATGTTAAAAACCAATGGAAATACGCATCAGCCGTGGGGGGGAGGGGGAAGTTGAGGGGTGAAGAGGAAAGTAAGAGCATGAATTATGTAACCATGTTAACTTTTCAAAAAATAAATATTAATAAATGTTTAAAAAAAACACTAGAGAGGTCCACTGTCTTTAAATTCAGTGCTCTTGAGGATTCTGGGAAGATGGTAACTTAGACTGAGCAAAACCTTTGTACCTTTCCTCTCCAAGATAGAAAACAAAGCACTGTGAGGGGAAAGAAAACCAAATCTAACAACAGGACAGAGCTGGGGGATCCTACTGCTGGACAGCTCAAGAGGTATGCCAAGAAAAAAAAGGCCTGAATTCCTGAATTGTTGGGTTTGAGGGTAAGGAAGAAGGAGAATCCCAGGACCCCTCCCCAACATGCTGTGCCCAGTTTCCAGCAGCTCCTGGAATCTCTGGGCAGACAAATGCACTAGTCCGGAGAGAGGGCCTTGCTGGCACCGGGGTCAGGGCATTGAACACAGACACAGGGAGGCAGGGATGTACCTAGCTTAAATTCTCCATCTTGCCTCACTCCCCCACCCCCTTCTCTAGAAGTTTTAGCCTCAGGACACATCAAGCCAGACAGATCAATCCCACCCTGGCTTAATCCCATCAGTAAGACAGATAAGAAGTCAGCAGAGAGCAGGGAAACTCCAACACCCCTCCCCCATAGACTGCAGAGAAAGTAATTACAAACTTCTATTACCAACTGGGGAAGATCTTACATAAAACACTAGAAAACATTGGAATAAATAGAACATTCCTCAAAATGATAAATTTAAGCATCCATCTAAAACCATCAGTAAGCATTATCTGTAATGGGAATAAACTATACGCCTTCCCATTAAGATCAGGGAAGAAGCAAGGAAGCCTGTTATCACCATTATTATTCAATATTGTGCTAGAAATGCTAGCCATACCAGTAAAAGAAAAAGAAATGAAAAGAATTAGAAGAAGCAATGAGGCAACTAAACTATCGCTCTTTGCAGATGATATGAAAATACTTAGAGATTCCTAGAGAATCAACTCAAAAACTAATTGAAATAATTAACTACTTTAGCAAAGCTGCAGGATACAAAATAAACTCATTCAAAATCACCAGAATTTCTATATATTAACAACAAAGTCTAGCAGAAAGAGACAGAAAGAGAAATTCCATTTAAAATAAATGTAGATAACATAAAATAAACAAAACCAGGAACTATATGAACACAATTACAAAACATATTTCATACATATAAAATCAGATCTCAAAGATTGGAAAAAATGGTAATTGGTCATGGGTAGGTTGAACCAATATGATCAAAATGACAATTCTACCTAAAATAATGTTTTATTTTAGTGCTACTCCAATCAAACTACGAAAAAATTATTTTATAGACCAAAATAATAATAATAAAATTCATCTAGAAGAACAAAAAGTCAAGATTATCAAGGGAAGTAATGAAAAAATATGAAGGAAGGTGGCCTAGTCTTACCAGATCTCAGACTGTCTTATAAAATGGAAATCAATCTATAAAATGGCAAAACTATCTGATATTGGTTCAGAAATAGAGTAGTGAAACAATGGAATAGATAAGGTACTCTAAATAACCATACCTAAAGTTTGGGATACTGATACACCATTGGTGTGAACTGATACAACTGTTCTGGACAGCAGTTTGGAACCATGACCAAAAAGTGCATACTCTTTGGCCCAACAATACCAATACTAGGTATGTATGTAACCCAAAGAGATCATAGATGGGGGAAAGGACCTACTTGTACAAAAAAATATAGTTATAGCAGCTCTTTTGTGGTGGCAAAGAAGAGAAAACTGAAGGGACGTCCACCAAATGGAGAATGGCTAAAAAGGCTGTGATATACAATTATTTCTTCAATTTATAAACACTTTTGCAGGGAGACAAAGGGACTAATTACCTAAAGTTTTCCCCTTTTCTTTTTGCATATTATAATTTACTTGGATCAGAGGAGGCCTTGGTTCAAGTCTCTCTAAATTTGAAAATATAGGCTCAGTTTTGATTCCACTTGCCAGAGGTTAGCTATTTAATAGACTCACAAAAGACAGCAAAAGACAAGTGCCATAGATATGAACATGCCTTGTCATGGACACAAACAAGTATATAACTCATAGCTGAAAGTCCATTTCTATAGAATTTTCCTCAGTGGTAAATACTGATTATTCAGTACTCTGTGTCTGTGTGAAGGGTGAAGTTGGTAGGAACTAGGGGAAGAGACATCTGGGGCTTCTGGCTTCCAGATTTGAGAGAGAAAGCACAAGGTTCCAGATTTTCTTCAGGTTCTTGAAGGAAAAGACTCTGGGAAGAAACCAACATGTCCAGGAGCTGGAACATTGATCATGTCCCCATCTCTATTTTACTGCACTTTACTACTACTTTGGGAAATTTCCTCTTGAATATGATCTGGAACTCTTCTTGGTTGAGCTGAAATGTCTCATTCCCAGTGGGAGAATTCATTCACTCTGTATTGTCTGTTATGTTCTCATGCATATACTTTCTCTGATTTTTGTTTTGCTACTGGCTTGGATAAGTGGATTTATTTGCTTCATGTGTTCATCATAGAACAAGAATTTGTTGGGAAGGAAATCCAGTTTTGGATACATAACTTGGGAATCTTACTTCTCATTAATAGATGAGGATCAGAAGCTCAACTTGAATCTAAAGATTATTTCCCCTAGACTATCAGTAAGCCACTCATAAGAAAACACATGTGGAAAAGCATGACAGAAACCCCCTACATGTGAATGCCGGTCCTTAAGGAGAGAGTATACAAGCTTGGAGAACTGTACTAATAAATACATCATTTTACCTAGGTTGATATGTGAAATCTTCAAAATTGAACAGAAACTTTTCTTCCACTTTTATGAAGATTTAAATGTGGATACCTCTGTGAGAGGTTAACAGAAATTTTTAATTCATGCTGATTTTAAAATGATTACGACATACTTTCCTGGTGGCAGATTTTGATAAAAGAGATAGAGGAATACATTGAAAAAGTTAAAAAGACCGGAAAGGTATAGGGCTGGAGGATAAATTATAAAGGGCCTTGAACACTAAGCAGAAGATTTTATAATTTAATTCTTGCCCCAAAGCCTATTAACATAGGTCACTCTTCTTAATGGTGGAGATGAAACCCCCATCATATGAGGGGCAGGAAGGAACCTCAAGAAGATTCTCTCTTAGGAAGTCTCAAAAAGGGAACCTGGCTTGGGTTGGAACCCTTATACCTCTCACCAACTCTGTCCTGCCCTTGATTTCTGCCAATAAGAAGAAAGTTTATTAACAAGGGGCTTGGGGATAGGAATTACATGCATTTTACCCTGCAGGGAATAAGGAGCCACTGCAGTTTATTGAATAGAGAGGGGGACAGAATCAGACCTGAGCTTTAGGAAGATAATATTGGCAGTTGAGCAGAGGGTAGTAGGTGTGATGAGAGACTTATGGCAGGAATGTTAACCAGGAGGCTATCAGAATATGTGGACTACACTAATCAGTGGCTCCCATGCACCCACTCTCACCACCATCATCAACTTAGTTCTAGTTTCCTGTTTCCACACTAATTCCCAAGAATATCCCCAAGAATTTGCAAGTTAGAAAATTCACATACCAGCACTGCCCTCTGTGCTGACTATGATAAAGAACAGCAATGTACAATGCCAGGTCTTTTTTTTTTTTTTTTTTTTTAAATCTCAACACTTGTAACTACTCTGACCATAATTTCCCATACCTTATATGCTTCCATTAGCCCAGGGTAGGAAGTCCTATGAGGGTTCAGCTGAAGGACTGGATCTCCCCTAAACCTAGCATAAACTTGTAAACTGATCCTGAGCTCTCCAACCTAGACTTTCCCTGGGGCTGGCTTCGACCTGAAACCCAGGTCAAAAGTCCTCCCAGGTCCTAGGCTTCCAATAGCTAGACAGCGAGCTTCTGGTAACCAGGTCTCTTATCATAGGAATAATGGCAGAATACACTGACTTCCCTATTTGGAATAAAGTTATTACCTTGTTTTTGTTTTTGTTCTTTTGCTTTTTAAGCTCGATCTTTTTGTAAATTTTTATATATAGTGTAATAAAATTAGCTCCTTCCATCTGTTTTAGTAAAGAAATATACATTTGTAAATAACTAAATATGTATTTTTTCCATTTGAAACAAATGGGCAAAAAAAACCTTGGGCAAAAAAGCCTTGTTACAGGCAAGTGGCCGTGAACAAGTTACTTGCCACCACCTGGTGGCCATTTGTAGGTTGCTGTCCTTATTTGAAAATACTAAAATGATGTTGCTTGGTCAAGGTCAGGGCACAATGTGTCTGACTGGGAATGATCACACCAAGAGGAACTCAACATGTCTTAATTAGAGGAAGAAAACCTGATAAATAAACCTTTTAAATCCTGATAACACAGATATGCGCACAAACTTACAGAGATTATAGCAAACACACTTTATGGTATCCCCTTCCTTCCCACTGTATATGAATCTAGTCTTTATATTCTCTGTTGTTGTTGAGTCCTTCAAGACCACATTAGGGTTTTCTTGGCAAGGATACTGGAATAATTTATCATTTCCTTCTCCAGCTCATTTTATAGATGAGGAAAATGAAGCAAACAGAGTTAAGTGATTTGCCAAGGGACACACAGCCAGTAAGTGTCTGAGGTTGGATTTTAACTCAGGTCTTCTCCACTCATGGCCTTGTCTCAATCTGTTGCATCTGCCATTTATATTCTATGTAAATATGTATTTTAATGGTTGTCTTGTTATCTGAAAGAATGCAGGCCAGTAAACTAAGTATGACCTCTGTGTGGATTCATTTTGTTCTTTTATGCTTATTTATTACAATAGTTTTTCTTTCTCTTAAGGAGGGAGAGAGGACAACAGTGAAACAAAAAAAAAGGAGCACCACTGAAAAAATTATTTTAATGTAGAAGAAGGCAGAAGGAAGTAGAAAGAAGCAAGACAATTTGAAAAGGAATATGTGGGTTTTACTTTTTATCAAAAGTCAAGTGGCATGAAATAGATTCACAGTTTATATATGATCCCCTTTTTGTGTCCTACTCTGTATACAATAATGCTTTTCTTACTTAAGTTCAAAATTAAAAGATTAATTTTTAACAAGAAAATACAAATCAAAAATAAGACTTCAAGGTCACTAGACAAATGGCTCAATACAATCCTCTGTAAATTATCTGTTTACAGGAGCATTAAAAAATACTAGCAACAATATTAGTTTGGGAGACTATGCCAGGAAACTGATCTACAATTGTTCCATAGGAGAAAAAATTGGCCAAGAAAATAGAAGCCTTACTGTGTCTAGAGGGCCTGAAAACTAGGAGAATGAAGGAGATTTTGGGCCAGAAAAGAGACTGATCACCAAGGGAAAGAGCCACAGTTAGGTCCACTCTATCAGAATGTATGAATTAAATATTTAAGGGATCCCTGACCACAGTTCCCAATTGCCATTTCATGGCCCAAGAGTCATATTTTTTTTTAATTTGCCAGTGTGGCAGGCAAGATTTCTGACTGGTAAAAGTCAAGGGATATAAAATATAAGGACTAGAGTGAAATCCTGGCCAATTTGAAAATCTTAGGGGAAGCTTAAAAAGCCAGCATGTGAAGCAGAGGGTTCTTCTGCTAATTTTTGGCTTGTGGAAGTTCTCTCTCCCTGAAGAACAGTCCTGGTTCTAATCTATATAAGCTATCTCTGGCAAGCAACAGCATGGAACCACCAGGGATCAGGACTGGTTGGGAATCTGGGACCTGAGGAAGCAGCAGCAACTTGGCCAGAGACTTTGGATAGTTAAGCTGGTAAACTTTTTCTTTCTTTTTCTTTACTAATAAATACTTATAAATTGAGTGTAAAGTCTCCAAGATTAATTTCTAGTTATTATAAGAAAGGGACAGCTCACCTTTAGGTAGTGCCAAAGTCAGTATATTAATTGTTCTCCTAGTTCTGCACATTTTCTGGTACATCAGTTCATATAAGTTTTCAAATGGGTACATCTCAGGTGGGTGGTTAGACACTGGGCATATACACTGGTTTCTCCTTGAGACCTAAATAAACTGTTTATTGACTGAAGGCCTATAGAAGAAAGAAACCTGGATTTTTAATAAAATCCTTTAATAGCAGCACCAGTATACTCAGCCTTGGTCTAAATTATTCTTTGCAACATCAGTACACTGACTGCTTTAGACTTACCTATTCTTTGGAGTCACTTTGTAGCTACTGCAGTGTATGAAGTACCAGACCTATAGTCAGGAACTCATCTTCCTGAGTTCAATCTGGCCTCAGATACTTACTAGTTGCGTGACCTAGGGCAAGTCACTTAACCCTGTGTGCTTAATCCTCATCTGTAAAATGATATGGAGAAGAAATGGCCAACCATTCCAGCATCTTTTCTAAGAAAACCCCAAATAACTGAAAACAACTGAATTACAAAAAAAAAAAAAAATGAGTGTCCTACAGAAAGAAAAAATGGCTCATTTGTAAGTAAGACAGACTAATTCCCCCAAGGTGTACAGAGGAGCTCTACTTGTGCCTAAGATGATGGCTTGAAGCCCTGATCATTGGGAGGAGTATCATATGGAGGTAAGGCAAAGACTAGATACCTTGGATTGCACAGGACTTGCTCATGGGTGAAACCAAACCAGATATCTCAGTGCAGACAGATATAATAAACCAAATAGAATAATCTTCTCAAGAAAGGACATTTGCCTTCCTAGAGGAGGCTCAATAGAGGTCTAGGCTACCATTTATAAAATATTTAGTAGGCATCTCAGGGAGCCAAAGGGGAATTGTTTGACATAAAGTGTTAGAAGACCTCTAACTGAATACTTATAGGCTCTGAAGAAAAGAAGTCTAAGAATCATATAGCAAGAAGAATTACAAAAGCTAAGTAGTTCTATAGTCCTTGCCTAAAGACTGAGATGATGTTTATTGGCCTTGGTATTTTTGTACCTCCATTTTTGAAGAGGACCAACGACATCTTGATAATGTCTTGACTTTCTTATAAATTGAAGTGAGGCAGAATTGCACAAAGTGTAAGACAAAAGTCAAAATGACTGACAATGGTCCAGGATGCAGTAGATAGCCTTCATATCTTTAGTGTCTTATCACACTCAAAGTATTCCATTGTATTTGCTTCAGCCAACTTAATGGCTATGAGATCTAATTGTTCTCATCTACTCATTCCACTAAAGGAAGTCTTCACATGCTTGGGATGGGCATCCCTCTCAATCATCAGGTCTGTCACTTATCCTCAACCTGGTTTAGCCCATCTAACAGAAAGGTTTTACCTGGGTATAGCAACTGGGCATGCTACAACTTGTTGGAGTCACAAGTGACAGTTGGGCAAAAAGTAGACTCCAAAAGTAGATAAACAATCCTATAAAGGGGTTGGCAAGCCCTCATGTCAGAGGTGCTACCCCTTCCTAAACACCCCATGTACAGTATCCTTCAACACAAAAGGAAATTGCCATCCAAATTGGTGCATTGGAAAACCATGTATTGAGGCTGATAAGAGGAGGAGTAGCTAAACCTTTCACAGTTGATCGTCATGACAATATTGCTATTATAGGGTACAATGTTTTCCTGGTTCTACTCACTTCACTTTGGGTTATTTCCTTCAAATTTTTAATTTATTTTTTCCAATTTATTTTTTATTTTTCCAGTTACATGCAGAAACTATTTTAAATAATTATTTTTTGACATTTTAGAATTCAGTTTTTCTCCCTCCCTACTGTCCCTGCCCTCCCAAGGAAGGAATAGTCTATTATAGATTACACTCATATTTTTGTGTAATATATATTTCTGTATTGTTCCTGTTGTGATAAAAGACATATCACACATACAATAGAAATCTCATGAAGGAAATATAATGGAAGATGGCATTCTTTGATCTGCACTCAGATTCCAATAGTTCCTTTTATAGCTGTGAATAACATTTTCTTTATGAGTCCTTTATGGTTAACTTGAAGACTTGTTTTGCTCATAATGGTTTAGTCCTTCACAGTTGATCATTGTGTAATATCTTTGATACTGCATATATTGTTCTTCTCACTTCACTTTGTATTAGTTAATAAGTCTTTCCAGATTTTTCTGAACTTATTCTGTTCATTTTTCCTTATAGTCCAATAGTATTCCATTGCAACCATATATAATAACTTGTTTGTTCATTCCCCAAGTGATGGACAACCCCTCAGTTTCCAATTTTTTGCCACTACAAAAAAAAAAGCTGCTAAAATTATTTTGGTACAGGTAGGTCCTTTCTCTTGCCTCTGATCTCTTTGGAATACAGACTTAGTAAGGGTATTGCTGGGTCAATAGTTTTGTGATCTTTCAAGTCTGGTTCAATATTGCCCTCCAGAATGTTTGTATCTATTTACAGTTCCATCAATGGGGTATTAGTGTCTCAAATTTCCCATATCCTCTCCACCATTTACTATTTGCCTTTTTGGTATTGTTGGGCAGTTATAGTAAGTGTGAAGTGCTATCTCAAAGTTGTTTTAATTTGCATTTCTCTAATCAAGAGTGATATGGAACATTTTTTCATATGACTATGGATAGTTGTAATTTCTTCCTCTGAAAACTGTCTTTCACCATTTTTTCATGTGGGGAATGCTTTGTATTCTTATAATTTGGACTCAGTCCTCTATATATGTGAGAAATAAGGCTTTTGGCAGAGATACTTGCTGTAAAATTTCCTCCAAAACTTATTGTTTCCCTTCTAATTTTGTTTGTATTGGTTTTATTTGTACAATTTTTTTTGTTTTAATTGGATCAAAAATATCTATTTCATTTTTCATAATATTCAAAGACATAGGTCTTTGGTCAAAAAATTTTCCCTTATCCATAAGTCTGACAGGTAAACTTTTCCATCTTCCCCTAATTTATTTGTGGTGATAACCTTTATTTCTATATCAAGTATCCATTTTGACTTTCTAGTGTATGGTGTGAGATGTTGGTCTGTGAATAGTCTCTTCCTCAAAAAGGTTGGATTATTGGGTTTATTGAACACTAATTTGTTATGGACATTAATTGTCATGTATTGATTACCTAATCTATTCCATTGACCCACCATTCTATTTCTTAGCCAGTACCAGATTGTCTTGATAATTACCACTTTTTAGTATAGTTTGGTATCTGGCACAGCCAAGCTTCCTTCCTTCATATCTTTCTTCATTAATTCCATTGATATTCTTGGTCTTTTATTCTTCCAGATGAAATTTATGGTTATTTTTTCTAGTTCAATGGAATAATTTTTAGGCAGTTAGGTTGGTATGGCACGGAACAGGTAAAGTAATTTCAGAAAGATTGTCATTTCCACTATGCTGGCTCACCCTATCCGTGAGCAATTAATGTTTTTTCTAGCTCGTTAGGTCTAAATTGATTTGTGTGAAGAGTGTTTTCTAATTGTGTTCATATGGTTACTGCCTTTGTTTTGGTAAATATAACTCCTGGTATTTTCTATTCTCTAGAGTTATTTTGGACAGAATTTCCTTTTCTGTCTCTTGCCATTGAATTTTGTTGGTGATAAATAAAAATACTGATGATTTATGTGGGTTTTATTTTGTGTCCTGAGACTTTCCTTAAGTTGTTAATTATTTCTACTAGTTTTTCTTTGATTCTCTAGGATTCTCTACATATAGTGTCATATTATTTACAATGAATAATAACTTTGTTTCTTCATTGTCTATTTTAATTCTTTCCCATTTTTTTCTGTTCTTATTGCTAGAGCAAACAAATAATTCAAAGATGGATCTTTGGGGAGTTTTTCCTGTGCTTAATAGTAATATGTTAGGACTGAGAGTGAGGTAAACTGATAAGTAATAAGAGATCCACAGATGATAAATGACAGGTGGATGAAAGAAAAGGTATATAAGGACCAGATAATCAGAGGTTAAACCTACTGTAATAGCCCAGGAGAGAGTGCTAGTGAGTGAAAATTAAAGTGAAGGAGAGAGAAAAATTAGAGATAGAAAGAGCAGAAACTCAAAAGACTGGAGAGACCTCAAGTCAGTGAGACACATAGCACACAGACTGTGGCTAGGTCTACCATTTATTATGACAAAGAGAAAAGGTTTTACAGGATATAGAGTTTAAGCATTACACCATTTTTAGGGGTATAACTTTCTCACTGAAAATTGTTTGTAAAAAGACTTTAACCAAAACATTTCTACGAGCCCAAGCAATTGAGGAATATTGACAATAACTTGAAAATTTACAGGAATCTAGGGGGAAAGAGAGTCTGGATATTTTGGTCATGACATTACAAAAGCTTCTTTGGTCATCAAAATAATAAACAACTCAAGGATGATTATGAAGGAAGCTTTCCAAGATATGTCTCTAATTTGGTTGTAGCAAGACAGTACTTTTTGAGCTGTTATTTTGAGACTCTGGCCCTGTCATTGAATCACAGGCAGACTCATAAGTATTTCTTTATGGCTGCTTTTCCATGGTGGATCTAATTTGTCTTTAAGTTCCTTCACATAACCTCATGGTGAACATGCTGTTGAACAATGCCTAAAGAGAGCAGAGAAGTAGACAGAAGAGAAGACCCAAGTGACTTAATTTAGCAAGGAGAAGGGAGAGGAACATGTTACCAGGTTAAAATGGGCCAGTGAGGGTGCAGCTGGGTAGCTCAATGGATTGAGAGCCAGGCCTAGAGATGGGAGGTCCTAGGTTCAAATCTGGCCTCAGACACTACCCAGTTGTGTGACCCTGGGCAAGTCACTTGACCCCCATTGCCTACCCTTACCACTCATAGTATTGGCTCCAAGACAGAAGGTAAGGGTTAAAAAAAAATGAGCCAGTGAAAAGTGGTAGAAAATGCAAGAACCAACACCAGCCATGATTCTAGTCAACTCTAGGTGGGGTAGTGAAGATGTGTACTCTCAAGAAGATGTGACACCGCTAGACAGAGCCCCAATCCTTCTAGCACACAGAAGTCTAAACAAGAAGAGAAGTGACGAGAGCTAAAGAGGTCAAGAGCCATCAGCCTAAGGTGAGGGACTTTTAAGAATAGGACTTTCTTTTACAGGACAAAAAGAGGTCAAGATTAACTCATCTCACTTTGTAGCAGCTAAACCTCAGCTTAATGGATGAAAAATTCTCAGATTATTATGGGCTTGGTCACAGCTCAGACTGAATCTAAAAGTGCTACTAGGAATGGAGAATCAGCCTGAGACAAAATTTTGATGCAAAGTTGATATCTAGAACCTTGCTTTTGTTGCCTCTTTACCCCCCTCACTTAGTGCCTTTCCAGTGGAACAGATTGATTAATTTTATCACTCCTCTCCCCAGACATCATACTACCAGAACAGCTTTCCCCAGGTATCTTACTACTTCCTGTATATTCTCCTTTTCCCCCACATATCAAAATACACTTGTATTTCAGGACCCTTAAAACTGCTAGGTAACAGCCTGCTAATATGATAAAACAATCTTTGCTAATGTCATCTGCACACAATGGAGAGAGAAAAGAGGTCAGTGTAAAGAGTAGTTGACTAGAAGATAAGAAAACTGGTTCCTAATTACAGTTCTATCAGGTTTTCTCCTCTAGTCCTCCATTTCCTCATCTGTTCAATGAGATTTTGGTCAAGATAAAAAGGAAGTTTAATGTATTGGAAAGAGGACTGGATTTAGAGGCAGAAGATCTAGCTAGGTTCAAGTCTCCCATCCTAGACGTCCCTGACTGGATGTCCCAAGGCATCTTGAACTCAAAATGTTCAAAATAAAACTTATTATCTTTCCCCCAACTCTCCTTTTCCATACTTGCCTATGACTATAAAATGTATCACCATCCTCCCAGTAGCTCAGGATTACAGACTTGTCCCCCTAGTCTTCTCTCCCTTATCCCTCATATC
Source organism: Gracilinanus agilis (assembly GCF_016433145.1). Lineage (NCBI taxonomy): Eukaryota > Metazoa > Chordata > Mammalia > Didelphimorphia > Didelphidae > Gracilinanus > Gracilinanus agilis. Next base: position 160,851,150 of record NC_058133.1, on the reverse strand, counting down.
TAATCTCTGCTCAAATCTTCTCACTTTTATGTTCACATCTTTTACATATGACTCCTTCTTGCCATTTGCATGACTACCATCCTCATGCTGCCTTCAACATATCACTCTTGGACATTACAATACCCTGCTCTTTGGTTTTCTCTCTCACCACTCCAATCCATTCTCCAGTCAGTTGCCAAAGTTATTTCCCTAAATACAAATATGACCAAGTCACTCCCAGGCTCAGTCAACTCTTGTGACTGCCTATTATCTCCAGGATCAAATAGAGTATGCTCTATTTGGCATTTAAACACATTTGGGACATGGCCTCTGCCTACCTCTCTAATCTTTACTTTTGACTCTTATCTACACACTCTTCAATTCAGCTATACTGGATTCCTTACTGTTCCTCACACAAACTTTCTCACCTAACTACCTCTTCACTAGCTGTACCCTAGTTTTACAATACTTTCCCTTCTCTCTCCTGGCTCCCCTGGTTTTCTTTTCTTTCTTTTTTTTTTTTTAAAGACTCTGATAAATAAGTTTTCACCTTATCTTGCCTGGCATCAGACCTCCATATCACTTCCCAGCAAAATGATGGCCTACCACCACAGCTTTCCAGCTCCTCTTTCTGTATTATAACTCCTATAACCCCCATTACAATTTAACTTCCCTGAGAGCAGAGATAGCTCTGTAACCTTTACATCTCTACTCTTAGCACTCTGGCATTTACTAAGTGCTTAATAGATGCTTTAATTATCCACCTATAGTCATAGGATGATAGTACCATAGGTCTAGAGATTCAGGGAACCTCAGGGAATATCTAATCCAATTCTCTCATTTTGCAAATAAAGAAAAGAAAATCTAGAGTAGCTAAGAGTCTTGACCAAGGCCACTAGAGAACCAACAGTTGTGGTTTAATGGGATTTATTATTCTCTCCAAACTCCATGCCCAAAGGAATCATCTCATGTTGGTTCTTGGGGAGAAGGGAAGTAATCCATTCATGAATCTGCAAATGTCTGGTTCTAGAATGTCAAAATAGTCATCTGTAGAACAGGAGCACAGCAGACTCTGTTATCGCCCGACTGTTGCTACTACCAGCATGAGTTCCATAGCCATTCCAGTCAAAGGCAGAGAAATCCCCACACTGCCTGGGAGACTTTTCTGGAAAGTATCCACCTCCACCAATACAGTGCTGCAAAGGAGAAAAATGGCAATGAAAGAACCATTGGAACTTTATATTTACTGGGAAAATTTGTTAAGGTAAGGAAATGCATGGAATCCCTTGGCCTCATCAAGATATATGGAACTTAGTGGGTAGCTAGGTGGCTCAGTGGATTGAGAGCCAAGCCTAGAAATGGGAGGTCCTAGGTTCAAATCTGACCTCAAAGACTTCCTAGCTGTGTGACCCAGGGCAAGTCACTTAACCTCCCTTGCCTACCCTTACCACTCTTCTGCCTTGGAACCAATATACAGTATTGACTACAAAATGGAAGGTAAGGATTTAATTTTAAAAAAAAAAGATATATGGAATTTACAGTTTCCCCAGAATGCTAGCTGTCACCACACCTGTAGTGCCCACCCTTCTGCTCCTTGATTACATAATGATTATATATTTGTGCTAAAATTGTGGTACAGCCTTCCCAGTTGATATTGGTCTGAGCCACAATTGGACACACTATAAATTGACCCTGATATAGTGATATCTTTTGGGTTCTCTTCCACTGCAAGGGACAACCAACAACCAATGACTTCAAGATCTAGTTCAAATGCTATGTCCTATGGGAAACCTTCCCTAACAACCTAGACTTTAGCAATCCTTTCAGCCAATATGAGTCTATATCCACTTAGTCCTTGGAAAGGCTTTCTCAGGCACAGAAGAAAGCCCCTTTATTCTGGAATCAGAAAACCTTGGTTTGAATCCTAGTTCTTTTCCTTATTCTCTGGATGACCTTGGTCAAGCCAATTTCCCCTATCTGGGTCTCAGTTTACTATACTGTAGAATGACTTATAGTAAACATTCTATTTGATATTTAAGTTCAGAATAAAAATGAAAATTTATTTAAAAATAAAGAATAAGAACAAGTATCACCCCTCCACATCATGACTTTCCCCATTGTGGTTTTGATTTATCACATGAGTTGGCATAAAAAATTAAATGGGAATTGTTGGGGAGGTTTGCAGAAGACAACAAGTGAAGGTCAGCAGATGACGAAGAATAAGTTTAGAAAGTCAGAAATGCATAAAACATATGTATAATATTGTGTAATACCAACACATTTTATCTTTAATGCCATAAATATACATAATTTCTTTTTAAAGTTAAAATAAGTAAGAAATTAAAGTTTTTGAAAAGAACATGAAAGCCAGCAGACAATACATGAAGACTAGAAATAAAAATATATCTCTAAAAGTTTAGAAACTTAAAAATGGATAAAATGTATGGGCTGTTCTGTATATTACCTGTGCAGTATATACTTTACTGTTTAATAACAACAATGAACAGCTGCACATTTTTTCTTCTTAAAATTAAATTTGTAGTAAAAGAACTACAGTTCCATAGGCTAATGGTGAGTGCCACTAGGGAATTTCAAAAGGTATTTTTTAAATGGCTTGTGTTTATACATGCAATATATTCAGTATCATTCTCCTCAAATTAGTTTCTTTTTAAAATTTTTTGTATTTATTTCATTGTTAATTTCTTTCTCTTACAGTATTGTAAATTATCATTGACCTATATATATATATCCAATAACCAATTATTTAAACGAAATTTTACAAAAAGGTACTGTAAACACCCCATAAAAAAGAGGAAAAAAAAAAAACAAACTTCTCTGGCATAAATGAAGGGCCAACGTTTTTTACATAGATTTTCCACATCACAGAAGGCTTTGCTATTTTAACCGTGCAATGTGGAAGGGGTGCATATAAATTGGATTAAGTGACTTCGAAATCCTTAAATCTATGATCCTTTGATTTCCTGATCCAGCAACATTCTAATTACCCTGCCCTGAATAGTGTGCAATTTGCTAATACCCTTCTTCAAATGCGGTTCATAGAATGAAACATATGGTCCCAAATGTGGTCAGACATGGGCAATGTGGGCTATTTATATCATAATATATCCTAGGACAGAATTAGTTCTTTTTTTATAACACTGCTAGTTCACACAGGGTCTTTTTATCGGCCTAGATATTCTAAGAATCTTTTAAAAGAAAAAAAAGCAATAAAGAAGCAGCAAAGGGAAAGAGGGAATGAAATAAACATTAAAATAGCACTTACTATGTGCCAGACACTGTCATAAATGCTTTACAAATTACAAATTACAACTCACTGAAGATAATGAGTTGGCTCACTGGAAATAGTAATCATGTGGACTGAGAGGAACTGAGACTGAATCCTGCCTCTGTCACTTTTAACATTTGATTCTCAAAACCTGTCTCAATATGTATAAAGCGAGGCAGTTTCACTGGATGTCCTCTAAGCCTTATGATCCTAAATGCCTGTCTAGCCTGCTGACCACTACAATGAGGCAAACACAACTGATCTCCATAAAGGGTGAGTTCGGTCCTCCACATTTATTGAACCATGGAGATTGCTAAATAGCTATTTTTGAATCAATTGACTCAAACAATAGAAGATTTAAAAATGACTGGCCAAACACCTCCAAGGTTTCCATTATTTCAGCTATTAGTAATAAGAGTAATAACAAATATGTATCTAGGACTTACTATATGCAAAGCCCTGGGCTAAGCACTATAAAATTATTTTCTAATTTCATCCTCATAACAACTCTTGAAGGTAGGTGCTAGCACTATTCTCATTTTACAGATGAGGAAAGAGGCAAAAAGAAGCTAAGTCACTTGCCAGGAGTCACACAGGCAGTATCTGAGCCTGCATTTTACCTCAGGACTGTCCTGACTCTAGGATAGGTACTGTACCCACTGCCTATCTAGCAGGTTTACTTCGTGTGTGAAGTAGATTGTTTTCATTCTCAAACAGAACTTTTACCTCTTCCTCTGATGCTCAGCAGCTGCCTCTACCCAAAACTAGATTATTCCCTCAGTGCCTGTCATCTGGAAGGAGAAGACATTTATCCAGTCCAGTGAGATTCCTTAAAACAAAGGAGCTGGCACTAATCAAGGGGAGGATATTAGATACCATAGTAGGTAAAGTTTTGGATATGGAGTCAGGAAGTTCTGAGTTTGGATTCTGCTTTGGTTACTGCCCAACTATATGATTCTGGGTAAATCACTGCAACTCTTTCAATCTTTGTTCCTTGTTAAAGTCGGTATAATAATGTCATCTACTACGGAGTTGCTGTGAGAATCAAATGAGAAAATATGTATCAAATACTTTGTAAACCTTCAAGTTTTGTGTAAACAGTAGCTATTATTACTGTTACTATTAATAATCCCCTTGGCTCAGGACTTTCTCTCCATCTCTGTCTATCTTTCTGTCTCTATCTCTGTCTCTGTCTCTATCTCTCTCTGTGTTTTTAGCTCGCTTTGTCTCTGTCTCAGTGTTTCTGCCTCTTTCTTTCCCCCTCAATCTCTCTACAATGACCTGAAATAACTAGAGTCAGTGTAAGGTTCTCAAATGGCTCCACCAGGCTCAGAGCTTCCAGAATTGCTACTCTCCAAACCCTCTGATCAGTCCCAGGACTCACATGTTCAGTGTTACATCCAGTGACTCGTATTCCAGCACACAGGGCATTGGCTGCTTTTTGTCCATTAAATACCCGGAACTGGACAAAGCCTCCAACCAATTCCTCTGGCAAGACACAAAAGAATTGGTGTGATTATTGTGAAAAGCAAAAATTAAGAAATTTACTTCAAAGGAGCAGCCCTGGAGTTCCCCGTATGAGGTACCTTAGAACCCAGACTATGGTTTAACATTCTAATGGTTCAGAGCAAGCCCATCTTGGAGCAGGTACTCATGCTTTACCACCACAGACATAGCCAGAAAGGGCAAGGATACGCAAAGAAATCCCCAGCCCTGAGCCTCAGTCAAGTCCCCTTGCTTGCCTGACGATTGGAGGAAAACCATGCTATTCCTTTTATGGGCATGTCACCATTACATTATGAAGGTCACAGGGATGAAGATAAGAGCTGATGTAATTGTTTGGGGCTCACACAACAAACACTCACTCTGGCCATCTGGAGAGTAATAACGGGCAGTTGTTTGTGCATCACCAACATCATAGATGACAGGTATAGCTGGGCCATTGTCATTCCAACACTTGCCAATCCCATATTTCACTGGATACCTCTAGAGCCCACAAAAAAATGACAACGTGAGGATAGGGGTATAGGGGTCCTGTTGAGACCATTTCCTAGGGAGGCTCCCCCCCCCCCACCTAGCACAAAAGAAACCAGTTTACCTGATACAGGGCAAAGAGGTTCCCTCCAAAACCCTTGAAGAAGCCATTGTTGGTACGATATCTCAGCAGGGACCTATTCCTCCACTGCTTCAAGGGAGACTTGTTGGGCACATGCCAGATGGCCAGATCCTTGGCCTGAATGCTATAGTATCCTGGATTCTAGAGGACGACAGGAGTCTGAGCCCAATGTCTTCCAGGAGGACACATAAAGACTTGGACTAAATCTAAAGTCCCTTATTTTATACGCTGAGCTTTCAACTCCCTCTGATCATATGTGTAACAAAGGTGCAAAACAGAATCACAAAATTGGAAAGATAGAAAAGACATAAAAGATATCTTGTTGAACTGTAAAAAAGAGATTCCCAACTAATATATCTAACAAGAGGCTGTCTGGTTTGATGACTTTCAATGAAAGGGAACCCCCCCCCACCCCACCCCCACGATCCCCAACCTCCCCCACTGCATCCTCAAGGTAATCCATTCTACTTTTAAACAATTAGAATTGTTAAGAAATGGGGTTTTCCTGACATCAACCCTAAATTATCATCTTTTCACTTCTCTCCTCTTCCTGCTTCTACTTGCTGGGGTCAGAACAAACACATCTAATTTCTCCCCATCATAAATAATTAGCCTAGAACAAATAGAGTTTGAAAGTGGATCAACTCATACCATTTCCCCCTTTGTTTCATTTTTATGTATCTTTCTCCACAACATGACTAATATGAAAATATGTTTTGTATGATAGCACAGATATAACCAATATGAAATTGCTTATTGTCTTAGGGAAGAGGAAAGAGAGATAGGGTAGAGGAATAGAATTTGAAACTCAAAAATGACAGAAAATGAATGTCCTAAAATAGTTTTTACGTGTAATTAGGAAAAAATAAAGCACTGTTGAAGAAAATGAGTAAATAGCCTAGTCCGCTTAGCATCCTCCTCACATAAATTATCCAAGTACCACAAGCCCAGAAGAATAACCCAGAACCCATCTACAGGTAAGCCACACTCATTCAGACAAGAAGCATTTGTCATTCAGACAGAGAGGATCTGGCAGGAATCCTGGGCATACCTTGTAGTCATCACTGGTGGCACCTTCTGCAGATCCAAAGGTAGCATAATTGGCCCAGTTCCCATCGCCCTCAGGGTAGTCCCTTCTGTTGCCTTGCTGGCTGGACCAACGATCCCCCTGGGTGCACCTCCCTGCCAAGTGATTCTCATGCACACTGGCCACCAGGGTCCAGCCACCTCCCCCAGACCTCATGTCACAAAAGGTCTGGTAGATGTTCCCATTCCCACTCTGGAGGAAGTACAGACCATCTGCAGACAACAAAGGGAGTGAGGCTCACTCACTGACAGCACAGGAGAAATCCAAGGGTCATAAAAAGACTAAAATAACAGAAAACACTTTCTAGGACTCACCCAGACCTGGTCTTGAGACTTTCCTTACTAGAGAAACTCTCCCTCATTCTGGGAGAGTATTTCTAAGCTGAGGCTGAAGCAGGGCACAGAAGCAAGAATTCCCACTGAAAATCTATTGTTGAGACTATTTTTCTGTATCATAATAACATTCTCTTCTGTATAATATCTACACGATTGAAAAAAGAGATTTCCTAAACACTACTCAGTGAGATGGGTAACGCATGTTTTCTGATTCTCCTTTTATACATTTCGAACCTGAGACTTAAAGAAGTTACTTACCTATCCAATAATCACACAGCTAATTAGTGTTAAAACAAAGCTCTGAAGCTAACTTCATGGGCTCTGAGCCTCGATCTCTTTCTACTATATCACACATGCTTTCTCTTGCCCACTCCTAAACAAGTCCACAAAGAATTCGCTTAAAAGATTATAGTGATGTGCAGACCTGAACCAGCACCTGAAAGCTTGTAAATGGGAAGTTCAACACTACAAGTTTATAATGCTATTCCTGAGAAACAGAGACCTCTGAGATATACAGACTCCCTAGCTTCTATGCCATCTCACATCACTGACCCTGAAGCTTTCTCCCTCTAAGCTTGGTTCCAAGGCCCTTAATCAGAGAGGCTCTATCCTGCAATGAAAGTACTGAGTGGAGCACAAGACAGAAAAGAAATGTTCCCTCTCAGCTCTCTCCAATTTCATGTCTGTAGTATAGCCACGGGGCATGGAATTGGCAGAGTAGTTAGAGTAGCAGCCTTCAAGTCAGGAAGACTCACCTCCCTTAGTTCAAATTTGACCTTAGGCATTTGCTACCTCTATGACTCTAGGCAAATCACTTGACCTGTTTACCTCAGTTTCCTAATCTATAAAATGAACTAGAGAAGAAAATGGCCAACCACTCCAATATCTCTGCCAAGAAAACCCCAGTTGGGGTGACAAAGGGGCAGACATGACTGAAATGATCCAAAAACAACAAGAGTAGCCAAGAAAGAGAAGAAAGAGGGGCTAGAAATTGTGGAAGGAAATAAAATGGAAAAAACCCAAAGATGATGCAAGTTTATTGCCTTCTGGCCTCTCTGAATTCAGTCTGCTGAAACTCTGTTAGGGCTCAAATCTCCTAGACAAAATTTGGTTGCCACAGTTGGGATGAGATGGGCTGAAAAGTGGTTCAGTTTGCATTTTGAAAACCCTGGCAGGGGCCAACCTGACCGTGTCTTCACTCACCATCTGACTCTGGACATTTCTTTTTGATTTCCTTGCAACTTTGAGGTATATATCCATTGGAATAAGCACAGGCTGCTTGTAGGGACAGAAGTTGACCTGAGTCCCCAAAACAAGAAGAGAATGCTTACAGTTACTGCTTTGCACAAGTCCCTACCACACCACAGAGTTCTGTTTTCATCTGTCCTTCTTGAAGAGATCAAGGATCACACTCCTTTCTTAAAACAAAACAAAACAAAACAAAACAAAAAAACCCCTCTTACCTTCAGTCTCATAATCAATACTAAGTATTGTTTCCAAAGGCAGAAGAGAGGGAAGGGCTAGGCAATTGAGGTTAAGTGACTTGTGCTGGGTCACACAGCTAGAAAGTATCAGGGGACAAATCTGAACCCAGGACTTCCAGTCTTGAGGACTGGCTCTCTGTCCATTGAGCCACCTAGCTCCCCTTAGTCACATTCATTTCTAACAATGCTTTGTATAGAATCTAGCCCCATAAAGCCTGAATTAAAATGGGGTGGTTAGAAAAGCCATAATTTGGAGGCAGCTGGGTGGCTCAGTGCTGATAGGAAATTGGACTTACCAACACAGCCCTCTTTGTTCAGCAACAATAGGAACAGCAATGTAGAAAGCCACATCATCATCTTCTCAATGCAAATAATTGTCTCTGCAAAGGGAGGCTGGAGACTATTATTTCCCATTTCCCAAACCACTTTCTTGGGTATTGTCCCTAGGCTAGGAAATCCTCTGAGCCTTCCTTCTATCCTGATCCACACTATGAGTGTGTTGGTAAAAGTTGAACAGTCACATCTCTACACAAGTAAATATAAACACATATACTCACACACAGACCCAAAACATGCACTTAAAAGTACATTTAACATGTGTTATAATAGTATATACATATGTTATGCTATAATGTACATATATAATGTATGCTAGACACACTTTTAAGTTTAACCTACATTATTGACATTTTTTTCCCATCTCTTTAATTCTGGGCAATTAACAAAACAAGAAATCAGGTTCTGATATATAGTATTTGTTGGTTTCCTTGCTAAAAATGTTCAAACTGAAATTTTCATGATGGAAGCCAGTGTGAGTTGGCACCAACACATCCCTGCCTAGACCCTCCACCTTGGGGTTGAGACAGACCTGAAACCATCCCTGCCCTTCCAGTACCTGAGGCCCACAGAGCTGTGGCTTTCTTTACTTAATGCCTCCTCAAAGCTTCAGAGAAAGGTGAGTTCTTTGGCTTTCCCTCTGCTGAGTGAGGATTCTCCTTTGTTGGGGGGTGAAAAACTCAGCTCTTTATAGAACTCTGCCCCAATAACATGTTCTGCTGCCCCTCCCTTTGGACACTTGACAATGAGGAGAATTAAGTCTGTTCTTCCCACAAATAATTCTGGCCAACATGACCAGGGCCCTTCAGTAACCATCTGTCCCCAAAGCCTCACATCAGTAGAAAGTATGGCATTGGGAGGAAGTCAAAAATTGCCTGCCTGAAGAGTCTTCTTTTATCTTAAGTAGCATATGGTAGCTAAAGAAGGCAATAGGGGAAGAGTAAAACTTCAAAGGATTTTCAAAGGATCCAACCTGTTAGAACTCAGGACGCAGCAGAAGGGTCTCTCCAATGTTATCACAAAAACTGATAATATTGTGTATTGATCTAACAACTTCTCTATGGGGATGCCAATGTGGATAAATACTTTAATGAAAGAAAACCAGCTCTTTGTACCTTACTCTCTACTTAGACATAATTTTGTAAAGGCATTGAATGTCTATTCTTTAACTTGTAGGGAATCAAAGGCTCAAAGATCCAAAGTCTTTCAATATCTCTACTGAATTGTAACAGTTCCAACCAGTGAATGGTTTAATCTTTTTCAGAAAGAAGAGTGAGCATAGAAATGCTTTGCTCTTGGCTTAGGCAGTGTCTTGAGGTCTTTGTGCTGACTTGGGCAGGGACTCAGAGTCTTGGAAGGTGGGTGAGGATTGCAGCAGGTCTACACTTCTATCTCACCCCCATGAAACAAATCTTTCCTGCCAAGCCTCCAAGTCTACTGAGCTGGAAGGTTGATTTACTCTGTTCCTTTCTTTAATCTGCCACTCCATAATTCACCTTCATGTTGTTTAGAGGGTATTTTTTGGAGTTATTAAAAGTTTCCAACATCTACCCCATCATTTTTCATTTTCCTTTTGCATATAATGCATTTGAGGTCAGAGATCACCTGGGTTCAAATTTCACTAAATTTAAGAAGATAACTTTTGGTTTTTTATCTAACTGCTAAAGTTCAGCTTTAATAGGCTCAGGAAAAATAAGCACAGGCCAGAAGTCACATTTATTCTCAAGCAGAAGGAGAATGGCTTTCCATAATAAACAAACTACCCTTAAACACACAAACTCATACATATGAGCATAAATACAAATATACATATACCTTCTGAACACACATATATAGATATGGACATGTATGTTCATATACACAATTATATATAATCCATAGGTCAAAATTCATTTCCATGCGATTTTCCTCATTGGCGTAGACTGATTATTCAGTAATCTATGCCAGTGTAAAAAAGGGGGAGAGTTGATAAGAACTAGAGAGAGTCATCTTGGACATCTAGCTTCCATATTTGAGAGATGCTATGATTAAAATTATTTTGAAAGGTTGTTTTCTGGGTAAGGATATCAATTTATTGAATAGGCTAGCAAATAGGCAGGAAAAGAATTGTTGCCTCCTTCATCTTTCAACCAGGATTTGTTGAAATGAAAAGATTCCTTGGAATTCTGAAGAAGAAAGAAAATATAAAAGCAATAGCCTGAAGAGAGCCCTTGATCCAGGGCCCTGACCCAAGGATTCTCTCTAATATACAGGACCCTGATCCTGAGAATAACACATTAAATACAAAATGAATTCTCACAGAGAGAACATCCAAGGTTGAAGATTCTCTTCAGGTTCCTGAGGGAAAGATTCTGGGAAGAAACCAGCATGTCTAGAAGCTTGGCACATTGATCATTTTCCTATCCCTATTTTCCTGCCCTAGACACTATGGGAAACTTTCTCTTGAGTAGGATGTAGGACTCTTCTTGGTTCAGCTGAAACATCTTGCTCCCAGTGGGAGGATTCTTTCACTCAGTATTATTTGGTATATTCTTAAATGCGTAGTTTCTGATTTTTGTTTTGCTATTGGCTTAGATGAGTGGGTTTATTTCCTATATGTATGCATTATAGAACAGGAATTTGTTGTGAAGCTTAGAAGTTGCTACCACTGGTTCAATCAGGCCCAGATAGGGGTTTTTGCCTGGGAAGAAGCATCTGACATGAAGCAGTAGAAATTATAGAAGGACGGGGAGCCAGAATAAAGGATGGGAAGAGTACTCATGCTGGTGGTCCACTTTGAGTTTTATCAGGAAAAATCATTACCCACTGAACACAGGAAGGATGTCAGTAGAAGACAGGGGAAACAATACAGCTAGTCAAATCAAAGGAATATTTTTGAGATACGAAAGTCTAGATAAAACCCAGAATTGCTAAATTCTTATTACCAGTAAAGTTAATATATTTATGACTGGAAACAATGAGGATGGGGAGAGAGGAGAGGGGAGACTGGAATTTTTGTGCCTAGGCCAGACGTCCCTTTCTAAATACTAAATATGTCTGAGATGCTAATTAGGAATGCTAACGAAAACACCTGGAAACTAGGCCAAATATTCAATTATAAATTTTAGACCTTCTTGCCAAACAATAGATTTTTTAAGAATTTGAAAATAACTTAAATGTAAAGAAGGTAACTATAAATAAATTAGGTGAACATAGAATAGTTTACCTGTCAGATCTTTGGGAAAGGAAAGGTTTTAAAGCCAAGAAAGAGATAGAGAATACTACAAAATGAAAAAGGAATAATTTTTATTACATTAAAAAGATTTCATACAAACAAAACCAATACAACCAAAATTAGAAGGGAAGCAACAAATTGGGGAAAAAACCTTTGTGACAAAAACCTCCTTCAAAGGTCTAATTACTCAAATTCATAAGAAGCTTAATCAATTGTACAAAAAATCAAGCCATTCCCCAATTGATAAAGGGCAAAGGACACGAATAGGCAATTTTCAGATAAAGAAATCAAAACTGTCAATAAGCACATGAAAAAGTGTTCTAAATCTCTTATAATCAGAGAAATGCAAATCAAAACAACTCTGAGGTACCACCTAACATCTAACAGACTGGACAATATGACAGCAAATGAAAGTAATAAATGTTGGAGCGGATGTGGCAAAATGGGGACATTAATGCACTGCTGGTGTAGTCGTGAATTGTTCCAACCATCCTGGAGAGCAATTTGGAAAGTGCAAAGGGCTTTAAAAGACTGCCTGCCCTTTGATCCAGCCATACCACTGCTGTGGCCAAAGTGATAATAAGGAAAAAGACACGTAGAAAAATATTTATAGCCGCACTCTTTGTGATGGCAAAAAATTGGAAAATGAGGGAATATCCTTCAATTGGGGAATGGCTGAACAAATTGTGGTATCTGTTGGTGAAGGAATACTATTGTGCTAAAAGGAATAATGAACTGGAGGAATTCCATATGAACTGGAACAACTTCCAGGAATTGATGCAGAGTGAAAGGAGCAGAACCAGGAGATCATTATACACAGAGAAGGATACACTGTGGCACAATCAAATATAATTGACTTCTCTACTAGCAGCAATGCAATGATCCAGGACAATTCTGAGGGATTTATGAGAGAGAAAATACTATCTATTTCCAGAGAAAGAATTGTGGGAGTAGAAACACAGAAGAAAAACATTTGTTTGATCACATGGTTCGACGGGGATATGATTGGGGATGTAGAATCTAAACAATTACCCTAGTGCAGATATTAATAATATAGAAATAGATCTTGATCAATGACACATGTAAAACCCAGTGGAATTGCTCCTTGGCTACGGGAAGAGAGTGGGAGAAGGATGGATAAAGAACATGAATCATGTAAGCATGGAAAAATATTCTAAATTAAATAAATAAATAGAGAGATAAATGAACTTTTAAAAAAGGAATTTGAAAATTTCCCCAAATTAATTTACATGGCTAATTTGGATGAATTTCATGATGCTTCTGCAATAATCTCTTGTTTTTATTGAATCTTTTACCTTTGCCTGCATTCAGTGTGACAGCTTCATTTTCTTCATACTACTTTATTCCTAGAGTTCCTACAGAAATTTTACTTCTCATTAAGAGATAAAGATCAGATGTTCAACTTAAATAGAAAAGTTATTTCCCCTAACTGATCTGTAAGCCACTCATAAGAAAACAAGTGGGAAAACCACAACACAAACCCCCTACATATGAATGCTAATCCTTGAGGAGAGGAAATATAAGCTTGGAGAACTATACTGATGAATAGACCATTTTCCCTAGTCTGACAGGTAAAATCCAATGGTAGGAAAAAAGAAAGGCATTTCCAACAAAATGGAAGTGACAAGGATATGGAGGGGTGACCTTTGCAGTATTTCTACTCAGACAGCAAAGAATATTTCACTTTCCACTAAATTCAGCAAATCTTTATCAAGAACCTATCATATAAACAGCACTGTACTGAGCCCTGGGGATACAGAAACAGAAACAAAACAGACTCTGGTCTCAAGGAACTTATATTTGCCTGTGGACATAAAATTATATACACAGAAATAGGTACAAAGTAATTTGAGGAAGAAAAGAGAACAGAGGAGGTGGCACCCAGGGTGAGCCTTGAAGAAACATAAGCATTGTGATGGGCAGGTAGCGATGAGGAATAGTTTCTTTCCTGGCATGGGGGAAGAATTTACAAAAATGTGCCAAAGTCAGGTAAATAATGTTGAATTTTAGAAACAACTAGTGATCTAGCATGGAAGAAATTTACAGTGTGTTGGAGACTGTCATAAACTATGGCAAGAGATACAGGTTAGGACACATCTGCAGAGGGCTTAAATGCAAGTGTCAGAGGATTTCTATTTTATCCAATGGGTATAGGGAACCATTGAAAGTTTTTTGGAAAGGCATGATGGAATCAGATATTGACCTTCAGAAAATTATTTTGTCAGCTGTGTTTGTAGGATATCTGAAAGAGAGGAAATACTGGAAGTAGGAAAACCAGCTAGGAGTTGTTGAATTGGGTCATATTTGCAATGGTTGATAATGGAGTCAGAGCAAGCAGGATGCTGCTATCCTACCAGGGGTAGGAGTGGATAGAATTCTTCCCCTTCCCCCCACTTGAAACAGTTATTCAAAAGGAAATAATTGTTAACTGAATCCCCTGTAGGTCTAGTAATGGAGACTGAACAGGCTTGACTAATTCAGGGCTAAGTTGGTTGATAGATAGTGTGTAAATAGAATTAGCTCGAACCCATTAATAGTCAAAAATCTACCCATCCTAGGCGTAGAAATGATGTAATCCTAACCTCCCTTACACGTGACAATAAGTAACAAATCAAGAATAAGGGACTGCCCTTTGGGCAGTCCAAATCAATGTAGAAACTGCCATTTGTCCATTTGAATTAGAGGTGGACCACAGGAAATGATGAAAGACACTATCTCTTTAAGTAAGTTAGTGAACTTCCTGTGGGGGCAGTTGCCCTCTCGAACTGGGAAATAGAAGCATCTCCTGAGACCACAGACAGCTTATACTCTATATTGTCACGTGGGTAAGTTAGGCTGACTTCCTTGGCCTAGCTGGGCCAATTCTATCTGGCTGTTGGGCCTTGTGGCTTACAGCTTCATTTATTTAGCCTTTTAACCTTCTCTCTCCGTCCAGGCCTTTGGCCTGGACTAGCCTCTCCCTTTCTCTTTATTCCTACTTTTTACCTACCAGATTGTAAATAAACTCCTCAACCCGATGCTGACTTGGGTCTGATTTAATTACGGAATCAACCTGAATTGTTGATTCCTGGCAGCCACACATTTATATATATATATGTAAATTTTCCTTCTTACAATAGGAATTGATCTCACTGAGATTAGCAACTTCCACTGTTTAAATATTATTCCCTAAACCATGAGGTAGATAAAAGGTTCTAGTTGTCTTCTCAATCAGCAGAACTGCTCACTGGACAACAGCTGTTCCAGTGCTTGCTTAGATGAAGTTTTTGCCTAGGTAATGTATATTGGTGGTAAGTATAGCTTGGTATAACCTCACACAGGCTCTCAAATTCAACTGGGAAAGGGATTTATTAACTTCAGGAAAACAAGGAGAGGGGAAGATGGATTTTAGGAATGAGGAGGAGGTAAGCTATCTAAAATCTCCAGTAAACTTGTTGGCTTCACTTTCCCCAGAGGGGAAAGTGCTTTGAATAACAACTTTTATCTCACTCACTAACTAACCCTTACTCTTAATCTAATATTACTAAGTTTAAGATGGGGAAGGTAACTGATTGAAGATCTGTTTGAAGTCGAGATCAATTGAGAACTGCAAGTGAGGTAATTTTTCCAGTGCACACAGCCTGATATAGTCTCTATGGAGTAAACCAGCAATGTAACACTCTGCTTCCTGAGGTCAGAGATGAGCTAACAAAAAGCAATGCTACACTTCTTCCCAGCCTCCCTTGAACCCCAAAAGCAGTGTCCAAAGTGTCCTTGCAAGTTGTATATCTTGGCTTTTTATACCCAGGTTCTTAACTGCCCCAACTGCCCCCTCTCCTGGAATTCTGGGGGGCACTGTGGAATTCTGTGAGGAAATTTTAACCCCACTTAAGATCATGGATATTACAGTCTAGTACAATAATCCAAGAGAAAGGTGATGAGGAACCATTCAAGTCCAACTGCTCTCTAAACTGTATTCTACCTATGCGCTGATTTCTGAAATTCCCAAAAGTGAATAGATTTTTCTTTCATCGTTAAGAAGATTAAATGTGAATGTTTCTGGGAAAGAGCTAACAGTTGATTAAAATTCACACTCTAAAAATGATTACATCACATCATGTAACCATGTTAAAAATGAATATTAATAAATGTTAAAAAAAAAGTCACAATTATCACCAAAAAAAAAATGATTACATCATACATTCCTTGATAAGAGATTTTGATAAAAAAGAGAGGTCAACTGAAGGGGCAAAAAGGGGGGGAAAAGAATGAATTAAAAAGACAGGAAAGGTATGAGGCTGGAAGATCAATTATAAAGGGTAGAGGATTTTAAATTCAACATGTGTCCCAAAGCCCATTTATACAGGACTCTCTTTCTATTGCTGGAGATGAAGACTCTGCCATGTGAGGAACAGGAAAGAACTCCCAAAAAGATTCTCACTTGGAAAGTCTCCAAAGGGGAAGCTGCCTGGGCTTGGAATTCTCTCACTTCTCACCAGCTCTGCAGAGCCTTCATTTCTGCCAAGAAAAAGAGTCTCATACCAATGGGCTTTGAGGCAGGAATTGTGTAGATTTGAGCTTGGAGACAATAGGGAGACACTGCATTTTACTGAGTAGGGAGGTCAGACCTGAGCTTTAGAGGTATAATGTTGGCAGTTGAGTTTAGGAAAAACTGGAATGGGGAGAGACTTGTAGCAGGAACACTAATAAATAGGCTATTGAAATGTGTGGAATATGTAAAATTAACATAAAAATGCAACCCCTTACCTGTACATGGGCATTAAGTGAGAATGCCATGTGATGTGATTGGGAGCTACATGGGCACCTGGTGTCCTGACTACCTGAAGGGGCTGGTAGAAGTCCTTGAGTAGCTGATGATGTGCCTGGAGGTCAGGACTTGTGAGTCGGACTGTCCAATCAGAAAGTCCCTGTTTTGGCTGAATATTTCCCTGAACATGAGTTGCAGTCCGGATTTTTCCCCCCTTCTCTGGAGCACGTTAATAATCCAGTTGAACCTTAGCTCAGAACTTCTGGGGAAGAACAGAAGCAGTTTCTTTTTTTAGTGAGGGCAACCTGGTGATTTTCCTTTCTTTCTCTCTCACTTTTACAAATCAATTATTATAATTTAATATGCATTATCCAAGATTAGTTTCAGTCACTACAGGACTGAGCTAATCAGTGGCTCCCATAAACCTCCCTCAACCATCTTTTTTCCAAACTGAGTGGGACAAAAATGACCATCCACCCAAACCCCAATTACAAATCTGGAGTCAGAAGATGACAGTTGAAAAGTCAGAAGTTTTATTCGTTTTCATGAAAGGGGGACACTCTCACTCTCGCCATCAGGAGTGAGGCTCAGAAGTGCTGTGTGGAACAGGGGTAAGACCCTTGCCATGAAAATATAAAATCTCCAAGTCTGGAGGCCAAGGACAAGATAGACTTTATTAAGCATTTCCATAAACAGTGAATGATGAAATTCAGAACAGACTCAGTCTCTATCATAACCCTCCTCCTCCTCCAGTACCTTTCTCTAGACAGAAAGGGGACAACTCCTAGCCAGTTGCCAGGGGGAAATGCCCATGCCTACCTGAAAAAAGAGACTTTTTATAGTAATCCTGAAGCAAGATTTCCCCTCCCCCTTCCTTCACTAGGGTGGGCTGTGATGTGTCAACTTGGAAAAACACAGAAGTAACTAAAGCAGTCATAAAAACCAAGTCTTTAATCACTAAAGAGATAGGTCCAATGATCCGCCACTATTACAGAACCAAGAGCCAAATACAACACAGAGTCGAAACCCTGAGGCTCTGGGGACAATATCTCTGAGAGGATCACTGAGCTAGATGATTCTTTAAAGAATAAAGAACATGGGGTTCTTAAATACCTTGTGAGGAATTGAGTACAGCAAACATACATTGACAGGTTGCAAGCAGACTTGGGAAAGAGGCCATAGCCAGAGACTGGGCTATCAGGGAGTGGTCAACTACAATGGATACAAAAAAGAATGGTTATAGCACAGGTGTTGGTCTTCTTGGGAAGGGATCTCTGATAAAATGTAGGAAATTTCTAGGACAAAAAGGGTACTATTAATTATATCTACTAGTCCCACCTAAACTGGGATCATTAAGTACTTTAAGGTCTATAGTTCAGTCTAAAACAAAGTCAATCTGGGCCGCCCCTTAAGACATTTTCCCAAGGGACAGGAGCAAAACTTGAGGTTCCCAGATTTCAACTTTGCAGATGAAAATTTGGTCTTTAAATTTCAAAGAAAGACAACGATAAACCACAGCACTGACTTAGACACTATTCTTTACCACCATTCAGTTACCTTGTAAAACATGGTAATTATTTCTTTTTCTTTCCCTCTTCTTTCATTTATTTTTGACATTTGATTCTTTAAAATTGTGAGGTCCAAGGATGTGTCAATAGATTGAGAGTCAGGCCTAGATATGGGAGGTCCTAGGTTCAAATCTGTCCTCAGACACTTTCTAGTTATGTGACCTTGGATAAGTCAATTAACCCCCATTGCCTATCTCTTACTGCTCTTCTGCCTTAGAACCAATACTCAGTATTGATTCTAAGATGGAAGGTAAAGGTTTTTTAAAAATTGAGTTCTAAATTCTCTCCCTTCCCCCCAACCCCTTCCCCAACCACTGTAGTTATAGGTTCATTTTCATTTTCATTTATCTTTTTGGTATATAAACCTAGTGGTAGTATAGCTGGGTCAAAGAATATGGTAAAGTTTCATAGCCTTTTGGCAATAGTTCCAAATTATTCTCCAGAATGATTGGACCAGTCCATAACTCCACCAACAGTTTATTAGTGAGCCTATTTTTCCACATTCTTCTGGCATATGTAATTTTCCTTTTCTGTCATGTTAGACAATCTGATAAGCATAAAGTGGTATTTGGAAGTTGTTTTAATTTGCATTTCTCTAACAAATTGTGATTTAGAACATTTTTCCATGTGACTATGGATAACTTTGATTTCTTCTTATCAAAACTGCCTGCCTGTTCATATTCTACGACCATTTATCCCTTAGGGAATTATTTCTTTCTGTATTTAAATACTCATCATACCTCAAGTTCATGAAAGTTACTAAAAGGTTATTTTTCTTTCCCTGCTTTTAATGGACTTTGCAAGCATGAGGCCTCTACAAGACTGAGTCTTCCCTAGGCGATTTACTGTACAGTGTTCTCTCCACCAGGTACCTTGAAAATCATTGATAAATAGCTTAATCCAATGTGGAGTATAATTTTTAGAAATGAGGCAGTGATTTTATGGTAAGAATTCAGTCCCAGGCAAAAGTAGTAATGTAACCAGATTAAGAATATAGTCCCAGAATAATACTTGAGTTATTACTTAAAGTATGTGTTATCATGTCTTTTATCCTATTTATAATAAGTGAGCTATTATGTTGATCATAAAGTATGATTTCTAGATTATATATATTATAGACAAATATCTTACACCATTAAAAACCTTACTCTGGACAAGTTAGTTCACACACAGAGAAGGAGATCATGCAGGGGCCAAGCAAACCACAGCCTGGAAGGAAGCAGAAGGAGAGCAGCTCTCAGACCTGATGGGACCAAACAGAAATAGGGGGCCTCCTGCAAGGGAGGAGAGGGATGCAGGAGGGGGAGGTAGTGAATAGGAAGCTATAAAAGAGGGGGTATTGGGTTATTTTATTTTATTTTTTAGAAAAAATTTTCCCATGGTTACATCATTCATATTCTTACTCTCCCCTCCACACACCCCCAATCCCGCCCCACCATAGCCAACACACATTTCCATTGGTTTCTTCATGTGTCATCAATCAAGACCTATTTCCATATTATTGATAATTGCACTAGGGTGGTCCTTTAGAGTCTACATCCCAAATCATGTCCACATCAACCCATGTGTTCAAGCAGTTGTTTTTCTTCTGTGTTTCCATTCCTGTAGTTCTTCCTCTGAATGTGGGTAGTGTTCTTTTCCATTAATCCTTCAGAATTGTCCTGGATCATTGCATTGCTGCTAGTAGAGAAGTCCATTACATTCTATTTTACCACAGTGTTTCCATATCTGTGTACAATGTTCTTCTGGATCTACTCCTTTCACTTAGAATCAGTTCCTGGAGGTTGTTCCAATTCACATGGAATTCTTCCAGTTTATTATTCCTTTGAGCACAATAGTATTCCATCATGAACAGATACCACAATTTGTTCAGCCATTCCCCAATTGAAGGCCGTCTCCTCATTTTCCAGATTTTTGCCACCACAAAGAGCGCAGCTATAAATATTTTTGTACAAGTCTTTTTCCCTATGATCTCTTTAGGGTATAAACCCAGTAATGGTATAGCTGGATCAAAGGGCAGCCAATCTTTTAGTGCTCTTTGGCCATAGTTCCAAATTACCATCCAGAATGGTTAGATCAGTTTACAACTCCACCAGTTAATGTCCCAATTTTACCACATTACCTCCAACATTCATGACTGTCCCCTGCTATCATTTTAGCCAATCTGCTAGGTGTGAGGTGATACCTCAGAGTTGTTTTGATTTGCATTTCTCTAATTATTAGATATTTAGAACACTTTCTCATGTGCTTATTGATAGTTTTGATTTCTTTATCTGAAAATTGCCTATTCATGTCCCTTGCCCATTTATCAATTGGGGAATACTTTGATTTTTTGTACAATTGATTTAGCTACTTGTATATTTGAGTAATTAGGCCTTTGTCACCGTTTTTTTGTTATAAAGATTTTTTCCCACTTTGTTGTTTCCCTTCTGATTTTTGTTGCATTGTTTTTGTACAAAACCTTTTTCATTTAATTTAATCAAAATTATTTATTTTACATTTTGTAATTTTTTTTCTAACTCTTGCTTGGTTTTAAAATCTTTCCTTTCCCAGAAATCTGACAAGTATACTACTTTGTGTTCACTTAATTTACTTATAGTTTCCTTCTTTATATTCAAGTCATTCATCTATTCTTAATTTATCTTGGTGTAGGGTGTGAGATATTGATCTAAACCTAATCTCTCCCATATTGTTTTCCAATTTTCCCAGTATTTTTTGTCAAATAGTGTATTTTTGTCCCAAAAGCTGGGCTCTTTGGGTTTATCATAGACTATCTTGCTGGAGTCACTTACCCCAAGTCTATTCCACTGATCCTCTCTTCTGTCTCGTAGCCAGTACAATATTGTTTTGATGACCACTTCTTTATAGTACAGTTTAAATCTGGTACTGCTGGCCACCTTCCTTCACATTTTTTTCATTATTTCCCTTGATATTCTTGATCTTTTGTTATTCCAAATGAACTTTGTTATAGTTTTTTTTCCAATTCAGCAAAAAAGTTTTTTAGTAGTTTGATAGGTATGACACTAAATAAGTAAATTAATTTGGGTAGAATGGTCATTTTTATTATGTTAGCTCATCCTACCCATGAGCGACAAATGTTTTACCAATTGTTTAGATCTAGTTTTAATTGTTTGGAAAGTGTTTTGTAGTTGTATTTATATAATTCCTGTTTGTTTTGGTAGATAGATTCCTAAGTATTTTATATTGTCTAGGGTGATTTTAAATGGTGTTTCTCTTTCTAGCTCTTGCTGCTGAGATGTGTTGGAAGTATATATAAATGCTGATGATTTATGGACATTTATTTTGTATCCTGCAACTTTGCTAAAGTTGTTGATTATTTCTATAAGCTTCTTAGTTGATTCTCTAGGATTTTTTAAGTAGACCAACATATCATCTGCAAAAAGTGATAGCTTAGTCTCCTCATTGCCTTTTCTAATACTTTCAATTTCTTTTTCTTCTCTAACTGCTGCAGCTAGTGTTTCTAGTACAATGTTAAATAATAAAGGTGATAATGAGCATCCTTGTTTCACTCCTGATTTTATTGGGAAGGCTTCTAATTTATCCCCATTTCATATAATGCTTGTTGATGGTTTTAGATATATACTGTTTATTATTTTTAGGAAAGGTCCTTCTATTCCTATACTTTCTAGTATTTTCAATAGGAATGAGTGTTGTATTTTGTCAAAAGCTTTTTCAGCATCTATTGAGATAATCATGTGATTTTTGTTTGTTAGCTTGTTGATATGGTCAATTATGTGGATGGTTTTCCTAATGTTGAACCATCCTTGCATTCTTAATATAAATCCTACCTGATCATGATGGATAACCCTCATGATCACTTGCTGGAGTCTTTTTGCTAGTATTCTATTTAAGATTTTGGCACCTATTTAAGATTTAGGGAGATTGGTCTGTAGTTTTCTTTCTCTGTTTTTGATCTCCCTGGCTTTGGAATCAGTACCATATTAGTGTCATAAAAGGAATTTGGTAGAACTCCTTCTTTTCTTCTTATGTCGAATAATCTGTATAGTATTGGGATTAGTTGTTCTTTGAATGTTTTATAAAATTCACTTGTGAATCCATCAGGCCCTGGAGATTTTTTCTTAGGGAGTTCTTTGATGGCTTGTTCAATTTCTTTTTCTGATATGGGATTATTTAGGTATTCTATTTCTTCTGCTATTAATCTAGACAATTTATATTTTTGTAAATATTCATCCATATCACCTTGATTGCTATATTTATTACCATATAATTGGGCAAAATAGTTTTTAATGATTGCCTTAATTTCCTCTTCATTAGAGGTGAGGTCTCCCTTTTCATCTTTGATACTGTTAATTTAATTTTCTCCTTTCCTTTTTTTAATTAGATTTACCAATATTTCATCTATTTTATCTGTTTTTTCAAAGTACCAGCTTCTAGTCTTATTTATTAATTCAAAAGTTCTTTTACATTCAATTTTATTAATTTCTCCTTTGATTTCTAGTATTTCTAATTTAGTTTTCATCTGGGGATTTTTAATTCATTTGCTTTCTAATTTTTTAAGTTGCATGCCCAATTCATTGACCTCTGTCCTCCCTAATTTGTTAATATATGCACTCAGTGATATAAATTTCCCCCTTAGTACTGCTTTGGCTGCATCCCATAGGTTTTGGTAAAAAGTCTCATCATTGTCATTGTCTTCAATGAAATTATTAATTGTTTCTATGATTTCTTCTTTAACTAACTTATTTTGAAGAATCCTATTATTTAATTTCTAATTAGTTTTTGGTTTGCCTCTCCATGTAGCCTTGCTAATAACTATTTTTATTGCATTATGATCTGATAAGGTTGCATTTATTATTTCTGCTTTTTTGCATTTGTTTGCCATGTTCCCATGCCCTAGTGCATGCATGGTCAATCTTTGTGAATTTTCCATGTGCTACTGAAAAGAAGGTGTATTCCTTTTTGTCCCTATTTATTTTTCTCCATATATCTATTAACTTTAATTTTTCTAGGGTTTCATTCACCTCTCTTATCTCTTTCTTATTTATTTTTTGGTTTGATTTATTTAGATCTGATAGGGGAAGGTTTAGGTCTTCTACTAGTATAGTTTTATTATCTATTTCCTACTTGAGCTCTGTCAGTTTCTCCTTTAGAAATTTAGATGCTATACCATTTGCTGCATACATATTGAGTCCTGCTATTTCTTCATTGTTTTTACTGCCTTTTATCAGCATGTAATTACCTTCCCTATCTCTTTTAACCAGATGTATTTTTACTTTGGCTTTGTCAGAAATCATGATTGCAACTCCTGCCTTCTTTTTCTCAGTTGATTCCCAATAGATTTTGATCCAGTCTTTTATTTTTACTCTATGTATGTCTGCCTGTCTCATGTGTGTTTCTTGTAGACAACATATGGTAGGATTTTGGTTTCTAATCCACTCTGCTATTTGCTTCCATTTCATGGGTGAGTTCATCCCATTCACATTCAGAGTTATAATTATCAACTGTGTATTCCCAGACATTTTGATTCCCTCTCCTTGTCTTGCCCTTTCTTCTTTCACTATTTCCTTCTATACCAATGTTTTGTTTTTAATCAGTTCCCCTAATCCCATCCCTTATTGTACTTCCCTTTCTCCCCCCTCCCTTCTTATTCCCCTCTTGTTTTTAGGGTGTTTTAAGCTACCCCCTGCCCTCTCCCTCCCTAGTATTGCTTCCCTCCCTTCCAGTCCATTTGTTACCCTTCTACTTCTCTATAGGGTGCGAATCAATTCTCTGTTCCAATGGATCTGATTGCTCTTCCTTATTTAAGTTAATTTCAATGCACTTAAGAATTAAGTATTTCTTCTCTCCAATCTCTTTACCCTTCCAGTGTATTGATCTTCTCCCCTGTTCGCCCCATGTGCTTCTTTATGGAATATAAATTTAATCCATTTTATCTGTTCTCCCATTTCTCTTAATATTATCTCCTTTTTCCCCCCTCTAGTTATATATATATATATATATATATATATGTGTGTGTGTGTGTGTGTATACACATATATATACACACACAGATATATGTACATATATATCTATACAGATACAGATACAGATATATACAGATATCTTGACATTTCATCATATAGAGTTTGTCACTGTTTCCTCTAAGTAAACTTCTTGTAGCTACCCTGTTGATAATAACAATTATTAATAGTTTCCAATATCTTCTTTTCTTCTAGGGATACTAATCAATTGAACTTATTGGGTCCCTTAAAGAAAAAGTTCCCCGAACCCCCACTCTCTTAATTACCTTATGGTGACTCTCTTGAGTTCTGTGTTTGGGCAGCAAATTCTCTGTTTATGTCTGGTTTTTTCTTTATGAATGCTTGGAAGTCTTCAATTTGATTAAATGAGAGAAGTTTTTTTTTTTAAAGGGATATCAGGTTTTGAACTGGGAGGAAACCTGCAGACCCTGGCCATGTAATTTATCTGTCACAAAAAAAAAGCCAGATCTTTACCCAAAAGGGTCTAATTTCTACTGATTCAATGATTGCTACATATAGGGCACTATACTTAAACACTTCAGAGGACAATACAGATGTACCTGGAATAGCAGTGAACCAGGAAAGCTGAGCTATATATAGTGAACTGCATACATTAGGCTTTTAATACATGCTTGAACTGAATCCCCTGCTCTAACACTTTCTACCTGGGTTAACATGGACACTCAGGGACATTCAGGGACATCTAGGTGGTAGAGTATATAGAGTGCAGGATCTTGAGGCAGAAAGACCTGATTTCAAATATGTCCTCAATCACTAGCTATATGACCCTTGGCAAGTCACTTAACCCCTGTCTGCCTTGATTCCTCACTTCCAAAATGATGATCATAACTGTACCTACATTCTCATAATAGCTGGGAGGGTGAAATGAAATAATAACTGTAAAACACTTAATACAGAACCTGGCACAGAATAGGTACTTATCAACATTTATTTCAGTCCTTATATGTGTGCTTATTTGGTTAAACTAGAAAAATAATAAAATTTATTTGGAAAAGCAAAAGGTCAAGTATATCAAAAGAATTTATGAAAAAAGAATGTCTAGTAGTACCATATTTTAAAGTATATCTTAAAGCAGTAATTATCAAAACCAACTGGTCCTGGCTAAGAAATAGAAAAGTAAGTCAGAGGAACAGAACAGACACATAACAAAAATAATAAACTAGTAAAAAATAATTATATATATATATATATATATGTGTGTGTGTGTGTGTATGTATATATACATATATATATACACATAAAATAAAAAAATAATGAACTTATATTTGAAAAAAGTAAAGATCCAAGATTTTGGGTTAAGTATTCACTATTTGTTAAAAATTGTTGGGAAAACTGGAAAGCACTCTTGCATATCTTATACCATTTATCAAGATAAAATCAAAATGGATACATGACCTACCCACAAAGGGAGAGATCATAAGCAAAATAAAAGATGGGGGAAAGATATTATCTATCAGATTTATGGATAGAAGAATTTGTTTTAAACTTTACCTTCCATTTTAGAATCAATACTGTGTATAGGTTCCTAGGCAAAAAAGTGGTAGGGACTGGGCAATTGGGGTGGTGACTTGCCCAGGTTCACACAGCTAGGAAGTGTCTGAGGCTACCTTCCCTCTCCAGGCTTGACTCTCTCTATCCACTGTGCTACCTACCTGCCCCATGCAATATTTTTCAAAAGAAGCCAGTTTAGGGAGGCACCCATTTTATCAATAACTGTCATCCTGTGCCTGCCCACACCTAAACATTACACATATAATAAATCCCCATTTTTCAACCTCAACATCTATGAAATATGTGATTTTCAGTTGTCTGGGAAACTTCATGTCCAGGGAAGAAGTTAGGGTTCATAAGCTATGTCTTGGTATTATCAAAGTTCTTGCCCTAGAATTAAAGATGCTCTGAGAAATGGGAAGACTTAGGGGAAACCAAGGCATAGACATCACATGGTTGTTGTAACTGTCTTTGATGATGGGGCCTTAAGACTGTGACACCATATAAACGGACTTAAGTGGAACATACCAGTGTGTGGAAGGGAAGCTGAAAGACAGGTCAGATAGACAGAACCCCCAGAAAGAGAGGGTCCATATCATGATAAATAGAACTAAGAATATACTTTTTATATAAAGGTGTGCATGCATGGATATATCTTCTCTAACCAGCAATATCAACTTTTTCACATTGTTCAGAAAGTTACAAAATTCTAAGAATCAAGTATATCAATCAAATATATTCTCATGCATATGATGAAGAGATAAATTATGACAATGAGAGTTTAATAGGACCAACAGCAGATGTTGGCATTGTTGTATTAGTTAGGAGACCTAACAGGAAGGGCTGGAGAATTCCAAATGGAATGGGGAAGCAGGAAGTGTGGCTCTTGCTCTCTGAGACTGGACTCCATGGTGGTTGGGACAAGTTGCAACTGACCCTGGGAGACCTCAGATTTCCAGAGATCCTGAAAGAAGACTGACAACTACTTGTGGGAGATTTTGGTAGAGACTATTAATCCCAACCTGAGTTGCAGGTTAACTTGGGCTGGGTTAACTCCCAGAATCTACCCACCTGAAGGAGTGCAGCTAGTGGTTCTGGAGGAGCTGGAACATCACTGGATTGAGTCTGGACTCTGCTGTGAGGATTCCCCACTTCAGTCCTGCTATTCTCTGGGCCCTGTCTGGCTTAGGTCTCAGTTGAGTGTAGGAAAGTCCCTCCCCTGACTCTGTGGTTTGCCCTTAGTCCGAAAAGTGTAGAAACCCCTATTCCCATCCTTTACCATAGTTTCCTTAATTAAAATTGTTATAAACTCTTGCTTTTTGCCTGCAAGTTTCCATAGGCCCCTTGTCTTGATGGTGCCTGGTGACAGTTAGGATCTAACTGCCACTTCTGATAACAGACATCTCCTTAGCAGTTAAACCCAGTCTCCCTACCTTGTTTGGTCCTGCCTTCTGTCATTCCTGTCTCCCTCACACCCACTGAGCCCACAAAATAATATTTTAGTTAACTCCCCTGGTTTTCCCCATTATACCGTGACCCTCTTCCCTCCGGCAGGACAGCACCTTCGTGGAAGTATAGGCTGAAGTCCCACTGGGTGCCCTGGGTGATGGGAGGAAGGAAACAGCAGCTGGCCAAAGGTCCCACCCCCAGCCACCCGTCTGCGGAGCCTCCTCTGCCCCACTCCCTGGGGCTCCTCCTTTGCTTTCAAGATCGAACCTCGGCTGGCTCAGAGCGATCCCCACTCTCCTCGCTTGGAGGGGTCAGCGGGGAACGGTGCTGCTGCCTCTTCCAGCTGGAACGGCAGCTGAAAACATGGTGGACCGCAGTGGCGGGATGCCACCTACCCCTCCCTTCTCCCCAGTCCCCCCTCCCCCTCCCGTGTCCTCTTCATCGGCTGCCACTCTATTTATTATGACCGCAAGAGACAAAGCTTCAAGAACTGGCTCCGAGAACAAAGAAACAAAACCTTGTTCAAAAGAGAGCTGGGCTTTCCAAGTTACCTGGCCAAAAAGATGCAGAAGATTGTTCTGAAGTTTTTCCTTAAAGAAATATAGCTTGGCTAGGAATTACTAGCCCCAGGTGAAGATGAAAGGGGGATTGACCACTTGATAAATGCCATTGCTGTCTGTGGGCAGCGACAGCAGTTGTTGAAAGTTTTACCGCAAACTCTTCCACCACAGATGTTCCAGATGCCCCTGACTAAGCTGCCTGCCATTAATACAGAATTGTGAGTGTAGGGATGATGTAGAATGAAAAACGTGTCAACATAATACAATCTTAATTTTTTTAATTAAATAATTTTTAGCTCAGAAGATGAGCAGCAATGGGGGAAAAAGAGCAAAACATGCTAGTTATGGACTATGTATTACACTGAAATCTACCAAAGTTGATTCCAACTTTATGTAGGTAGGTTTGCTTGGATTTTATTTATCTTACTAAGAAGTGTATTTTGATTTTAAAAATTCATTTTAAGAGGGCAGCTGGGTAGCTCAGTGGATTGAGAGCCAGGCCTAGAGACAGGAAGTCCTAGGTTTAAATCTGTCCTCAGACACTTCCCAATTGTGTGACCCTGGGCAAGTCACTTAACCCCCATTGCCTAGCCCTTACCACTCTTCTGCCTTGGAGCCATATACAGTATTGCCTCCAAGACTGCCTCCAAGACAGAACATAAGGGTTTAAATTTAAAAAAATAACAATAAAACAATTCATTTTATAAATACACTATTAATTATCTTAATATCAATAATTTCATTTATTACTAAAATGTGCAGTTGTAATATACATATAATGTGACACTCCTGCATGTTAAAATACCTGGTGCTCACTTCTAAAAAACAAAGTTAAGGCAACAAAAAGAACTCTGCCCTCTGTTACAAAGCTAAAGGGTGGATTAGGTTTAGCCCAGTAAATTCTGCAGTATATTACAAAACTAATTTTTTTTGATTCACCAAAGCTAAAAGACTGTGAAGTCATTGAATATAAAGTATTTCTCATCATAAAGATAATCATGGGTAAATTTAGGAGATAGTTTATTATTTTATGGATAGGGCAGTAGCTATCAATCACCTGAAAAAAAAAAACCCTTTGAAAGTTTAATTAAGACAAACTTGTAAGTCCTGGATATTTATTTTGCAATTTAGTTAGTGGAAAATGCACTGACGTAGTAACATTCTGGAAATGTGTTCTAGTTCTGTTCTCCCATTAACATTTACTGTGATTGATATAGGACAAATAACAGACTCCTTTATCACAAAAACCCCAGTAGAGAGGTTTGTATTAAATAATATGAGTTCCTTTTCAGTTCTGATTATTTTCCTCCTCATCAAAGCCATTTAGTTATGTATTTTCCATTCATATTTGTCTTACCAGTCAAATATATTATTGCATATTCTGAAATTATTCCCTTGGCCTCTTACCCTGCTGAATTTGTTTTTTAAAAATCAATTGTGAAGAAAAAAATTTCTGACAGTTGGATATCCAAAAAGTAAAGTACATTATCTCAGGTTGGGAGGACTTTAAATTGGAGACCATAATTTTGGAATTCCTTTTCGGGTATGAGTTGGATCAGATGATTTCTAAGGTGAAGTATCTTCCAACCCTTATACTGTATTCATTTTAGCATAAATTTAACTTGCCCATTAACTCCTTCCTTGCACTTACCTCTGTCATCTTAGTTCATTTCTCCTTTCTACATTTCCCAATCTTTGGTATTTGCACTCTTGAACATAAAGGCAACAAAATTTGACATCAAAACCAGTTTGAAAACTAGAACCTTGTACTTAATACATATTGGGATTTTCCATACTGAACACTTGCCTAAGTCTTTTTGAACTACACAGTGACATTGCCCTCCCCGGAGTCATTAATTACCTGTTTATAAAAATTTTCTGTTAAAAAAAGTCATAAATATGTTCTCTTTAGTAGCATTGAAATCTTGATTTCTGTAATCTGGAGGGCACTGGTGCTGGCTCCCTGAAGGGAAGGAAACTCCAAGATTCCACCCACTCCAAAACTGGGACAGAGCATGAGGCCCCCAGACAGCTCCACCTCATCTAGAAGACTTCAGGTCAGACAGACTGCAGCCAGACCAGAATCGTTGGTAAAGCAATTCTTGCAAGCCCAGACTTGACCTAAATGCAGACCAGGATTAGCAGCCCCAAAGGAGGATTTTGTTATTTAGAAAGGGAAGTTTGGCTCATTGTAGAACCCTATTTAAACTGCCTCTCCTCCATACAATCCAATGGTGGCAGGACTTGCTGGCCCAGGAACCTCTCCCATCTGACTTTTTTTTGAAGAACTGCCTAAGGTGGTCAACAACATCCTGACAAGTAGACCCTCCTCCTTACAGGATCCTCTGTTTGGGAACAGGGTGAAAGAGGCACTGAACAAAGTCTGGAGCCTCGGGGTACAGGCATTTAGTCTCTAAAAAATTCTAAAAAGTTCACCATGGCTGGCTTAGACAATGCTTACAAGAGAAGAGATTGCAGGTAAAATGCCCAATATGCTTTAGGAGAGGCAATTTCTGAACCGGGAGTTCCTTATGCACCAATGTTTAATTGAAATAGATATATTTCATAAAAACACTTATATGACAACACATAAAGTTCAGGCATTACAATGTACTAAGAAAAATAGAATGAGTGGAGTCACAACTATCAGCCCCTCTGCATTATGGACCTCCCTCTCCCTCCTTATATCTTGCCTACCCTAAGCAACAAGTTATTTGTACTTTGAATTACATTTTTTTGTATTTTGAAATATAGTTACTATTTGAAATAGAGATAAGGGAGCGTACTAGTGTCTATATGTTAAATAGTATTTATTATTGATTAATATTTAATATGTGATTATAAATCCATTCTGAGATCTAATATTAAGTTTTCACCTTACCTTGCCTGCCACTAGACTTCCACATCACTTCCCAGAAAAATGATGGCCTCCCACCACCACACCTTTCCAGCTCCTCTTTCTGTATTGTAGCCCCCACAAACATCCATTACAATTTAAGCTCCTAGAGGGCAGAGATGGTTCTGTAGCCCATATTTGGATCTCAACCCTTAGCACAATGTCTGGCATATACTAAGTGCTTAATACATGCTTTAACTATCTACCTAATGTCATAGAACAATCATTCCATAGGTCTAGAGTTTGAGGGAACTTCAGAGAATATCTAATCCAGTTTTCTTCTTTTATATACATGATAAAGAAGACACAGACAACCTAAGAGTCTTAGCCAAGGACACAAAGAAACCAAGAGTCATGATTTAATGGGATTTATTATTCTCTCCAAACTCCATGCCAAAAGGAATCTTCTCATGGTGATTCTTAGGGGAAGGGAAGTTACTCATTCCTGAATCTGCTAATGTCTGGTCATTTGTAGAACAGGAGCACAGCAGCCTCTGTTATCTCCCGACTGCTGCTACCCTCAGTATGAGTTCCATAGCCATTCCAGTCAAAGGCAGAGAAATCTCCACACTGCCTGGGAGCCTCTTCTTCAAAGAATCCACCTCCACCAATGCAATGCTGCCAAGGAGAAAGATGGCAATGAAAGAGCTATGGGAACTTTATATTTACTGGGAGAACTGGTCAAGGGAGGAAAATGCCAGGTAAGGTTCCAAATGTGGACTAGTAATATAGTAACATATCCTAGCATTGAATTAGCCCTTTTTTTGGTTAATACAACTAGGTCATACTGAGCTTTCTTAATGGACTAGATGTTTTTTAAGAATTCTTAAAAATATGGGGCAGCTGGGTAGCTCAGTGGATTGAGAGCCAGGCCTAGAGACAGGAGGTCCTAGGTTCAAATCTGGCCTCATACACTTCCCAGCTGTGTGACCCTAGGCAAGTCATTTAACCCCCATTGCCTATCCCTTACCACTCAATTTAAAAATAAATAAATTTAAAAAAGAATTCTAAAACTAAAAAATTGGAAAGAAGCACAGGGGGAAAGAGGAGGGAATAAACACTAATATATGACTTACTTTGTGCCAGACACTCATAAATGTTTTACAAATTTCATCTCTTTGGAGATAATGAATTGGCTCACTGGAAAAAGTAATGATGTGGACTGGGAGGACCTCAGATCAAATCACGCCTCAGTCACTTATAGCTTGTATCACTTTACTTCTCAAAAACATCAGTCCCAACATGTATAAAGTGAGAGGGTTGCACTCAATGGCCTCTGAGTCCTTTGATCTTAACAGCCTTTCTAGCCTGCTGCCTCACTGCAATGGAGCAAAAACAATTGATCTCCATAACAGAGCAGGTCAGTTTCCCACATTTATTGCATCATGAGGATTCATACACTTGTCATATGTTATGTAAACCAATTGACTGAAACAAAAGAAGATTAAAAAATTACTAGCCAAATACCCACCCAAGGTTTCCATCTTTCAGCAAATAATAACAATGATGATAATAACTAAGATGTCTATAGGACTTACTATATACTGTATATACTATATAATATATACTTAGCACTGAGCCAAGCACTTTACAAATATTATATCATTTGAGCCTCATAGCAGCCCTTGGAGGTAGGTGTTATCATTTCCCTCATTTTACAGATGAGGAAACTGAGGCAAACAGAAGCTATATTTTTGCTGAGGGTCACACAGCTAGTGTCAAGGGCTGAATTTGAACTCCTGTCTGTGCTGACTCTAGGTTAGGTACAGTATCCATCGTGCCACCTAGCAGACTTACTTCATGAGTGAAGTAAACTCTTTCTGCCTTCTCAAACATGACTTCTAGCTCTTCCTCTGAGCAGCTGCCTCTGCCTGAAACTAAAAGACCATTCCCTCAGTGTCTTAAGTGTGATTAGCTGGGAAAGAGAAGTACTTTCCCAGTCTAGTGAGATTGCTTGAAAGAAAGGAGCTGGCACTAATCCAGGGGAGACTCCTAAAACAATAGTAGATGAAATTCTGGACATGAAGCATGAAGTCAGGAAGTCCTGAGTTTGAATTCTGCCTTGGTCACTTCCTAGCTATATGACTCTGGGCAGGTCACTGCAACTCTCAGTCTTAGTTTCCTCCCCAGTAAAGCAGGGATAATAATACCATCTATCACACAGGGTTGTTGTGAGGATCTAATGAGAAAATATGTATAAAGTATTTTACAAATTTTAAAGGAATATATAAATATTAGTTATTATTATTGTTGATCCTATTAGCTCAAGCTTTTCTGTCTGTCTCTTTCTCTGTCTCTGCCACTCTGTCTCAGTTGCTTCCTCTTTCTTTCCCTCCCTCTCCCTCTGTACAATGAACAAAGAGTTGATGTAAGGCTCTAATTTGATTCTAATAGGATCAAAGCTTCTGGAATTGCTATTCTCCAAACCTTCTGATGAGTCCCAGAACTCACATGTTCAGTGTTACAACCAGTGACTTTTATCCCAGCACACAAGGCATTGGCTGCTTTTTGTCCATTAAATACCCGGAACTGGACAAAGCCTCCAACTATTTCATCTGGCAAGACACAAAAGAACTAGTCTGATCATTGTGAAAAATCAAAAATTCAGGAATTCATTTTGAAGGGGCAGCCCTGTAGCTCCTTGAATGATGTGCCCTAGAACCCAGACTGTGGCTTAACATCATTGCAGGCACATCTTGGAGCAGATGTCAGAAGGGATTAAGACCATTCAAAGACATCACCAACCCTGGGCCTCAATGAAGTTCCCTTGCTTGTCTTAGGATTGGAGGAAAATTATCATAGCTCTTTTATGAGCCTTCACTATTACAGCACAAAGCTCAGAAGTATAAGGATAAGGGATAATATAATTACTTGGGGTTCACACAACAAACACTCACTTTGGCTAAATGGAGAGTAATAATTGGCATTTTTTTGTGCATTGCCAAAGTCATAGATGACAGGCACAGCTGGACCATTGTCAACCTTACACCGACCAGCCCCATATTTCACTGGATAGGCCTAAAAGACACAGAAAATGATACCATGAGGAGAGGAGTGTAAGATTGTGGGCTTCCTGTTGAGACCACTTGCCAAGGAGGCTCCCCACCCACCTGGCACAAAAAAACCCAATTTACCGTATAGAGGTAAAAGAGGTTCGATCCAAAATTATTTAAGAAGCCACTGAAAGTACGATATCTCAGCAGGGAACTATTCTTCCACTGTTCCATGGGAGACTTGTTGGGCACATGCCAGATGGCCAGATTCTCAGCCCGAATGTTATAATAACCTGGATTCTAGAGGACGACAGGAGTCTGAGCCCAATGGTCTTCCAGGAGGACACAGAAAGACTTGGACTGAAACTAAAATCCCTTATTAATTATACTATGAGCTTTGGAGGCCCACTGATCATTATGTGGGCAACATTGCAAAACACCGAATCACAGAATAGGAAAGTTAGAAGAGACCTCAGTAGCCATCATTGTGAATTAGAAGCAAAAAAATTCTCTACTAAAATATACCTAGTAAGGGTTTTCTGGCTTGCTGACCTTCAATGAAGGGAGCCCACCACCTCTCAAAATAACCCATTCTATTTCTGAACAACTCTAATTGTTAGGAAGTTGACATCTTTTCACTTATGACTTATTGTTCCTGTTTCTACCTGCTAGTGTCAAACCAAACACATCTAACACCCCCTCTACATAAATAATTAGCCTAAAACTGACGAGGTTTGATTACAGATCAAAGCATACCATTTTCCCTGGTTGTTTTTTTTTTCTTCATTTTTTCATCAGTCTTCTTCCACAACATGACAAATATGGAAATAATGTTGGGCGTGATAGCAAAGATATAACCAATATCAAGTGGCTTAGAGAAGCAGGAGGAAAGGAATGGAAGAATAGAACTTGGAACTCAAAAATAACAAAAAATGAATACTTAAAAATTGTTTTTACATTTAATTAGGAAAATAAGGCATTGTTGAAAGAACAGATAAATAAGTAGCCCTATCCTAGCAGGAGAAACTCCTCACAAAATTATCCAAGGACTATAATATCTGGGGGGAGGGAGGGTGATAACTACAGGTAAGCCACACTCATTTAGACAAGAAGCATTTGGCTTTCAGACAGAGAGGATCTCACAGGAACCCTGAGCATACCTTGTAATCATCACTGGTAGCACCTTCTGCACATCCAAAGGTGGCATAATTGGCCCAATTTCCTTCACCCTCAGGGTAGTCCTTTCTGTTACCTTGCTGGCTGGACCAACGATCCCCCTGGGTGCACCTCCCTGCCAAGTGATTCTCATGCACACTGGCCACCAGGGTCCAGCCACCTCCCCCAGTCCTCATGTCACAAAAGGTCTGGTAGATGTTCCTATTCCCACTCTGGAGGAAGTACAGACCATCTGCAGACAACAAAGTCACACAGGCTCACTCACTGACAGCCCAGGAGAAATCCAAAGGACATGAAAAGACCAAAATAATAGAGGAAACACCTAGGACTCACCCAGACCTGGTCTTGGGACTTTCCTTACTAGAGAAACTCCCTTTCCCCTCCATCTAGGAGAGTGTTTTTGAGCTGAAGTAGGGCATGGAAACAAGAATTCCCACAGAAAACCTATTATTGAGACAATTTTCTGCAACATAATAACATTCTCCTGTATAATATATAAGAGTTTGCAAAGAGATTTCCTAAACACTACTCAGTTAGATGGGTAATGCGTGTTTTCCGGTTTTCATTTTATACATTTCAATTTTGAACCCGAGTCTCAGTTATTACTTACCTATAGTGACCCTGCTAATTAGTGACAGAATAATTGAATCTACCTTAATTAGCTCTGAAACTAGCATTCTTCTACTAGGTTACATATGCTTTCTCTTACCCACTCCTGTAGAAATGAAAAAAAAAGAATCATTTAAATGATATTAATGACTGACAGGTATAAAGCAGCATGTGAGACTTTATAAATGTAAAGTTAAACATCACAGGCTTTTTTTTAAGCCTTACTTTCCATGTTAAAATCTATACTAAGTACTGGTTCCAAGGCAGAGGAATTGAGAGGCCTAGGCTATTGAAGTTAAGTGACTTGCCCTGAGTCACACAGCTAGGAAGACTCACCTTTCTGAGTTCAAATCTGGCTTCAGACCCTAAATGAACGTGTGTGACCCTGGGCAAGTCACTTTAACCTATTTGCCTCAGAGCTAGAGAAGCAAACAGCAAACCATTTCAATATCTCTGCCAAGAAAACCCCAATTAGGATCAGGAAGGGGAAGACATGACTGAAATGAGGCAACAAAACCAACAAGAGTAGCCAGGAAAGAGACGAAAGAGGGGCAGGAGACTGTGGAAGGGAATCAAATAAAAAAAAAAAAAAACACAAGGATGATACAAGTTTATTGCTTTCTGGCTTCTCTGAATGCAGTCTGCTGAAACTCTGTTAGGGCTGCAATCTTCTGGACCAACATTTGGTTGCCACAGTTGGGATGAGATGGGTTAAAAAGTGGTTCAGTTTGCACTCTGAAAACCCTGGCATCCAGGGGTCAGCCTGACCCTGCCTTCACTCACCATCTGAATCTGGACATTTCTCTTTGATTTCCTTGCAACTTTGAGGTATGGACTTGTAAGTACAGGTTGTTTCCAGGGGTGGAAGATGATCTAAGTCTCAAAAACAAGAAGAGAATGCTTACAGTTACTGCTTTGCACAAGTTCCCGCCACAGAGCAGAGGCTCCTGGTTTCATCTGTCCTCCTTGAAGAGATCAGGGCGCATTCTCATTCCTTTTCTTCTTTTTTTTTTAAGCCCTTACCTTCCATTTTAGGAATCATGCTAAGTATTAGTTCTAAGGCAGAAGAAAGGGAAGGGCAAGGTAATTGATGCTAAATGACTTACCTAGATTCACCCAAGTGAGGAAGTGTTCAGTTTGAGGGCCCAGGTAGGGATGTGTTGAAGCCAGGTTTGAACCTAGGACCTCCAGTCTCCAGACCTGGCTCTCTATCCACTGACCTGCCCAGCTGCCTCTGATCACTCCCATTTCTTACATTTCTAAAGCATCCAGTCCCATGAAGCCTTTTTTTTTTAATTTTTATTAGAATATTTTTCCATGGTTACATGATTCATGATCCCCCACTCCCACTTTCTCCTCCCCCCACCCAAAGCAAACAAGCAGTTCCACTGGGTTATACATGCATCATGGTTCAAAACCTGTTTCCATGGCATTCCTACTTGCAGTAGAGTGATCTTTTAACATCAAAATCCTAATCACATCTCCATACATGGTTGATCAAATATTTTTCTAATGCATTTCTGGTTCCATTGCACTTTCTCTGGATGTGGGTACCATTCATAAGTCCCTCAGAATTGTCCCGGACCGTTGTGTTGCTGCTAGTAAAAAAGTCCATTACATTTGATTGTGCCATAATGTATTAGTCTCTGTATACAACGTTCCTTTGGTTCTGCTTTTGCTCTGCATTGATTCCTAGAGGTCATTCCAGTTCACATGGAACCCATGAAGTGGTTTAAAAAGCCATAAGGCAGCTAGGTGACTCAGTGGATAGAGAGCTAAGCCTAGTTACACAAAGTCCTGGGTTCAAATGTGGCCTTACACACTTCCTATCTGTGTGACCCTGGGCAATTTACTTAACCCCAATTGCCTAACCCTTTTCTCTCTTCAGCCTTGGAACAAATACTCAGTACTGATGCTAAAACTGAAGTTAAGGGGTTTTTTTTGTTTTTTTTTTAAGCTAGAATTCTTCCCCTGGGACATAGGTCACAGATAACCCTCTGAGTATGTGGGGGCTGGTCCTTCAACTTCCTCCCATTCCAACATGTCTCAGAACTCAGAAATCAGTTGTCTCCTATTTGAGGTAGGATATGGGCACTGCTCTGATTAAAAAATAAAATCCCTGACCTCATCCTCAAGACAGTTCCAGTTCCTTCTCTCCCTTATGGGCTCTGTGAATACATCATGGGGTGAAGAGGAGAATTTGCTAGCAGGAAATTGGACTTACCATGTGCAAAGCCTTCTTTGGTCACCAGCATCAGGAGGAGCAAAGTAGAAAGCCACACCATTATCTTCTCAGTGCAAACAGTTGTCACTGCAAAGAGAGGCTAGAGACAATTATTTCCCATTCTACAAACTACTTCCTCTGGCATTGACCCCAGGCTCAAAAGTCCTTTGAGAGAGCAATTCAGGGCCTTGGCCTTCTAACCTGGGACACATTCTGAGTGTGCTGGTAAATGTTTAACAACCAACTCTTTGAACAAATAAATGCACACCAATACACAAAGCACACTTAAACAAATAGCATATGTTTTATATATTTATAAATGTGTGTATAAAATGCCATAATATATTATATACATATATTTTTAATGTCTGCCAGACACACTTTTAAATTTAATCTTCATTATTGACATTTTCTCTTTCAGTCTAGGCAATCAACAAAATAAGAAATCAGGTTCTTATTTATAGGATTTATTGATTTTTTTGCTATAAATGCTCCGATGGAAATTTTCATGAT
Source organism: Gracilinanus agilis (assembly GCF_016433145.1). Lineage (NCBI taxonomy): Eukaryota > Metazoa > Chordata > Mammalia > Didelphimorphia > Didelphidae > Gracilinanus > Gracilinanus agilis. The sequence goes on along the minus strand of NC_058133.1, from coordinate 160,813,043 downwards.
TGGAAGCCAGTGTGAGTTGGCACCAACACATCCCTGCCTAGACCCTCCACCTTGGGGTTGAGACAGACCTGAAACCCCAGCCATCACCATCTCTGCCCTTCCAGTACCTGAGACCCACAGAGCTGTGACTTTCTTGACTTAATGCCTCCTCACAGCTTCAGATAAAAGTGAGTTCTTTGGCTTTCCCTCCTCTGAGTGAGGTTTCTCCCTTGTTGGGGGTGAAAAAATCAGCCTTTTATAGAGCTCTACCCCAATAATATGTTCTGCTGCCCCTCCCTTTGGACACTTGACAATGAGGAGAATTAAGTCTTTTCTTCTCACAAATAATTCTGGCCAACCTGACCAGGGCCCTTGGGTAACCATCTGTCTCCAAAGCTTTACTCTAGCAGAAAGTATGGCATTGGGAGGAAGCCAAAAATTGCCTACCCTGAGGGTCTTCTTTTATCTTAAGTAGCATAAGAAGGTAATAGGGAAAGAGTAAAACTTCAGAGTATTTTCAAAGGATCCAACCAATCTGTTAGAACTCAGATGGATGCAGTAGAAGGATTTCTCTGATGTTATCAAAAAGAACTGATAATATTGTGTATTGATCTAACAACTTCTCTATGGGGATGCCAATGTGGACAAACACTTTAATGAAAGAAAACCAGCTCTTTGTCCTTTACTCACTACTTTGACATCAATTTGTAAAGGCATTTATTGTCTACTGTTTAAAATGTATTGAATCCAAATCTCAACAATCCTAAGTTCTTCAATACCTATCTATTTAATTGTTTGTTTGTTCGAATTCTTTATTGTATTAGTGCCAACCAGTGAATGGTTTGCTCTGTTCTAGAAAGAAGAGTGGGCCTAGAGATTCTTTGCTGTTGGCTTAGGCAGTATCAAAGCTTATTTCATGGACTTTTCCTCACTGGTGAAGACCAATTATTTAGTGCTCTCTGTGCCTGTGTGAAGGTTACTATACTTGACACTATGGGAAATTTCCTCTGGGGCACTTCTTGGTGAATCTAAAATGTCTCACTACCATTGGGAAGGTTTGTTCAACCTGTATTATCTGGTAAATTCTCATATGTATACTTTCCCTGGTTTTTGTTTTGCTCTTGCCTTAGATAAGTGGGTTTATCTGACATATGTATTCATTATAGAACAAGCATTTGTTGGTTAGGAAATTCAACTTTGAATATATAGCTTGGGAATCTCACTTCTCCTTAAGAGATAAAGTTGGGGGAGTGGAGCTAGATGGCTTAGTGGATTGAGAGCCAGGCCTAGAGACAAGAGGTCCTGGGTTCAAAGCTGGCCTCAGACAATTCCTAGCTGTGTGACCCTGGGCAAGTCACTTAACCCCCGTTGCCTAGCCCTTACCACACTTCTGCCATAGAACCAGTACTCAGTATTGATTCTAATATAAAAGGTAAGGATTATAAAAAATATATATATGTAAGGATAAGATTTAAAAAAAGGAAGAAAGACCTACTTTACAAAAATATTTATAGCACACCTTCTGGGGTGGCAAAGAATTGAAAATTGAGATGTCCATCAATTAAACATATAGCAGATATAATGATGATGGAGTACCTATTGTGCTCTAAGAAATGATGAACAGGATAATTTCAGAAAGAGCTGGAAAGACCTTCATGAATTGATGCAGAGTGAAATAAGCAGAAGAATATTGTACATAGTAACATCAGTACTGCAGGTCAGCAATACAATGATCCAGGACATTGCTGCAGGACTGATAATAAAGAATGTAGTCCACCTGGAATCATATATAATTCAAAACATAGTATTTTTCACTTTAGTTTATTTAGTTTTTCATTTGTGGGGGTTGATTTTATATGAGTATTCTCTTATAACAGTGGCCAATATAGAAATAACTTTTGCATATATATATAACACAGATCAAATTGTTTACCATCTCTGGGGAGGGAAGAAAGGAAAGGGACAATTTGGATCTTAAAATTTCAGAAAACTTATGTGGAAAATTGTTAATAGATGCACCTGGTAAAATAAAATATCTTTTAAAAAAGAGATAAGGATCAGAGGTTCAACTGAAATCTAACAATTGTTTCCCCTAGCCTATTAGTAAGCTACTCATAAGAACACACATAGGCAAAACATGACAACACCTAACATGTGAATGCCAATTCTTAAAGAGAAGACTAACAAGTTTGGAGAACGGTACTGATGAATAAACCATTTTACCTAGTCTGATAGGTAAAATCCAGCGGTAGGAAAAAAAGAAAACCATTTCCAAAGAAATGGAAGTGACAAGGATATGAAGGAGTGACTATTGCCCATGCTTCTACTCAGACAGAAGAAAATATTTCACTTTCCATTGAATTCAACAAATCTTTATAAAGCACCTATAATGTACACAGCACTGTACTAAACCCTGGAGACACAGAGACAGAAACAAAACAGACCCCTGGCCTCAAGGAACTTACATTTGCCTATGGATATAAAATATACGTTCCCAGAAAGAGGTGCAAAGTAATTTTTTGGAGGAAAAGAGACAGAGGAAGTGGAACGTAAGGTGAGCCTTAAAGGAATATATGTATTCTGAGAGGCAGGCAGCAATGAGGAATAGGTACTTTCCTGAAATGGGGGAATGTGTGAAATGGAACTAAGTATTAATTCTCAGGGTAAAGACATTTGACTTGTAACCCCAATAATCAGGGGAGAATGGTAAAAGCACAGTTTTAAAAAGCACAAGCTTTTGTGGCAGGGAGTGGGGGAACATGGAGCTAAGTTTATCTAAGGTTTCAGCCTGGGAACAAATTCAAGAAGGAGGCTAACAAAGGAACAGAGAGGAACTTTCTTGAAGATATCATCTTCTCTTGAAAATGTATCTCCCTGAACTTATCTCATTGTCCCAAGCCTGGTTATGGGTACAGTCTGTAAAATCATGATTCTGATAAGATAAGACAAGGAAGAGAGGAACAAGGGAACTCTGGGAGAATGAAACTTTTATTGGGGGTCTCATGTGCTCAAAAACTGTAACATCACAGGGGGAGTGTAGAAATGCAATCTGCTTGTATAATATGATTTTGTTTGATCACAAATGATATATGAATATATACTATGGACTAAATTAATGTCTGAGGTGAATTGGATAAGACAATGTACTGAAGATATAGTATGTACATGATGCAGTTGTTAAGAAGAAGAATAACTGGGTTCTCTTGAGCTACTAATTAGCAGGTAAAAAAATACCTGGTTGAGTGAAGTTTATTTGAATAATGAATGATGAAAAGCAAGTAGAAGAAGATCAGAGGAATATTGGATTAGAATATGATGGATATGTAAGTTCCAGTAATTTAGGTATGTGAGGTGCAAAAGGCAAAACAGATAATTCTATTCTACATTGAGCAGAGGCTTTGAAGAGAAATAAAGTGAATGTTTTGAGACTAGTAAGTTTAAGCAATTAGCTATCTCATTTCCCCACTACCAAGAAGGAGGGGCAAGCCCTCATAGCCCTGAGTATACTCAGAGAACTGAATAAATTGTAATAAGTGGGATTAAAATCTTTTCAGTTAGATATATTGTTGAGTAAGAAGTCTTTAAGAACTAAAAATAGTGAAAGAGAGTATACAATACAGAATTGATATTTATTGTATGGAAACGTTAAAGAGAAAAACATTTTATTTGTAAACTTATAAGGTTTTAAGAAGCCATTAGAGTAAATAAGACAAAAAACTTGTTTCTTTTATGGACTTTCAAGATAATGATATTGGACCTCTGATAAAGTGAATTCTCTGAACTGTAATTGGTAGGATTTTCCCATTTTAGATAAAAAGCTTTTGTGACCTCAACTGATATTGTGAGCTTGGAATTCAACTATGGCTATTTGATGACTGATCCACCATTCAAAAGAAGAACAATGAGGCACTCAGAGGACAAGTGAAAGTCCTTAAAGGAAGACAAAAGTATGAACAAAAGTCTCAAGGTGAGATAGGATCCTTCTGACTTGATAAGGATTCTGATGGTTCCTGAATGAAATAGTTATGGCATGAGCCAGTGATAGCTTCATCCTGTACATGAATCAGACAATATTAAGTCACTCTGTGTCCTCTTAAGGCATGGGTCTAATGGAACCAGTGAGGACAGTTATGATCTTTTCTCTTCTTTTCCTTTTATGACTAATTCCTGTGATTAGCAAAGAGTACAAATCATAAAATGAAAGTTTCCATTTCCCAAACAACCAAGCATATTGGTAGCTAAAGGTCATAATTCATCAAGTGCTAACTTTAGCTAAGTAAGATTTTTAATGATCTATACTTAAGATCCTATAGAAATAGTTATAAAAGGGTACATCCAAGTTTAATTGACTATGATTGGATTCTGAATCTTATTTGTAAAAGTGTTGTTACTTAAGCATTCATAAATATTGTTGAAATATGTCTTGCAAAAGATTTTAGCAGTGTGTAATTCTCAGGGTAATGGCATTTGTCTTGTAATCCCAATATTTGGTAATATTGGTAAATACAGGTGAAAAAAAAGCACAGTTTTAAAAAGCACAGTTTTTGTTCTGACTGTGAGGGGGAACATGGAGCTAACAAAAGAACACAAAGGAACTTTCTTGAAGATATCATCTTCCCTTGCAAATGTATCTCCCTGGACTTATCTCACTGTCCCAAGCCTGGTTATGGGTACAGTCTGTAAAATCATGATTCTGATAATGGGAGTAAGGGAGGGAGGAACAAGTGAAGTGTGGAGGAATGAAACTTTTGTTGGATGTTCGATCACATGCTTAAAGACTGTAACATCACGGGAGTGGGGGGAAATCTCATGTAAGTAGTAATATAAAATGTTTGTTTTACACGTGGAGCTTATATTTTGCTATTAGAGCATCTGAAGGGTTTCAGTTATAACGAATCATGAAGGTATTAAAGATGTATTCAAAAACAGACTCTAATGAGCAAAGTGCTCATGGACCAGACTAATGGATATGTTTCTAATATTTCACATGACTGGTTGCAGAGTCCTTAAATTTGGATGAAGTTAAATTTGGTTGATCTTAAAAGCCAAACCTCTGCTGTTATCTCTTGTGTATAAGCTTACAGACAAGTTTTAGGGTCCTTTGGAATATCAAAAATCCACACACGCATTCCTAAGATAAGACTGGTGCCAGCTTTCCTGAATGGACAAGAGTCCTGGCCTGGATACTTGGCAACCTATTGTGTTATCATCTGTCCCTTTGGCTTTGTCATTAAACTATTAAAACTTTTGATGTACTGCCCCTCCTTGTGCAACGACCTTTAATAAACAGATCAGCTTGGGGGTACCTGGGTGACTCAGTGGATCGAGAGCCTGGCCTAGAGATGGGAGATCCTAGGTTCAAATCTGGCCTCAAATACTTCCTAGCTGTGTGACCCTGGGCAAGTTACTTGACCCCCACTGCTTAGCCCTTACCACTCTTCTGCCTTGGAACCAATATACAGTATTGATTCTAAGACAGAAGGTAAGGGTTTAAAAATAAAAATAAATACGTAAATGAGCAGATCAGCTCCCTCATTCAGGGTCAGTTGGACATTCTCTTGCTAACCATCAGAGTAAGGGCTGACCAGCTGAACGTGAAGCTGATGATTCCTGTGTCTCTGTGTCTATTTTCACTCTTTATGTCTTTCCTACATTAATCTTTAACCCTTCCACCTTTATTCCCTCAGTCTCCTGCTTCCCTTTCAGCTGCTCAACCCACACAAGAATATCTTATAGCTCCAGGATGGCTATAGTATCTGCCATGCATTCTCTATCCAGAGCCAGGGGAGTCCCCTTTAAGAAGGTACAATAAAGTTTGTCTTACATTTTGGCATCCTGACCCCATAATGTATTCATTTAAGTGGAGAGGTTCATTGTTCCTGACTTCTAAAGTGAACCTGGGCTCTCCACCCTGGACTTCTCTGGCCCTGAGTTTGACCTGATGCCCAAGTAAAAGTGCCCCTAGTCCCTAGTCCTCCAATAGAAGACACCTAGATATCTGGGGTTATTCTAATAGCCAAGTCTCTTGTTACTTGGGCAATGGCAGATGGGTACACTGGCTTAATCTCTTCAGAATGAAATTTCTCTGAATAAAGGCCTTGGTTGGGGAGTGAAAAGGTCCACCTTTTAAATACACATACCCCCTAATGTGTTGCTGTCCCTAGGAAGTTGAAAATGTGGAGAGTTGAGCCTGGTTCCCCAAAACCTGCCTCCCCCATCTCCACTTTGCCCAGGAAGTTAGAAGAGAAAGTTCCTCTTCTGCAGTCAACAGTTTACAGAATCCCAACTCCAGGAAGTTTGGCCCTAGGAGAGAGCTAAAGCTTCTCTGCTTTCAGTTTTGCTTTTATATTGAGTAGCAAATGGGTAGTAGGGAAGGCCAGAATTTCTTCTTGCAGCCCCAGAGCTCATGCCCCCTAAGTCTGAGATGAATTCCCATGTGCTTAAGAGACACCTACTTTACTGCCCCTTTGGGGGCCTCCTACAAGCAACTCCCAGTTAGGCCAAGAAGTTACTTTGACCCCTCAAGTCTGCCCCAGCCCACATCACACACCTTCAGTAACTACCACCAACTTGGATCACCCCTTGCAACCACCCTTCATCACTTGGTCCCTCCGGCTGCCATTAATCGAAGGATGGAGTGATGGGCTTGCAGGACTAGTCGCCTAAATTTTCTTCTTCTACTCTAAGTGATCTTCAACAATTCCAGGTCATGCTGATACCCACTGGAGCTCAGCCCCTACCCATAGACCTGCCAGATGCCAGCCTAGCACAGGTGTGGAGGTGGGAGACCTGTTGGTGTTTGCCCCCCCCCAACCCAATGCAGATACAGGAAAAGAGGTTGACATATAAAGAAACAAGAGGATGAAGATTCCCTGTTACAGAGATTCCAATATAAATTAGGATGGGTATCCATTTTTTAGTAAACAATAGTTTTCTATAATGTCTTGAGAAACAATGCAGCACACAAGTCAATCAGCCAGAGATCATTTATTAAGCATTTAACCATGTGTCAGGCTCCTCTTACACACAGAATATAGGTGGTGGTGGGGGGGGGGGGATTAAAACCAGTGCCTGCCCTCAAGGAGGTCACATTTTAATGGAGGAAACAGGAAAACAACTATGTACATCCAAGATGCCTCCAGGTTTGAAGGAAGGTAATCTCCTTTTTGAAGGGAATCCCCTAATTTGAAGGGAAATGGAGGAGGAAGTAGTGGCAAAAGTTTCTTGCAGAAAATACTTTGTGTTGAATCTTGAAAGGTGGAAAAGCAACCTGGATAAGATAAAGAGCAAACCCAAGAGTAAAAACAAAGATTCATATCCCACCTCTGATAAACGACTGCCTCTTTATGCTGTCCTCTATCTACATCTGTGGGTGGGAGAGAGGAGCTTGGGAAAGAGGGGAGAGGGAGGCAGACAGACTCTGGCTGCCCGGGACCCTGCTTGCCCCGCCTTGGGATGTCCAGTACTGGGCCCAAGCAGGCCCCTCCTAAAAATGGTCGCCTGCCAGGCCAGCCTGCCCCAGGCGAGGAAGGGCAACTCAAAAGTGCGTGCCCTCCTGGATGCTGGCAGGGAGGGAAGAAAGAAAGAAGGAATCAAGCGAGCCAGCAGGGAGGGAGGACTTCCATCAGAGGAGAGGAGCACGCACAGGGCCCTGGAGGCCAGGTAGTGGGTGGAGCCTGCGGCCAGCCAGGGCTGAGTTTGTGGCCTCTGTCTGGTGCTGGTTTGGCAGAACTTGGGCGGGTCTCTGTGGGGGTGGACAGGTGGGAGTGAAGGAAAAGGAAAGGGAAAAGCTTACTCCACCCCGTATTCCCAGGCAGAATCCCATCCAAGTACAAACCAGGCCCAACCCTGCTTAGCTTCCTAAATCAGACCAGATCGGGCGCCTTTAGGGTAGTAAGGCCCAAGAAGCTCACACCTACTCCCCGCAGCCCCAAGAGGTCGCGCCCTGGTGCCTCGGCCTACACCGAGCCCCTTCGAGCCCACCGGTCACCCCGCCGCGGTCCCTTCGGCTGGCCCGGAACCACAAGCCTCGCACCACCACCAAGGTCAAAAATGCCCTGGGCTCCCGACAGTGGGGCCCGCCTGCCAAACGCAGAACCCACCCGGGAGGAGAGGGTCTCTCTCCGTTCTGCCCCAAACCCCGCGCCCCCGCCCCGCCTGCGCGTGTCCCTGGACCCCGGACACCACTGCTGAGCCCACAAACGCGCTCCTTCCACCACCTAAACCAACCTGCTCTTAGTCTTCCTGCCACTTGGCTACAGCACAACGATCCTCCCTGCACCCTGGCATCGCCACCTACGCCTGAGTGGCGCCTCCCTCCGCCGCAGTGCCCTGGGCTCTCTGGCTGTGCGCGCCTGGCGCGGGAGGCCCAGCGTCTCCCAGCTGTACCAGGCCAAAAGGTTGCCAGTGGGTGGAAGCTCTGCCTGCTCCACGCAGCGTCCGGCCCTCCCAGGACCAGCACCTTCACCTTTCAAGGACCAGCACAAAGCCCAGCTCCCTGCACAGGAAGCTTGTCCCACTCCCTCTTCAATTGGAAGCCACGGATCCTTCCCTATGGGGCCTGCTTCGCCTCCTGGTGCCCAGGGCCTCCTTGCCTGCTTTGGGATGACCCAAGCGGGTGCCTCTTAGAAATGGTCACCTGCGGCTACATGGTCATTGTGTAATATTTTTCTTACTGAATATATTGTTCTCCTGACTTCACTTTGCATTAGTTCATATAAGCCTTTCCAGATTTTTCTGGTCATCCTGTTCATTGTTCCTTATAGTAGTCCAATAATATTCCATTACAACCATATATAATAGCTTGTTTGTTCATTCCCTAAGTGATGGACAACCTCTCAGTTGCCAATTCTTTGCCACTACAAAAAAAAAAAAAGAGCTGCTAAAATTATTTTGGCATATGTAGGTCCTTTTCACTTATCTCTGATCTCTTTGGAATACAGATTCAGTAAGGATATTGCTGGGTCAAAGGGAATGCATAGTTTTGTGATCTTTTGAGCCTGGTTCAATATTGCCCTCCAGACTTAGGGGTATAACTTTCTCACAGAAAATTGTTTGTGAAAGGACTTTAACCAAAACATTTCTACAAAACCAAGCAATTGAGGAATATTGATAATAACTTGAAGATTTACAGGAATCTGGGTAAAAAGAGTCTGGATCATTTGGTCATGACATTACAAAAGCTTCTTTGGTCATCAAAATAATGAACAACTCAAGGATGGTTATGAAGGAAGTTTTCCAAGAGATGTCTATATTTTGGTTATAGCTAGACATTACTTTTTGAGCTGCTATTTTGAGATTCCAGCCCTGCCATGGAATCCCAGGCAGACTCATAAGTATGTCTTTATGGCTGCTATTCCTCAGTGGATCTAATTTGTCTTTAAATTCTTTCACATACTCTCACAGGGAACATACTGCTGAGAGTCTGGAGAGAGTAGAGAAGTAGATAGGAGAGAAGGCCCGAGTGCCTCCATTTAGCAAGGAGAAGGGAGGTGTTGTAAGTAATTTACAATTTATAGATAGACTTATAGTGAAAGCAGACAGACCAAGCTAAAACCTGGCTCAGGCTGTGAACATTTTAACTCAGAATGTTTAGAGAGGTTTGTCCCCAGAGACTGAGGAGTTGGCAGTTTTTGCCTGGGAGAGTGTTGGTAGAGATGGTGTTATAAAAATAATGTAGATGTTGTAGATGGAGAGGAGAGGATGAACCTAAACTGGACACTACCACTGGTAATTGTGTGTCAACAGTTATAGCCCAGAATGGTAGCTAGGGCAAGATCAACCGAGGCTTGCCCTAGCTAGATGATATGACACCTCCCTCCTTTATAACAGTGCCCAGGCAGGATCCTTCAGATCAATGGATGGTATCCCTTCAGGTCCCACCTGGGGTTGAGTGATAGTGTATAATGGGCTCTAAAAGCTTGGTAACGGTTCGGTTCGGCTCTCCCTTCCCAGAGAAGCTATAAATAACCACTTCAGGAAGGTATTTAAGAGGCTTTGACTGTATTTAGCAAAGATGGGGTATTGGGATTGGATAGAGGAATTGGGAAACCCTATCTACGTGGATGATGATAAACCCTCAGATCTGTAGGCAGGTATTGAGTCAAGATGGATAGCTCCCCTGGTCCAGCCTGGCCACAGGCAAACCAGAGTAGGCAAACTTCTGCTTGATGTTTCAGCTTCTTTTTCTTTGCTAGAAGATATGCCTAAACAGTCTTCAGGATAGCCACCCCTTTCCACCCTCCAGACCATAGGAATATCAGTCAGGTCATCTCTAGTTTTCTGAACTATTTCCAATGTATCTGCACAGCTATGGATGGGTTCCCCTTCTAACGGTAAGTCTGGCATTAGCGTAGCTGGGTTGATCTCCTTACAATGATGAAAAGTTAGGTTCTCATTGCCCAGCAACACAATTTGATATTGGGATAAGTATTGGGATGTAAACGCTTGCAGGTTGCTGTTTTTCAAGATGGTATCGATTTGATGGGGTGAGTACAGCATAATCCTGCATGCCAAAACCAGATCTGAAGATTTCTTAACCATTAGGGCAGCAGCTGCAATTGCTGTCATACATGGTGGCATCCTCCTAGCCACAACATCTAGCTGGGAGCTATAATAGGCTGCCATCTTCTATATTACATTTTCCAGTGGAATAGATTGATTAATATCATCACTCCTCTCCCCAGACATCATACTCCCACACGACCAGAACAGCTTTCCACAGGTATCTTACTACTTCCTGTATATTCTCCTTTCCCCCCACATATTAAGATACACTTGTATTTCAGGACCCTTAAAACTGCCAGGTAACAACCTGCTAATATGATAAATCAATCTTTGCTAATGTCATTTGCACAAAATGGAGAGAGAAAAGTGGTCAGTATAAAGAGTAGTTGGCTAGAAGTTAAGAAAACTGGATCCTAATTACAGTTCTATCAGGTTTTCTCCTCTAGTCCACCATTTCCTTATCTGTTCAATGAGATTTTGGACAAGATTAAAAGGCAGCTTAATGTATTGGAAAGAGGACTGGATTTAGAGGCAGAAGATCTAGCTAGGTTCAAGTTCCCATCACCAACTACCTTGTAGACGTCCCTGACTGGATGTCCCACAGGCATCTTGAACCCATATGTTCAAAATAAAACTTATTATCTTTCCCCCAACTCCCCTTTTTCATACTTACCTAACTATAAAATGTATCACCATCCTCCCAGTAGCTCAGGATTACAAACTTGTTATCCCCCTAGTCTTCTCTCCCTTATCCCTCATATCAAATCTGTAATGGAGCAGAGAAGACTAAAAAGTAACAGAGCCCCCTCAGGGGCCCAGTAGCCTAGCTGGGTTTTCACCCAACCTCTTATCTCACTTCCCTTCTGACCACTTGTCTGACCCTCCCTGGTTGCAAACAGCAGTACATTAGCTTCTGAGAAACTGCTTGCTTGCATAAGGAATGTATATTTTTGAACACATCAATTCTATCCTTTGAAATGTGCGCCAAGGAAAATTCCCGCCAACTTATTTTCCTATATATCTTCTGTGCTTACTTATGGGTGGTGCGATTCTCTCTCATGTGAGGAGGACACCCCAGTCAGCCGGTTATTAAAGGTCCCTAAAACTTCTAAACCTGAGTGTTTCGCATTTTTCAGGAGGTGTCCCCCTTCAAATCTTCTCACTTTTATTTTCACATCTTTTACATATGACTCCTTCTTGCCATTTGCATGACTACCATCCTCTTGCAGCCTTCATCATATCACTCTTGGACATTACAATACCCTGCTCTTTGGTTTTCTCTCTCACCACTCCAATCCATTCTCCAGTCAGTTGCCAAAGTTATTTCCCTAAATACAAATATGACCAAGTCACTCCCAGGTTCAGTCAACTCTTGTGACTGCCTATTAGCTCCAGGATCAAATAGAGTATGCTATTTTTGGCATTTAAACACATTTGGGACATGGCCTCTGCCTACCTCTCTAAACTTTACTTTTGACTCTTATCTATACACTCTTCAATTCAGCTATACTGGATTCCTTACTGTTCCTCACACAAACTTTCTCACCTAACTACCTCTTCACTAGCTGTACCCTAGTTTTACAATACTTTCCCTTCTCTCTCCTGGCTCCCCTGGTTTTCTTTTCTTTTTTTTTTTAAAGACTCTGATAACTAAGTTTTCACTTTATCTTGCCTGGCATCAGACCTCCATATCACTTCCCAGCTGATCTCCTGAGTACAAGCCTGCCAGCGTTCCAGTGCCTATGATCTCCGCCGCTTTTGCTGACTCACTGGAGCAGACTCCTTGGTGCTGCTGGTCCTGTTCTGAGCCCAGAACCCCAAGCCCTAACAGCTATGACCCCCGGCTGCTGCTTTTGCCAAGATTTTTGGAGACTTCTGCCGCTACTGCTTAGGCTTAGGTAATATATTTCCACTACCCTCCCTTGGTAATGGCCTGCATTCTAGCCCTGCACGTGTTTCTCTAAAGACCTAATTTAGGCAACCCCCACCCACATAAGCTCTACACATGGGATTTTCTACAAAACTGACCTAAGCTTTTCTCTAACCTAGAGCCCACATGGACCTAGCATCTGAACCTCTCAGGAGCATGGCCGATTCAAATGTTTGCGATTATTAAAAAACTGAACTTAGGGGAAGCATATTCACCCCATACCTGCTCAGAACTTTGAACTGATAGCAAAGACTGATGATAAAAAAAACCCTTTAAACTCAGCAGAACTTAATCTTTTAAACCTCGGAACTGAATGTGTTTTATTTCTGTTTTAAAGAGACTGTATCTTACTGTATTTTGCTAATTAGTTTTGTAAATTAATCTTGCTTATTTCGTTGATTTTCCTGTTGCACTGAATCATTTTAAGTTAATGAAGTTTGTGGCTGCTAGATTAATTCTGTTATGATTTTATTGTAACTCCCAAATAATGAGAAAAATCTATTAGAACTGGTAAGAGGTTTTGACCAGCTTGTTGATCTGATACTACTGGATTCATAGAGCACATGTCTTTTAAAATTTATTCTCTCTTGGTAATTGCAAAGAACCTTGAAAGTTTCCATGCTTTGAGAATTACCTTGTAATTTTACAAGAGGTCTTACTTTAAATCCTTAAGAATTGTTGTCTTAAAGGATAAAGCTTTTATATATTTTATTATAAGAGAAATTATTGCCTTAAATGGGTAGAAGCATTTCCTACCCAGGATTTTTTAAAACAGGAAGCCAAGGAGCTCCTGTATATTCTTATCTGAGGATGATTATACCAGAAGGTTTCTTTTTTTAAATATCAGATTTTGCTATGGAAGCAATAACAGAATTTGTTGAGAAACTCTTAGCAAAGATTTAAAAGTTGTAACAAGTATATAATTTTAAACATCATTGTTTATTGTTTTAAAATGTGCTATTGAAAATGATGGTACTCTATTTGAATGTGCATTGTGAATCTGCTATTTGTAAGATCCATTTTCTCTCATAGAAAACCTCATTTTTTGGGTAACAAAACCCTTCTAGTTCTAAGCTATATATATATATATATCTTTGATTTTTAAAACATTTTTTTAATTAGAGCAATTGATTTTTCCTTTTTTCTCATCTTGTACTGGAAGTACATATATAATCATTATTTATCTTTTTTTATAAGCTTAATGCAAACACATGAAGAGCCTTGTGACTATGGGATTATGATAATTGCCTCTCTGATTCCAGAAGGGAATATAAAAGCCGTTAATTCGTGCTAAAGAAAGCACATGGTCAGAGACTTGACTGACTAAAAATCTGCATAAATTGCGGAGGTCTATGCCAATACTTTAGGGCTTGGAAATTGGGGTTTGAGTCCTGGAGTCCCAGTCTTTTCTAAAACTTTAGAGGACGTGGGTCCCCTCGACTTAGATTCCTAGAAAGCACCTAAGATTGGTTATTTATTTGGCTCAGTTCCCTGAAAAGCTGATGATAAGCCAGATCAGAGAGAGACATTTTCCTTAAGTCCTGGCCCTGAATGGGTAATTGCAAACTGCTGAATTCACTTTAATTAGGCCTTCATTCAAAGGTCTAAGTTTATTTTCCCCAGATTTTTGCACATTTTACATTTCATTCACAAGTTAATTTTTTCTTCTTTTTTCTTGAATTTTATTCTTTGTATTTTGCCATCCTTAGCTGACCTGAGGTACCCTTTTTAAGAAAAAAGGTGTGTTTAAGATTTACCTCAGGGGGATATCTGTTAAGTTTTTTAAAATTCGATAATGTAAAAATATATGTATATTTAACTCTTTTAGGAGTAATTTAACGGGGAATTGTATAAATCTTAGAAGAAAATGTATGTTTTGTAATCTATAATGTAAAGTTTAAATTCTTTTGAGAATAATTTCAGGATAAGGATCTTGCCATCTCCCCAGAATCCAAATGACGAACCTGTTTAGTGAAGACACCATGAAGATGTCTGAAAAGCCTTCACTGTACCATGAAGACCAAATTTTGAACTTTGGGGTGCAGTTGATTGAACTATGGGGAGTTGAAATTGAGTTGTATAATTTGTTCTAATTGTACACTGTCATACCAATAGGGGACTGCCCCCAAATTGGTTTTTTGTCAATGCGGCTAATTTTTACCGTTTGTTCATCTATTTCTTTTATCCCCAAATTCCTGAAAATTTTAGAAGTTGTCTATTTTTACAGGTCCAGCGAAGAAAAAGGGCTAACCTTTTTTTTGCCGGACCTCACGGGGAATTGTAAAAATGAAATTTGGGAGATGCCATCTAAAAGTGTATATATTTTCTATGGACACGTGGAAATTGTCAAACTACATTTCCCGTGGTCCAACGGGTTTCCGTTTCTGGTTCTTTGGGCATGGGGACACCTACGTCTCCACACAGAACAGTTTAAATCTCCTGGGTTAGGGGGGAGTGCTCTCTTGGCCAGCAGACTCGGGAAGAGACGAGAGACAATAATGGCGCAGGCAGCAGTTTTGAATTCTTACAAGTGCGTGGTCTAATGACTTTATCTATCAGCATGGCTTTATATTTTTTTTTAATTTAATTTATATTATTATAGCAGCCTTTATCATTTTTTATCGTAACAATGCCATCTCACATAACTGACTCTGAAGCTTCCTCCCTCTAAGCTTGGTTCAAAGGCCCCTAATCTGAGAGGGTCTATCCTGCAATGAAAGTATTGAGTGGAGCACAAGACAGAAAAGAAATGTTCCCTCTCAGCTCTCTCCAATTTC
This sequence comes from Gracilinanus agilis, assembly GCF_016433145.1. NCBI lineage: Eukaryota > Metazoa > Chordata > Mammalia > Didelphimorphia > Didelphidae > Gracilinanus > Gracilinanus agilis. The sequence continues at coordinate 160,797,851 of NC_058133.1, read as the reverse complement.
ATGTCTGTAACAAAGCCAAGGAGCATGGAGTTGGCAGAGTAGTTAGAGTGTTTTGTGAGGAATATTAGTTAGTAATTAAGTATTAAGGTTGACCTAGCAAGAAGCCTAGAGCATTCTATGATGGAATGAAGGAGGAGGAAGTAGGTGCCTTGTACTCTGAGAGAGACTCCATTAGTGGTGGTCAAACTGTTGCCAGCCCAGGGAGATCTCAGACCCTGCTTCCTGATTTCCTTGGGATCCTGAGTGGAGGTGGATTTCCGGCAAGAGGAGAAGACCTACAGAGCAGAACCAAGCAGAGGAGGAGTTTGAGATCTGGTGGACAGCACCTCAAGTTCACTCACTCTACTTGGTATCTTGGACCACCTAGGATTTTGGCATCCTGTGACCCTCTTTGGAAAGCTGTGAGAACCCTCAAAGCCACCCCTCTGATCCATAGCTGTGCTGTTCAAGTCTGGCTGGTACCAGGCTTGAATCAGCTTCCCAGAGTCTGCACTGCTCCTTGGGCCCTGCCTGCTTAGATCACTAGATTAGAGTAGGGAAAATCCTCCCCTTTCCCCTGTGGGTTTGTCTTTTAGGGTTTAAGCATAGAAATCCCTTTCCCACCTCTATTTTAGTTAAGTATAATTAAAACTTTTAAACCCCTTTTACCTTGCCTGTTGGATTCAAAGCCTCTGGCCCAGTGGTGGCAGTTGATCAACAGTCTCTTTGTCAGTTAGGAGCAGCTTAGCTGTTCTGGTCTCCCTGTCCTGGTCCTGTCTCTCCAAAACCCCAGTGTGTGTACCCATAATCATTTAGATTTATTATAAAATCCCTGGTGTCTCCATTATTTATTATCTTTTAAACAAGTGGCAACCTTCAAGTCAGGAAGACTCACCTCCCTTAGTTCAAATTTGACCTCAGACATTTGCTACCTCTGTGACTCTGGGCAAATCACTTGACCCTCAGTTTCGAAACTAATCTATAAAATGAGCTAGAAAAGGAAATGGCCTTTCTACCACTCCAATATTTCTGCCAAGAAAACCCTACTGGGGTCACAAAGGGGCAGACATGACTGAAATGACCCAACAACATAAAGAGTAGCCAAGAAAGAGGGGCTAGAGATTGTGGAAGGAAATAAAATGGAAAAAACCCAAGGATGATACAAGTTTATTACTTTCTGGCCTCTCTGAATTCAGTCTACTGAAACTCTGTTAGAGCTGCAATGTCCCAGACAAATATTTGGTTGCCACAGTTGGGATGAGATGGGCTGAAAAGTGGTTCAGTTTGCACTTTGAAAAACCTGGCAGGGGCCAGCCTGACCCTGTCTTCACTCCCCATCTGACTCTGGACATTTCTCTTTGATTTCCTTGCAACTTTGAGGTATGGATCCTTTGGAATAAACACAGGCTGCTTGCAGGGGCGGAAGTAGACCTGAGTCCCAATAACAAAAAGAGAATGCTTACAGTTACTGCTCATAATCAATACTAAGTATTGTTTCCAAAGGTAGAAGAAAGGGAAGGGCTAGGCAATTGGGGTTAAGTGACTTGTGCCGGGTCACACAGCTAGAAAGTATCAGGGGACAAATCTGAACCCAAGACTTCCAGTCTTGAGGACTGGGTCTCTGTCCATTGAGCCACCTAGCTCCCCTTAGTCACATTCATTTCTAACATGCTTTGCATAGAATCAAGCCCCATAAAGTCTGAATAAAAATGGGGTGGTTAGAAAAGCCATAATTTGGAGGCAGCTGGGTGGCTCAGTGCTGGTAGGAAATTGGACTTACCAGCACAGCCCTCTTTGTTCAGCAACAATAGGAACAGCAATGTAGAAAGCCACATCATCATCTTCTCAATGCAAATAATTGTCTCTGCAAAGGGAGGCTAGAGACTATTATTTCCCATTTCCCAAACCACTTTCTTGGGTATTGTCCCTAGGCTAGGAAATCCTCTGAGCTTTCCTTCTATCCTGATCCACACTATGAGTGTGTTGGTAAATGTTAAACAGACACATCTCTGCACAAGTAAATATAAACACACATGCTCACACACAGACCCAAAACATGCACTTAAAAGTATATCTAGCATGTGTTATAATCATATATAATATACGTATATAATGTATGTGAGGCACATTTTTAAGTTTAAACTACATTGTTGACATTTTTTCCCATCTCTTTAATTCTGGGCAATCAATAAAACAAGAAATCAGGTTCTGATTTATAGGATTTGTTGATTTCCTTGCTAAAAATGCTCAAACTGAAATTTTCATGATTAGAAGCCAGTGTGAGTTGGCACCAACACATCCCTGCCTGGACCCTCCACCTTGGGGTTAAGCCAGACCTGAAACCATTCCTGCCCTTCTAGTATCTGAGGCCTACAGAGCTGTGGCTTTCTTGATTTATTGCCTCCTCATAGCTTCAGAGAAAGGTTTGTTGTTTGGCTTTCCCTCCTCTGAATGAGGTTTTTCCTTTGTTGGGAATGAAAAACTCAGCCCTTTATAGAGCTCTGCCTCAATAACATGTTCTGCTGCCCCTCCCTTTGGACACTTGACAATGAGGAGAATTAAGTCTGTTCTTCCCACAAATAATTCTGGCCAACATGACCAGGGCCCTTCAGTAACCATCTGTCCCCAAAGCCTCACATCAGTAGAAAGTATGGCATTGGGAGGAAGTCAAAAATTGCCTGCCTGAAGAGTCTTCTTTTATCTTAAGTAGCATATGGTAGCTAAAGAAGGCAATAGGGGAAAAGTAAAACTTCAAAGGATTTTCAAAGGAACCAATCTGTTAGAACTCTGGATGCAGCAGAAGGGTCTCTCCAATGTTATCACAAAAAATAATAATATTGTGTATTGATCTAACAACTTCTCTATGGGGATGCCAATGTGGACAAATACTTTAATGAAAGAAAACCAGCTCTTTGTACCTTACTCTCTACTTAGGCATAATTTTGTAAAGGCATTGAAAGTTTACTATTTAACTTGTAGGGAATCTAAGGCTTAAAGATCCAAAGTCTTCCAATATCTTCATTGAATTTTAACAGTCCCAACCAGTGAATGGTTTAATCTTTCAGAAAGAAGAATGGGCATGGGAATGCTTTGCACTTGGCTTAGTTGGGTCTTTCTGCTGACTTGGGCAGGGACTCGGAGCCTTGAGAAGTGGGTGAGGATGCATGCCTTGGCTCTTGGCATGCAGCAGGGCTGCACTTCTCTCTCACCCCAAGGAAACAGACCTTTCCTGCCAATGCTCCAAGTGATCTGAGCTGGAAGATTGCTTCACTCTGTCCCATTCTTGGATCTGCCACTCCAGAATTCACCTTGTTGTTGTTTTGAGGGTACTTCTTGGGTTGATTAGGGGTTCCAACATCTACCCCATCATCTTCGCTCTGCCCTCAGTAGGGCTAATTAATTTTTTCGTTTTCCTTTTGCACATAGTGCATTTGAGGTCAGACTAAATTACCTGGGTTCAAATTTCACAAAATTTGAAAATATAACCTTTGGTTTCTCATTTAACTGCTAAAGTTCATCTATTTAATAGTGTGAAGATGGGATTAATTCTCCTCTGCTCATTTTTAGATTTAATTACCAGAACCATATACACTCTACTTTTATATTTAAGTATGGGGAAGTCTTTGACCCACATATGAGATGGTGGGTCACGAATCAGAATCGACTGACTGCCCCCTGGGCAATCCTAAGCAAAGCTTTAGCTATAATTGGTCCATGTACATGTGGAAGGAAGGCACAGAAAACGATGAAAGGAATGGTATTTAAAAAGTGGCAAGAACCTCCTGTGATGAGGTCTTTTGTCTTCAACTTGAACTTGAAGGAGCTCCAGCTTGGGACCTCTGACTGCTCTTGGATTTTTCCCTTAGAACTACCATGTGGGTGATTGAAAAAGACTGACTCCTTTTCCTAGTTTTTCTGAGAGGTACTGGCCTCTGGAGAGGCTCATCATCTTGGAGGAGATCTCTTGGCTAAGACGCTTGTGTAATTTACCTCTGGGTCCCCTTTGATGGGGCCTCTGAAGCCCTGCTGGGTTCAGAACAGACCAGAGTAATTACTCTTCTCTCTCTGATTTCCTTGCTTTCACTCTTTCCCTCTATTTTATAAATAAATTGCTAAAAAGTCATTCTGACTTGAATAATAATTACAGCAATCACATTCCTCATGAATTAAGTCTAACCCTTTACTATTTTACCCCTTCCATTCAGCTCAGGAAAAATAAGCACAGTCCAGAAGTCACATACTTAGTCTCAAGCAGAAGGAGAATGGCTTTCCATAATACACATAGAAACTACCCTTAAACAAACAAACTCATACATATCAGCATAAATGCAAACATATATATACCTTCTGAACACACATACATAGATATTGTAGGATTAGGGTCAGATGGCAATGGATCATCCCCAGTCCCAGATCAGAGGAGAAGCAGGCAAACTTGACTGGATGGGAGGGGCAAGAGCAAGTTGAGTACTCCTTCACCTCCCCCCACAGTGTAAACAGTTGGAAATCAGTTAACAGAATACTCTCAGAGCTGGCTATGGAGGTTATTCAAGCTGGTAAATTCTGGGCCAAGATGGTAAGTGTATAGAGACTAAACCCTTGTGAAAATAACTTTCATTGTTTGAATTACTCTCTCACAAGATAGAAATATTCTTCTTCAGATCAGCCCACAGGCCCTAGGGCAGAGGCAGCTTCAGCCCCAGCTTGGATGAAATACTTGGCTTGGTGAAAGGAAGGTAGTAAGTATGACCACAAGTTAACAGGTTACAAGCTCTATCTTTCACAAACTAAATGAATTTAATGATTTCAGGGAACAGGGAGAAGGGAATCTATTTAAGGAAAGAGGAGGGAAGGTAATCTGTGTAAAACTGCTAAATGCAGGCTAACAACACATTCCCAGGGGAGGGGGGGGGGTGTATATTGAATGGCTGAACTTCTATCTAAGCCCCTAAATAATCTTGCTTCGAAAACCTAAACTGCTAAACTGAAGGTAGACTGTGATCTTGCTTGAAGATCTATCTTTGTGGTGTTGGACCCAGATTCTGGAGTCCTTCCCCGGTTCGATAGTGGCAGGAAACACACTGACAATGCAATAAGCAAGAAGAGGCCCATTTATTTGCTAGCCACAGCTAGGGTCAGTAAGCACAAAGACTTCCACAGTTAATGACCCCGTGGTTTCTTCAGGCAAGGGTTTATATAGGAATATTGGGGAGGGGGTTTGGAACAGACGTCATCAAGGAAAGGTATTAGGAAACATCTGGAAATCATCAAAAAGGGGTTCAGGGATAGGGAATCAGGAAGTATCTGGTTGCCATCCATCAAGGGGGGATAGGATCAGGGTGTCATAGGGGTGCAAATTGGTGAACCCCTGGGTTCGGGAAGGAAACTATTCTCAAGAATGAGAGGACTCCAAACTTAGCTTAAAAGTAAAAAGAAAGATTTATTAGTAAGATAGGGTTAATGGCCAGCAAGACAGCATGAGTGGATCAGCCATGGGAGGCTCCCCCCCAGTACCCCAGTTCTCCCCTTTTTGTATCCTTTCCCCGCAGTGTGGACCTGACTTAGCTAGGTCTGTCTGAGACCCTCAGGGTTTAGGCTATCCAGGGGTGTACTGGATATGGATCTCTTTTGTCTATCTCAACTTAAAGGAAGTCCAAGGATAATGGTCTTTGTCTGGGGAATCACAAGGGGCAGGAAAGGAGGAAGGGGCAGGAAGGGGGAAGGGAATTTCCTTGTTCACAGCCTGTCTAAGTTAAGGGGTACAGGGTCCCTGCCATCTCTGTACAATGCCCATGTCAAGGGGGTCAGGAGCCATTCATCAAGGGGGTACAGGGTCAGGGGGTCAGGAGCCATTCATCAAGGGGGTACAGGATCAGGGGTCAGGAAACATCTGGCAACCATCCATCAAGGGGAGATAAGGAAGACAGTTATGTTTTGGGAACTATTTGGCCTGAAGGTTAATTTTAGGCCTGTCAGGGGGAAGGTAAGAAAGACATTTATGTGCTGGGAAACATTTGAGGCTGGGGGTTTCAGGAGACTGAACTAGGTGGGGGCCAGGAAGCAGCTTACTGAACAGGCTAGAAATAGTTGATTTTTAAATCCAACAGTGGTTAGCTATTGTTATATTGAATCTATATATTGGGAGCTAGAAGTTCACTTTTGATTAACAGATAAGTCAGTTGGATAGAATGTTCCCAGAGAGGCATGCAGGACTCAGGAGAGAGCAGTTGAGAACCCTGGCAGAGGTTCTGGGGTCTTTTACCTGTCCCGAAGCTAGAGATCAGTGTGGATCCTGGTCTTTGGAGATAGAGAGTTGCCAACACTACCCTGCCAGCTCCTCCTGTGTTTCCTGTACTGTTATCAACTTGTATTTGACCACCATCTCTGTGTCTACTGCCCCTAGATATTAGGAGTTTCATCAGCTTAGCTATCTAGGCTTCCCAGGGCCTGGGAGGGATCCTGGAAGTGGGCAGGAGACAAAGAAGAGGGTGGAAAGGGTCGTATCTCAACTGTTAAGTCTTATCCTTTATCCTTCTTATCAAATATATACAAAGTTTAAAGTACCTTCCTAAATTGGTTTCCAAAGCTTATTTGGGAAGGGAGCCAACCCAGTCAGAATACCAACTTTATCCCAGCTGAAGAGCCCAATAATTAATACCAATTAACCCCAGGTGGGTCCTGAGGGGATAAACCACTTTGACCTGAAGGATCCTGCCTGGGCAACTGTTATAAAGGAGAAGTGCCATCTTATCCTCTCTGTACATCATCTTCATATACATCAAAGATAGTAGTGACCTTATTTTAATATAACACTATCAAGGTAAAGCAGCCCCTGGCTGTCAGTGACTGAATGTCTTAGCCCCAGAAGCTACACAGAGTGTGTGTGCCCAGAGCCAAGAGTCAGGACCCTTGCAATAGGGGTGACCTGGCTTTTATACCAGGACTTCAACTGCCCTTAACTGCCCCCTCCCTTAGAGTTCTGGGAGGCACTATGGAATTCTGTGATGCTGCTTGAACCTCTCTCAAAAACATGGATGCTACAATATGGACATGTTTCTTCAAATACACAATTATATAATCCAGAGATCAAAATCCATTTCCAAGGGATTTTCCTCACTGGCGAAGACTGATTACTCAGTACTCTGTGCCAGTGTAAAAAAGGGGGGAGTTGATAAAAACAAGAGAAAGAGTTATCTTGGACATCTAGCTCGCATCTTTGAGAGATGCTATGATTAAAATTATTTTGAAAGGTTGTTTTATGGATAAGGATACCAATTTATTGAATAGGCTAGCAAATAACCAATGGATTAACCAATAATTGACTTCCTAGAGCCTCAAAGGCCCTGAAATTCCCCCCAAGCAGATCTATAAATACAGATGTAAGAACCCATTATTTAGTCTTTTGTTTGAACATCCCCAGATGAATCTAACTGGGAAAACAGATTAAAAGGAGGGGGTCAACCAGACTTTAACACCCCTGGCCAAACCATAGGTGGTGGAAGTCATGTAGGCATGAAAAGAATTGTTGCCTCCTTCATCTATCAACCAGGATTTGATGAAAGGAAAAGATTCCTTGAAATTCTGAAGAAGAAAGAAAATATAAAAAGCAGTAGCCTGGAGAGATCCCTAGATCCTGGGCCCAGGGCCCTGTGTAAATAGAATTAGCTCTAGCCCATTCATAGTCAAAACTCTACTTAACCCAAGCATGGAGATGATGTCATCCTCGCCTCCCTTAGTGGGGAGGGGAGATGAGTTACCCTCACGGGACAATAAGTAACAAATCAAGAACCAGGGACTGCCCTTTGGGCAGTCCAAATCAGTGTAGAGACTGCCATTTGTCCACTTGAATTAGAGGTGGACCCACTGGAAGTGAGGAAAGACACTTTCTCTTTAAGTATGTTGGTTACTTCCTGTTGAGGGAGTTCCCCCTTTGAACTTGGCACTGAAGGGTCTCTGAGGAGACCTCGGGGCAGCGGCAGCTTCTACTCAGAATCCTCACGTGGGTAAGTTAGGCTGACTTCCTTAGGCCTACCTTAGCATTTCCAAACTCTACCTTTGAGTAGGCTCTAGCCTATCTGATTGCTAGGCCTTGTAGCCTCATTTATTTAGCCTTCTAACCTCTCTCCATCCAGGCCTGGACTAGCCTTTCCCTCACTCTATTTCCCTACCCTTTACTTTCCTAATTGTAAATAAACTACCTTAAACCCGATCCTGACTTGGGTCTAATTTAATTACGGAATCAATCTGAATTGTTGATTCCTGGCAGCCACACTTTAAGTATATATCTATAAATACCTTAAATCTCCCTTTTACACCCAAGGATTCTCTCTAATATACAGGACCCTGATCCTGAGGATAACACATTAAATACAAAATGAATTCTCACAGAGAGAACATCCAAGGTTGAAGATTCTCTTCAGGTTCCTGAGGGAAAGATTCTTTGAAGAAGCCAGTATATCTAGAAGCTTGCACATTGATCATTTTCTTATCCCTATTTTACAACTCCAGACACTATGGGAAACTTTCTCTTGAGAAGGATGTGGGACTCTTCTTGATTCAGCTGAAACATCTCACTCCCAGTGGGAGGACTCCTTCACTCAGTATTATTTGGTATACTCTTAAATGTGTACTTTCTCTGATGTTTGTTGTTATTGGCTTAGATAAGTGGGTTGATTTCCTATATGTAGACATTATAGAACAAGAATTTGTTGTGAAGCTTGGGAGTTGCTACCACTAGTTCACTCAGGCCCAGAAAGGGGTATTTGCCTGGGAAGAAGCAACTGACATGAAGCAGTAAAACTTACAGAAGGACCAGGAGGCAGAATGAAGATTAGGAAGAGTGCTAATACTGGTGGTCCACTTATAGAGTTTTATGAGGAAAAATCATTATCCACAAAACACAGGGAGGATGTCAGTAGAAGACTGGGGCAATAATACAGCTAATCTATTCAAAGGAATATTTTAAGATATGAAAGTCCAGATAAAAAATAGAATTACTAAATTATTATTACCAGTAAAGTTTCTATATTTATGGCTAGAAACAATGACGATCCGAAGAGAGGAGCCCACCTGCCGGCCTAGGACACCTGGCCCACTTCCCCCTTTCCCCTTAACAGAGGGTCCCTCTCCCGGTCCCCCCCAAACTCGGACACCCCCCGACAGGCCTCAGACACAACCCCCAGAGCTCCCACCTCCAAGAACCTGCCTACCCAGGAAGCCTGGCCCGCTTCCCTCTCCATTTGGAAGCCACCGGTC
>NC_058133.1:160778017-160788117 GCF_016433145.1 Gracilinanus agilis | reverse complement strand
TATGGGAGAGATTAGGTTTAGATCAACATCTCACACTCTACACCAAGATAAATTCAGAATGAATGAATGAATGACAAATAGAAAGAAGGAAACTATGAGTAAATTAGGTGAACATAGAATAGTATACCTGTCAGATCCATGGAAAAGGAAAGATTTTAAGACCATGCAAGAGATAGAGAATATTACAAAATGTAAAATGAATAATTTTTATTACATTAAATTTTAAAAAATTTTTGTACAACCTAAACCAATGCAACCAAAATTAGAAGGGAAACAACAAATTGGGAAAAAATCTTTATAACAAAAATGTCTGACAAAGGTCTAATTATTCCAATTTATGAGGAGCTAAATCAATTGTACAAATAATCAAGCCATTTCCCATTGATAAATGGGTAAAGGCACGAATAGATAATTTTCAGATAAAGAAATCAAAACTATCAATAAGCACATGAAAAGTGTTCTAAATCTCTTATAATTAGAGAAATACAAATCAAAACAACTCTGAGGTACCACTTCACACCTAGCAGACTGGCCAATACGACAGCAGGGAAGAATAATGAATGTTGGAGGGGATGTGGCAAAATTGGGACATTAATGCACTGCTGGTAGAGTTGTGAACTGATCCATTCATTCTGGAAGGCAATTTGTAACTATGCCCAAAGGGTGCTAAAAGACTGTCTGCCCTTTGATCCAGCCATACCACTTCTGAGTTTGTACCCCAAAGAGATTATAAGGAAAAAGACTTGCACAAAAATATTCATAACTGCACTCTTTGTGGTGGCAAAAAAAATTGAAAAATGAGAGGGTGTCCCTCAATTGGGAAATGGATGAACAAATTGTTGTATCTGATGGTGATGGAATATTATTGTGCTGAAAGGAATAATAAACTGGAGGAATTCCACGTGATCTGGAACAACCTCCAGGAATTGATGCAGAGTGAAAGGAGCAGAACCAGGAGAACATTATGCACAGAGATGGATACACTGTGGCACAATCGAACACAATGGACTTCTCTACTAGCAGCAATGCAATGATCCAGGACAATTCTGAGGGACTTATGAAAAAAAAACACTATCCACATCCAGAGAAAGAACTATGGGAGTAGAAATGCAGAAGAAAAACAACTGCTTGATCTCATGGTTCAATGGGGATATAATTGGGGATATAGACTCTAAACAATCGCCCTAGTGTAAATATCAATAATATGGAAATAGGGAGATAGCTGGGTAGCTCCATGGATTGAGAGCCAGGCCTAAAGACATGTGGTCCTAGGTTCAAATATGATCTCAGACACTTCTTAGCTGTGTGACCCTGGGCATGCCACTTAATCCCCATTGCCTACCCTTACCACTCTTCTACCTTGAAACCAACACACGATACTGATTCCAAGACAGAAGGTAAGGGTTAAAAAAATAAAATAATGATGATGATAATAATAATAATAATGAAAAAAAATAATAATGAAATAGGTCTTGATCAGTGACACAAGTAAAACCCAGTGGAATTGTTCATTGGCTATGGGAAGGAGTGGGAGGAGGAGAGGGAAAGATCATCAATCATGTAACCATGGGAAAATATTCTTAATTAATTAATTAATTTAACTTTTTTAAAAAGATATACTATTAGGCATTGAGAATGTCACATAGGGGTGCTACTCTGTAGGGGAGGAAAGCAATAAATTTAGAGTCAAAGATGGGTTCAAATTCTGTAACTGCTATTTAATAGCTTGGGTAAGTCACTTAAATTCTCTGGACTTCAGCAGTCTCATTTGATCTATGATACTATATTGATGAGGTGATCTCCAAGGTCCCTTTTAGCTCTGAAATCTCATGGTCCTGTGCCCCTATTTATGTTCTTAGGAGTATTGCATTTAGAGGCACATGGCACTGCTCCAGCCACTGGGAAGGAGATCACTAAGAGAGAAGCAAGAAGACAAAAGAGCCCTAGAGAAAGAAAAATTATTTTGATAGACATGCCTCCAACACTTACTAGCTGTATGACCCTAGCAAATTGCTTATCTTGTCAGCCTAAATTTTCTCATCTGTAAAATGGTAATAATAAAAATGCCTCTTACCCAAGGTTGTAATGTATGTAAAATACTTTGCTAACTTTAAAACAATATAATAATATCAGCAGTTTTTGTCATTATTATTCTATTTTTTCTAATATATTGCCTTTGAAAAAAACCAACAATTATACATTGGTCATTTTAAGAGTTTTCATTGAAATATGATTGGTTCTTGGAAAGTCTTTTACTAAACTACATAATTAGTAGTGTTCTATTCCCTAAAGAAACAGTTTTATATTTGTAGACAGTGTTAGACTTGGAGTCAGAAACACCCAGGTTCAAATCAACCAGTTGAAGCCATCTCCCAAGAGCAGATTGTTAAATTTTCAGTGTTAGCATTTATCCTTGGAATTTGGCATACGTTATAAATAAGGACTTGATTTGTTTTGTTGATTTCTGTTGACTTAAGAAGGTTTGAAGAACATCTTAATACTGCAGATTAAACTTAAATGCGTTTTGCATACATTTTTTTCCTGGAAAGTCAGTTGTTAAACACTTAGCTGCACACTCCTAGTTCAAATCCTGATTCCAATACCTAGCAACAGGGTGACTGGAAAATTAATCACTTACCCTTTCTGAACCTCAGGTTCTCCTTTTGCAGTAGCCACATTACAGAATTGTAGTGAGGCTTGAGATGATTCATGCAATGTATCTTACAAAATCTGCAACACTGACAATTTACATTTTCTCCACACATGCCTTAAGACATTTATTTTCTCCACAGGCTCCTTAACATTTATTAATCGCATCAGTGTGAAGTGGGGTACCAAAGTACAAGATATTTTCACATATGCCAAGATCTTGACCCTCATTGTGGTCATATCTGTGGGTATCTATAAAATTTGTAAAGGTAAGAAAAGAAGGATTGATTATGAAAATGTAAGTAAGAAAAATCAAATATATAAGTAAAATAATTTTAAAAAGAAAGCCAAAGTTAAAAGTTTTATGTTATTCTTGAAGATATTCAGGGAGTCACTTAAGGGAGGTTCCTTAACTGGAAGTTCCCTAGACTTAATTAATTCAGAGGTCCAGATAAAAAAAATGAAAAATTAAAACCTAACTACTATATGTAAGGCATTGTATATAGCCTACAATGTCCTTATGGAGTATTTTATTAGCCTACAAATTTGATGGATTAATCATAGAATAAGTGTAGCATTGAGTCTCTTACCACCCCAGACCTTCCTTTTGAATCACAAAATCTCTATACAACTTCAGTCATGCTGAGATCCCTTAATAAAGATAGTAACAAAGTCAAAACTAGACAGGATCACCAGACCTTTGCCCTAGGGTAGAAAATTGTAGAAAATTTATGTGGCATAAAAAATGTAATATAAGCAGTCCTTCTGCAAATTAGGAGGCAAAGGGAGCAGAGCTCAAACTGGACAAGGCAAGGGGGTTGAGGCAAAAATGGTGATTTGTTATTAGAAATTCTAGACTGAAGCTTGGTCATTCCCTCCCTCTTTGCTTAACCCATAAAATACCCATCAACTGGCCCATTTCTGCCCATTCCCCAACTCGGGGCTTCCGTTAGTCATTCTTCTACCTTTCCTCCCTCCACTGGTACCTACACTTTCTCTCAAGAAGGGTGAATAATAGTACCAATGACAACTTCTCTTCCCCAGACTTTGAGGAAGGGAGCCTCTTAGGGAAAGCTCCCTTTTTTCAATTTTTTTCTTTTTTATTTAGCATTTATTTTTTAAATTTTTGAGCTCCAAATTCTCTCCCTTATTCTAGCCTCTCTTCTTCTAAAAGGCAAACATGATCCCATTTTGTATATGAAGCCATGAAAAACTTAATTCCATAAAACAAAAATAAAGTGGAAAAAATTGGCTTTGATCTGCACTCAGAGTTCATCAGTTCTCTCTCTGGAAGTAAAGCATTTTTCATGAGTCCTTATACTGCTCAGAGTAGCTAAGCCTTTCACCGTTGATCATCATTACAATATTGCTATTACTATGAGTGCTGTCCTCCTAGTTCTGCTTCCTTTAATTAGCATCAGATCATATAAGTCTTCCCAGTGTTTTCTGAATCCATTCCCCCTTTTCTCATTTATTATAGAACAATAGTGTTCTGTCACTATTGTATACCACACCTTGTTCATTCCCCAATTAATGGGCATTTGGAAAAGCCTCTCTGATGGAATAGAAAGGACAAGATGACCTCTTTCCAATTCTGAGATTCTATCCTTTGAGTCACTTTAATAACTAATTTTCTCTCCTACTCAACTAAATTGTTCCTCATAATATTTTTAAATCAAGAATCACAAAGTTAATGTTAATTAGCATACTACTTTCCCTCTTTGCTTCTTCTTGCCATAGGAGTTGAAATCACTAGTTATAGTTCAGAGTATTAAAAAAATACATAAAGAGCACATAGAAGTAAAGATGGTCATTGTAGAAGAATTTGACCTGACATCAAATTAGCTGGGTTCTAAGGCCTAATTCTGTCACTATCTATGTATGCCATAGGGCCAGTTACTTCCAAAATCTGGGCTTTAGAATGAACAGTGTAAAGTAGATTATTTTTCAGCTTCTTTCCCCAATCCTAAAATATCTTGTCTTGGACATTCTGTGATTTTTGCAATTACATCAGAGGTTATGATTTATTCTGCCTATTATGCATATAACTCTTTATTGCTTTATGATCACAATGTAAAGATTTCCCAGATAATCACATAATGTCCATTGAATCACTTACTCAATTTCCTGCTCTGCAAATTAGTCCTGCCCTTAAATTCAAGAGCCTTAAAAGAAAACATACTTGTAAAAAAGTTTCACAAATGTAGATCTTTATTTGTTTAAACTAATGATCATTTCCTTTAGATGGGGGAAAGTAACAAGTATTTGTTAAGTTACGGTGAGCCACAAACTGTGCTAAATAGCACAATAGTGTTCTATTATAATCATTTACCACAATTTGTTTAGCTATGCTACAATTAACAGACATTTGGAAAAGCCTCTCTGATGGAGTAGAAATAGCATCCAAATCCTATGGATTGTACAAGATGACCATAAGAACTCCTTCCAATTCTGAGATAATGATAACAGACATTGTTTTTATCAAGGAGAATTAGTTTGACTTAAAGTAGGACTAAAATATCTACTACAAAATTGAATTGAATGAAATATTAATTCATTTGATCCTCACAACAAACTATGAAGTAAGTACTATTAGTATTCCCATTTTGTTGTTGTTGTTGTTGTTGAATTGTTTTTAGTTGTGTCCAACTCTTCACCATCCAGTTTTGGGTTTTCTTGGGAAAGGTACTTGAGTGGTTTGATATTTTCCATTTCCAGCTCATTTTACAGATGAGAAAACTGAGGCAAACATGGTTAAATTACTTGTTCAGGGTCACATAGATAATAAGTATCTGAGGATGGATTTGAAATCAGGTCTTCCCAATTTCAGGTCAGTCTATTGTCCACTACACCACCTACATATGTCTAGAAGATGAAAGATGTTTAGACAAAAAAATAAGTTTAGATAAGGCTAGTGAAAAAACATTGTTGGTTTAAGAAACCTATCTATAAGGTGTCCTAGGGAAAATAGTAGATTTGGAGTCAGGAAAATCTGGAGTCAAATGTCTGTTCTCCTTCAAGCACTTATTATCTGTGTGGCACTAAAGTTAAGTCACTTAACTTATGTGGGCTTCAGTTTCCTCATCTGTAAAATGGAAGATTAGATTTGATGACCTTTAAGGTGACTTCAGCACTAAATCTATGATCCTATAATTCTATAACTGCTGATTATTTGTGACCAAATTCTTGTTTCTAGAAGCATCAAATAGACATTTGTCCCCTGCTTTAGGGGGACAAACATGGACGAAAAATATGAAAGTATAGTATGATTCTAATAGATCAATGTCATGAGTTGAGGCTGACAAAGAATGATATGAATAAATGAAGCATATTTTTGAGCTATCCTGGGTAAAAAAGGGATCCAAAAAATGCTCAGAATGATTGCTCTCAGTACACTAGACAATGATAGACAATATTGTTTTTACCAAGAAGAATGAGTTTGATTTAAAATAGGACTAAAATAACTACTACAAAGTTGAAACCTAAGGAGGAAAATAGTAGAGGAGACTATCACTGATGAATTGAAGTCATCAAACCCAGATGAATTACATTCCAGGATACTGAAAGAACCAATAGATGTAGTGATTATTCTGACTGAGTCATAAAAATTAGAGGGGGGTGATCATATTTTTATTTATTGTTGTGGTTGTTGTTTAGTCGTTCAATCATGTGTGTAACCCCATGGACCCAAGCACATCAGATTCATCCATCCTCCACTATCTCTTTTTTTTTTAAAACCCTTGTACTTCGGTGTATTGTCTCATAGGTGGAAGATTGGCAATGGGGGTCAAGTGACTTGCCCAGGGTCACACAGCTGGGAAGTGGCTGAGGCTGGGTTTGAACCTAGGACCTCCCATCTCTAGGCCTGACTCTCACTCCACTGAACTACCCAGCTGCCCCTCCACTATCTCTTGAAGTCTTTCCAGGTTCATATTCGTTGCTTCCATGACACTATCTATCCATTTCAATCACTTCAATCCCTTTCTCCTTTTGCCTTCAATCTTTCTCAATGTCAGGGCCTTTTCTAATTCTATTTTCATTACATGGCCAAAATATTTACATTTCAGCTTCCATATTTGACCTTCCAGTGAATAATCTTTATTACTTTCAAGTATTGACTGATTTGATCTCCTTCCTATTGAAGGAACTCTCAAAAGTCTTCTCCAATACCACAACTCAAAAATGTCAATTCTGTGGCACTCAGATTTCCTTTAGTCCAAATCTCACAGACATATATTTTATAATGGAAAAAACCATAGCTCTGAGTCCTCAGACTTTTGTCTGAAAAAAAGATGTCTCTGCTTTTTATATGCTGAATTATACCTGTTTTCAAATAGTCTGTGTTGGCATTGCCAATGTAAATTACATATCACTAGTCTCCTACTTCTTTCCAGATGAAATCTACCTGGAAAATGAGAGGTTTAGACTAGAGGATTTCTAAATTCATTCCAACTTTAAGTCTTTTGATCATATAACTGCACTTCTGCTATTAGGTCTGCTGATATGGGAATGGGGGAACTGCCCTAACCTTTGCAGTAAGGTGCTAAAACATATGATTTGTCCATATTCTTGTAAACTCTTCCTTCCTTCTTTGCTTGACTTTTCTGTCCCACCTATAAAATCATATTTATTATGGTTACATATAAACATATGTACATATATGTGTATGTATGTTTTATATGTAAAACCATTATTGACCTAAAGATATTTATTAAGACAAAGATATTCAGTTCTCTCAGTGCCTTTTCATAGGGCCATGAGTATAATGGATAGAAAAAATTAATGTGCCCCTGAGTTAGGACCAGAGCTCCTCTATTTCTTAGGGATTAGTTTTCCCTAAAGGCAACTAAGTTGTTCCTGGGTTTTAATTGACCCCTGCCTTCATTGAGGCAGCTTCCTAGTCACCTGAAGTCTTAAAAAGTTCCATTCATATGGATTTTTTCTGACTGTGATATCTGAAGACCATCATACCTTGTAACACATTGCTGTTACTGTGATGAAGTAAACCACCTTTTCTTAACCATTCAATGACTTGAAGTTGCCTTATTTCATCCCAACATGGAACCCAAAGTAACTGAGTCCTAGTGCTACGCCTGCCCTAGGTATTCATGAGTTGTCTGACTTCAGGCAAGTCACTGAAGTTCTGTTTACCTTAGTTACCTCATCTGTAAAACTGGGATGATAACATCTTTCTCAGAGTTGTGAGGACTAAATGAGATATTGTAAAGCTCCTAGCACAGTGCCTGACACATAAATGATGCTTAATAAATGTCTCTCTTTCATTCTTTTACTTAATCCTTAACTTCATATTGATATCAGCTAGAAATGTATTTTCTTATACCAATGCAATGACCTATTAAATGATTGTAGGAGAAACCAACAATTTTAAGGACCCATTTGAAGGTTCCACCAGTGGCCCAGGACTTATGGCACTGGCTCTATATTCAGCTCTTTTTTCCTACTCTGGATGGGATACACTGAATTTTATCACTGAGGAAATGAAGAATCCTGAAAGGTACTGTACCAACAATTATTTAAAATTCCAAAAGGTAGAACTGTCCAAATGGTAGCAATAATGACAATAATATTGTAACAAAATCAAAGGCAACTCCCAATTCTTTGAGTGTAATAGAATTTTATTAATGAATTCATGATTAGATATCATGTTTAATATAATGATAAACTTATCTAAGAAGTCTGCTAAATACTAAATTAAGATTTTTTAATAAAAATCAATATCTGCATAAGTAGAAGATATGCTACAAAAATAGGTAGGCAGAGTCAGAAATATTACAGGATAATCAGAAAATTGCCCCAGATGCCAATATTGGCAGAGAGCATACTTCTTATCTTAGGGGTTATGCTTATTCTCACCTTTGTCCTTCTAGATTCCTTTCCCTTCCAAAGGCATTAACCACCTGACTGTTTACATTCTTGGCCACCTACTTACTTTTTCCTGTTATCTCTTACCTGTGATGCATCTCTCTGTGGCCCACCTTCCAACCCACATCCCTGATAGGATGCCTGACCTGAGAACTCATATCGCAAAGACCTGTGGAATAAGTACAGAATGAGTATACTAGGAGAGGATCAATCTAATGTCATCCTGCTCCACTCTATTCCTCCCCAATCTCTATAATCTTCTATTCTCCTTTTCTACTCTGACCTATCACCAAATTATTCTTCCTAGATATCTTCCCCTCATATTTTTTCCATCTTCTTATATTCACAGAAACCTATCCTTTTCCACTAGATACCACATCTTTTGGTATCTAGGCTGGCTCCAAGGCTGGCTTTTCCTTCTCTAAATTCCCTTAGCAGAGCAAGATTTGATATACTTCCTCTGCTACCATTACTCAGCAACCTTCTCCTTTCAAGGTAACTCAGTCTGTACAAATCCTTGTTGTTAGAATTCCTAGTTATGGCTTTGTGGTTGGACCAAAGAAATATAGTAAAAAACGTCAATAATATCAACCCAAGTGGGCAAAACATCAAGAAGAAAAATGAAAATAGATGTGCTATAAGCCAGCAATTCCTTTTATAAAATCTGACTAGTACTATAAAAATAAGTCAATGAAATGGAATAGAAAACTCAGAACTAAAATTTGGTGTATATGGGTTTATAAACCACGATCTAAAAAATACCAAGGGATGGAATCAGTTCAGTAAAAATTATTGGTAAACAGCAAAAAAAGATTCAGTGCCACTCTTCCTAAACAATAAATTCTAATGGAATCAAAATCTAAAAATCTAATGATCTAAATCTTAAAAAGCAACACAAAAGAGAGGTTCCGGGTTAAGATGGCGGCAGAGTAAGAAGCAGCTCTTAACCTCTCCTGACCGAAACACACAAAACTCCTCAAGGGGACATAAAAACAAGTCCAGACGAACGGAGGAACCCCACAACAAGGCACAGCGTGGAAGGTACGTGGAATCGGGACATTTCCATGCTATAAAGGGGTGAAACAGCTCTCACTAAATCGCGGGCTGAGCAACCACCCCACCCCCACCCCCTCCACATACACCACCTGTAGCGCTGAAGCCAGTTAAAAAGAAATAGAGCAAGTTTTGGGGCACCCATCGAGTCATTGGCAGCTCCGGGGCCTATTCCTGAGAGCAACAAGATTTGGGACTCCAAAAAGCCAAAGAACACACCCGAAATCTGAGCGCAGGCTTAGGGCGCAGAGCGCGGGAGCAGAGCTCAGGCGGGCTCAGAGCTCAGGCCCCACAGAGGCGTGGGTGGAGGCAGACACAGCCACGAGCTAAATCTCTGAAACCCTGAGTGGGGAGCCAGCGTAGGCGGGTATACAGATTGTGGAAGCAGCGCCCTGAGACTTGTAAAGAAACCTCCGGCAGAGGATCAAGCAAGGGGATCCACCAGGGGGCTTGACCATGGACAGACCCTGAGCCCGAGGATAAACCTGAGAAGCTGCTGGGCTAACGATGGCTAC
>NC_058133.1:160758646-160775266 GCF_016433145.1 Gracilinanus agilis | reverse complement strand
GTCTCTCTCATTGACTGTCCAGACTTAAGGAAGTTATAGAGAAAACGTTAATAATGCACATCAAGGGGCCACTCCTTAGCACAGAGGATACCTGCAGTTCAAATATGATCTCCAGTGCTTCCTAGCTGTGTAACCCTAGGCAATCACTTAATCCCATTTACCTAAGCTTTGCCCTTCTGTCTTAGAGTTGTTAGTAAGACAAAAAGTAAAGATTTAAGAAAAATAATGCACATTAAAGTTTGGTGTGGGGAGAGGGAGAGTTGGTGGGCCAAGATATAGTGATGCCAAAAAAAAAAAGGAATGAAAGAAAAAAGTGTCAAAGAAACAATTTTTAAAACACAAAAGAAAAAAAAAGTTCAAAAGTGGTTAGAGGCAAGCAGTTTTGTTACTATTGTGATGTATTTAATAGAAAGATAGGGGCCTGACTTGTGATTTCATTGGCATGAGGAACTTCAGAGTAAGGAAACTTTCTTATCAATGCATGTTGCTACCTGCTTAGCAAGTAAGAGGTTAAAAAAAACTGCCCAGAGTCATACACTAAGCAATGAGTTAAGGACCTGAACCCAAGTCCTAAAATTCCAGCCCGGTTCTCTATCCACTACACTATGCCACCTCTATAAATGTAATTTACTTTTTTAATTGGCACATATACAATATACACTTTTAAAACTGCATGTAATAATTCACAGTTTCATCAACAATCCTTTTCCTCTGATCTTCGTGAGTTAAAATGTTCATGTTTGTTAAGTTGAAGACAAAAAAGCAAGTTAAAAAATAAGCATCTAGGGGGCAGCTGGGTAGCTCAGTGGATTGAGAGCCAGGCCAAGAGACAGGAGGTCCTAGGTTCAAATCCGGCCTCAGACACTTCCCAGCTGTGTGACCTTGGGCAAGTCACTTGACCCCCATTGCCTACCCTTACCACTCTTCCACCTATAAGTCAATACATAGAAGTTAAAGGTTTAAAAAAATAAAAAAAAATAAGCATCTAGTGAATGTCAATCCAAGCCTTCTAGTCCTCCCACCTGTTTTTCAGGCTGTTTTATGTTGCCTCAAGAGAAGGGCACCTACCTTGCAGCTTATGTATGATACATGTCAATTGTTTCACCCCAGTTCCTGCTCTCTTCTTCAACGTAAGTAAAAATGCTTCTTATATTACATAAAACAGATTTTGACAAACTCTCTCTCTTCCACTTCATTTTCTTTCATTCAGCCAAGAATTAAATTAAGAAATAATCCTAATTCAACAAGAAAGTCTGAGGCTAATTAGACCTTCAGTTGAACTCAACTCACTTAATGGGCCTAGGGTGATGGACAGAGATGAATGGAAAACTCTAGTCCTGGAGTGGAGCAGCAGGTACTTCTTTTTTGCATAAATATTCTGCACATCACTCCAAAAAAATATGTCCTAAGTCATCCAGTGCCCTCTAGGATCATCCTTTCTTGAAATGGAACTGGGAAGACATCAGAACTCATGATTCTGTTTGAGATAGGAAGAGAAACCAATGATCATGTTTACACATGGCCCTTGGCTTGTACATCTTCCTTTCATTTATAGAATCATAGTGCTTTAGACCTGGAAGGGGCCTTAGAAACATTTGATCTAATTTTTTTATTGATGAGCAAACTGAGGTTCAGTGATGTTGACTTGTACAAAATCACATAGTGGTAGGATTGAGATTTGAACCCTTATATTTTTACTCCAAATGCCATGCCCTTTCTTCGACTTCACACATTGTCTTAGAACAACTGAAAGCTCTCTGGAAAATTTTTTTCTACAACTTTAGACAGTTTTTAGTGATCCTTTTAGCAAATGACCTTTTTTAATAGTCTGGATCCAAGAAGACTTGTTGCTTAAACATAAGACTTTTTATAGATTTCATCTCTACTGCAATGGATTTTACTGCTCAGCAGTGAGATGTGACAGTACTGAAAGTGAATGTGCTGGGGGCAGCTGGTTAGTTCAGTGGATTGAGAGGCAGGCATAGAGATGGAAGGTTCTAGATGCAAATCTAGTCTCAGATACTTCCAAACTGTGTGACCCTGAGTAAGTCACTTAATCCCCATTGCTTAACCTTTATTGCTCTTCTGCCTTGGAACTGATACACAGTATTGATTCTAAGATGAAAGGTAAAGGACTTTTTTAAAGAAAAAGGAAAAAAAGTGAATGTGCTTGTGGGCATTCTTAAAAAAAGGAACAGTGTCTAGAACAAAGGAGGTTATAATTCCACTGTGTTCTGCCAGAATTATATTAATTCTAGGACATGGTATCCAGTTTTATATGGCACATTTTAGGAAGGACACTTAAAATTGGGATTGTACAGAATGGAAGTTAATCAAATGGAATGAGAACTGGATTCCACGCCTGATAAAGATCAGCGGAAGGAATAGGGACTGGTTAGTCTATAGAAGAGAAGACTTATGAGAAAAATGTTATATTCAGGTATTTGAAAGGCTGTCATAGAGAAGATGAATGTGATTTGCTTTTCTTGGCCCCAGGCAACAGAATTAGGAGTTATGGTTGGATAATGCAGAGAAGCAGATATGGGCTACAGATAAAACTTCATATATTTTGTTTTTGGTTGTTTCAGTCACATCCAATTCCCTGTTTAGGGTTTTCCTGGCAAAAATACTGGAGTGGTTTGCCATTTCCCTCTCCAACAGCATTAAGTTACTTGCTAGTGGTCACCTGCCTAGTAAATGTCTGAGGCCAGATTTGAACTCAGGAAGATGAGTCTTCCTAACTTAGCTGGGTCTGGCGCTCTATCCACTGTGCCACCTAGCTGCCAAAAGTTAAGGGAAATTTTCATGTATAAATATCTTTAAATGTAATTGCCTTCTTTGGGAAGTACCAAATGTCTTTTCATGGGAAGTTTTCAAGCAGAGGTTGAATGACCTCTTGTTGAGGACTTTGTGGTGAAGATCCTTGCACTTACAATTAGTAAGTTTGACTACATGGGCTCTGAAAACCTTCCCAATACTGATATTTTGTCATTTGTTATTTTCACTTCAACTCGGCTTATTTTGCACCACTCGAGCCTAAGGACTCTTATCTTTCATAGTTGGGAAAACTCTTCTATATCTTAGTTGTGAAACTAAGGAATATCATCATTTTAAAGAGAAAACATTTATTTATTTCTCCCGACAAAACCAATGCTAGGATAAACAAAACAAACAACAAAATCCCAATTTAATATATAATAAAGCAAGACAACATAAAAAAGGTTGTGAATGCTGCCATATGCAACCATACCATTCTGTTATTTGCCAACTGGAAAAAAAAGAAATGCTCTATATTTTAACTTTTTAAAAGTAGCTCCCAAGCTATCCTTTGTACTTGACATTAATTTTGCTGCTATTTGAAAAACTTCACAATTCTTTTTAATTTAGATAAATGTATTCCTCTTAGTAGAAGCATTTGAAGGAAAACTTTTGCTAAGCAGGCAAACTTTCCTATTCCCTTTTGACATAAAGAAATGCAGGTTTATGATTCATGGAGCTGTGACTCATATGTCATCTACATACATTTTGACATTTGAATGCTTGCCTTTACCTTGTGTGTGTTGCATAACAGAGAACTATAATTTATACTTTCTGGTCTAGTATTTCTTTTTGAAAAAATTAAATTATTCCTACTGCACGACTCTTAGAACCATTAATGGTGGGGAATGTTCTCTTTTCTGTGAAATTGGTTCCTATTAACTCAAAATATTTTTGTTATTTAATATTTATTGAATACCATTCTGTGCAGAGTATAGCTCTATAGTATTGAGAGAAGACAAGAAAAGAAAGAGAAGACATGGCCTCTGCCCTGACAAAGCAATTAGTCTAGTTTTATCTAGACCACTTTTTACATTGGGGAGGGAACTTCCAGTAGGAAAAATTCCTCCACCAATACAAATCAGCAGTTGTTTTTAAGGAATTGCCTGGGTCTTGGAGAGGTTCATTCAATCAGCTTAGAATAAGCCTTTATTAAGACTGTGCTGAATGCTGGGGTTACAATGAAAGGCAAAAGACAGTCCATGCCTCAAGGAGGTCAGAATCTAATGAGTTGACTGATATGTGTATCCACGGTCACAGACAGAAGTGGGACTTGAAACCAGGGAATCCTAATGCTGAGGCCAGCTCTCTATCCACTGTGCCATGCTGTCTCTTTAGTGGGTGGGTAAGAGGAATCTATTTGAAGGAGGCAAAAAATGTGTGTACATGACAAAGTTATAGCTAATGTATTCAAGCTCAATGTCTTCTGCAAATTAAAGACATAAACCCAGAGGGAAGCACAGTAAGACTGAGGTGATTCAGAATGGTTTTCCAGGAAGTAGATTTTGATCTGGATAGTAAAGAAGTGGATAGACAGTTTGACAAGAAGGATGGACAAGAACATTTTAGATAAGAGGGGAAAATTCATGGAAAGACTTGTGTAGCACTAGTGCCATGTGGTCCTACCACTCCTAGTTTCCCCAGATTGAGTGGGTAGTATTTGAAGGAATCCTACATGTGCAATTAGGGCACAAGTCCCCTATCCAGCATATTCTCTACCAAGAGACCAAGAAGGAACTATAAATCAGATAACCCAGACTACCAAGAAGATCAATGAGCCCCTCAACTCAATAGTTCTCTCCACAGACACAAATCACTAGATATCCAGAACTGTAATAATTAAAATAAGTAAGGACTGAGAGTAAAAGGAGAAGTAATATTTTAATCAAGGCCATGTTGGTAGAATAAAATCGACCGCACGCCTGGCTAAGATCTATTCAAATTGCTGCCATTACCCATTACCTTCTCTCACCTCTCCTATGTAAACCAAGAGCCAGTCTCAAGCCTGACCTCCCAATTTAAGCTACGCTTTACGTTAGCTCACGTCAAATCATGTCAAAAACCAGAAACCCGTTAAATCAAGGAAAATGTAGTTTCAAAGTCCCCTAAACGTCCACAGGAAGTTTGTCATATCTCTAGATATTTTAAGGCTCAAATGAGCCCAAAATACCTCTCAATGGAAGCCCCCAAATTCCAAATAACATAGAACTGTGCATCTTTGTGAAGCTCTTGTTCGTGTCCACCCAAAATTTTGTTCCAGAGAGGTCCACTCAAAGCTGGAGTCTTTCATTTATTTCTTCCATTATCTCCAAGTTGTCCATAGAAGCTTCTGGCTGTCCATCTAATATCCCTAGCTCTTAGCACATTAATAGCCCACTTTCTCTTCCTATTACCCAAGTCTTGGTGATATCCTTTATCCCCATGCTTCTTTGAAAATCCTTTCTTGGTTATCTGTCAAAACTTCTTCACGCTCATCATGCATATTCACATTATAGTGACTGGCATGCAGAACCTAGAATCAGGAAGACCTGAGTTCAAGTCCAGATATTTACTAGTTATGTGACCTTGGGCAAGCCATTTAACCTCTGTCTGCCTCAGTTTTCTCCTCTGTAAAATGGAGGAAGTAGTAGCACATACTTCCAAGGTATTTGTAAGGATCAAATGAGATATTTGTAAAGCATTTTGAAAACCTTTAAGTCCGATATAAATGATATTAATGTCATCATTATTATTGACTTCTATAGGATGCTCATTTTAAGTTTTTCAGAGACAGTGGTATTCCATGTCTTGTGACCATATGTAAAAAATGTTAATACTAAAAGATGGCCATTTGCTTTCATGGGAGTCAGTAAAAAAAAAGCTTTGAAATTTCCTGAAAGCAATCCAGTCTGCTTTCCTTCTATTCAAATCTGAGCTCAGTTTATAATCCATTTATATTGTCCATTCCAGATAAGTAAATTGTTGGATATAATCTGTAGGGGATATTGCCACCACCTTGGTACCGACTCTCATCACCTCAAGCATGGACTATTGTAATAGCCTACTGGTAAGTCTTCCTGTCTCAAATCTCTACTTCCACCAGTCCAAATTAATCTTCCTAAAGATCTGACCATAGTATTCCCCCATTCAATAAACCCAAATGGCTCCTTATCACCTCAAGGGTCAATATATACAATCCTGTTTAGCATTCAAAGCCTTTTCTTTCCTGCTTTTCTAGTCTTCCTACTTATTACTCCTTCAATGTACTCTGCAATTCAGTGACATCGGTCTCCTTGCTATTCCTCTCATAAGATACTCCATCTCCCGACCTCTTGTGGTAAAAGAGCTCATAAGGAAGTATTTTATTCTACCAAATTAAATGCTTTTTCATAGTCATCCCATAATAAACAAATTGGGATTGATACTCTCTGAATCTTTCAGTTAATTGTGAAATAATAAAGATGTGGCCTTTCATTGAATACTGCTTGTGAAAATCTCTAGTTCCCTGATGACACCATCACTGAGGATATACTCAATTGTGTAATTTTGATTCACATAAAGATTTTATATAGATGGGAATTGGAGGAAAGTTTATCGAAATGTTTTGGGATTTTTTGGCAAAACTTTTTTTTTCTTGTTTGTAGTCTTCTATTTTTACCCTTGAATATTCTTGGATGATTTTTTCCATGTTGGACATCTTGTCCAAAACTGGGTTTATCCCCTGTTGTTTGTATGCTTTATAAGACAATCCTGCTTATAATCATCCATCACCCTTCTTCATAAGCTTTATATATGAGTTTATATTTTAGTCCAGGTAGGTAATTATCTCTAGCATGTAAGTCTGGTCTTTGGTAACTAAGATGCTTTCTAGGTTCTCTTTGTCTCCTTGTTATTGTCATTAATTCATTTCATTAAACTTAGATATAAAAATATTGTCATATCTGTTGTCCATTTCTCAGTTTTATTTTCAATTAGCTGTTCAATTAATTCAAGGTTAAGCTGTTTCAATTGTTTAACACATTTTTACTTATTGTTATTTCTTCTCCTTACTCTTTTTCTTCTTCCTCATCCTCTTGTTCTTTTACTGATTTTTGTCTTATCTCTGACAAATTGATACTCTGACTATATGGAGATGGCTGGATAACTCCCACATAAATAACAAGTCTTTTCCTGTCTATTTTTATATAATCGTTTACACCAAATAACATAGCATTTAGTTGACACAGAATAGCCAAATAAATAATGGATAAAATCTAGTAATAGATTCATGTTAGTCTCTCATAAATGAAAGGATATAATATTCCAAAGACTCTCATTGACTTTTTTGCTGTCCCTTGCACAAGACAGTCCATCTCCCAATTCTGGGTATTTTTACTGATTGGCCCCCATACATAAATGTTCTCTCATCCCTTCTCTGTCTCTTGACTTCCCTGACTTCCTTCATGTTCCAGCTTAAGTCCCACTTTCTGTAAGAAGTCTTTCCCAGCCCTCCTTAATGCTAGTGCCATCTATTGATTATTTCCAACTTATCCTGTATAGATTTTTTTTGTACAAGGTTGTTTGCATGTTTTATCTCTCCTATTAAAATGTTAGCTCTTTAAGGGACTATTTTTGCCTTTCTTTGTATCACTAGCACTATGCTAAGTGCCTAATACATAGAAAGTACTTAATAAATACTGACTGCTCAATATGCTCTCTCACAATTAGCTTTCCTGTGTCCTTGTATATGGTTTCTAAGTCTGTGTGTTAACCAAAAACAGAGGCTTAAAACTTACTCTGACAATAGAGAAAAGAGCATTTAATAAAATACAAGAAATGGATAGATAATTGTTTGTCTTCTTATATTATTATAGAAAAAAGAGAGGTGAGAGGAAGAGGCTTAGGGAAGAGACCAATAAGGAGGAATAGTTGTGTTCCCTTGGGTAGCATTTGGCTGGACCCTAAGGAAGTATATGGAAGGAATTTAGGAATTATTTAAAAATAGGTCCAATCATTCCTGAGAGAGAGTAGAACTAACACTCTTCTGGGCTTTAAGGGGATAGTAATCCAGTTTAACCTTAATAAATGTTTATGAATAAATAGTACACTCCCATGAGTATTTTACCACAGAATCAGTTTAGTCACTAGTTTCTCTGTTGGGAAATGGGAAATTAGTAATCAAAGCTATATTATCAAAGGCAGATTACATAACGTTCCACATAGCTTTAATGTTAAGTATTGTTCTATTTCCTTTTTTAAAACTGTTTATTTTATATACCCAGTCTATTATCTCTAATTGGTTCCAGGAAGACATGACAATAAATATAAAAAAAATGACTGGGGAGCAGTTATTTCCATAGAAACAGAGCAGAGCAGAGTCAAACCAATGAAAGGGCAGTTAGAAGGAGAAAAACAGGAAGGAAGGAATTTAGTCACTAATTTCCTAATCTCTTTCAATTTCGTTTCCATTCCTGGAGCTATATTAAAGCCCTTCTTTGAGAGGTCAATGACAACCTTCTAATTGCCAAATCCCAAGCTGTTCCTCAGGTCTTATCCTCATTGACCCTACAATATTTGATACTTTTAACCAATAACTCTTTAATACTATCTAACCCTTTAATTTCTAACATATTACGTGCTCCCAATTCTTTGCCTACTTCCCAACTACTTGATTCCTTCACTATCTACTCCTCCAGTCCTCCAGATTTGCAAATTCATCAAGGTTCTAGTTTCAGCTCTCATCTCAATCTATATCCTCTCCTTTGATGATTGTGTCTACTATCATGGTGGCAGCTATTATCATTTTCTGGGATATGTAATATATTGTTGAATATATTTTGTAGAGACAGAAAAAAACAAACAAACAAGATTTGGTCATGGATTGGCTATATCAGGTGAAAGAGAGAGAATTGAGTATGACACCAAGGTTGTAAATCTGGGGAAATGGAAGGATGATGGAGCTTTTAATAATAATAGGGAAGCTCAGAAAACGTATGGGTGTGGGGGGAAAGATCATATAATAAGATCAGCTGTCACATTCCACTGAAGATTATTCATAGTGTAAGACTCTTGTCTCACTGAAAATTAAGAGAAGGAGATGTGCTTACTACTTACTCAGTGTCTTAGAGCATCAAACTCACCCTCTGAGGGATGCCTGCCACAGCCCCTGGATAATGGGGTTGGGAGTGTTTCAGCTGAGGGGTAAGGTATTGATTCTCTCAGTGACACATACATAGATCTTCCTATGGGTGTCCAGGTAATAATTAAGTTATTTCCCTGAGGGCCTGGGACCTAGGAAGGAAGGTTTAGGGAGGCTGGAGGCTAGCACAGGAACAATAGGGAACAGATCAGGAGAGTAAAGGGAGGGGCATTAAATAAGGATGGTTCTGATTATAATGAAGATAAGTCCCATCCTAGGTAGGAGAGGTCATGAGCTGAAGTTATGGTGGATCTTTTCATCCTCACTTTATAGAACAATGTCCTTGAAGACTGACTCCTTAGAAAGTATGCTTCAATTTTATATAAGACTACCAGGGTTTTGATAGACAATAGCTAGATGCATTCTAATTCCATCAAGAAGAGATCTGTCATACCTCGCAAAGAGATAGAGTGAAAACCCCTTCTTTGAACTTTATTTAAAATCATAACACTTTATTGTCTCTGTTGCCTGCTTGCTCCCTTATTTTCTGTGATTACCTCACCTAAACTCAGAGGAAATAAATTCACAAGGGGTGTCCTGATCAACTACTCCTAACTATATATACACATACAAAATATGTATATATATATATAATGGACAATATATTATATATAATGGACAATATATTACATATATAATGGACAACATATATTATATATATATAATGGATAAAAATGCATACAATGTACATTTTGGAAGGTCACTAGCAAGAAACTGGGGAGAAAAGGAATCATGAAAGGCTTCATGGTGATGATGGGGCTTATGTTGATTCTTTAAGAAAACATGCTTCCAAAAGATTGAAGGGGGAAAGAAATTTATTCCAGTAATGGGGGATAGCTAGTACAAATTCAAAGGCATAGGATGACATGTACCATGTGTGAAGAAAAACAAGGCCAGTTTGACTAGAAGGGAAATCATTGTATGATAAAAGTGGAAAGGTAGGATGGGATCATATTGTGAAGGACTTTCAATGCTAAAAAGGAATTTATATCTGATTCTAAAGGCAAAAGAGAGTCATTATAATGTATTAAATAGGGAAATCACATGTTGATCTATGCTTTAGGAAAAAATTTCAGCAGCTGTGAAGAAGAGGTATTCATGAAGTGATAACAATGATGATACTGATAGAATTATCTTTCCAAGAATTTGTTAAAAATTAGATATATGCCCATATTGTGAATAGTTATACCAGCCTATCTGAAGACAAAGGGGCCGATTCAAAAGTCTAAAGTCATTTCCAGGTCTATGATTGGGGAAAATACTTAGTCTAGTTTTATAAGGCAGATGGGCAATATTTTACAAGGATTAATTTTACCAATGTAACTTATCACTTTTGTTCATGTATATTGCAGTTTCGACAACAAAATATGTTCAGATTTTGTGCTACTGTTGTCTATCAGACCTGGATGCCAAACAGGAGAAAGCAGATGAAAAAGTCAAATAAAGTTTGCTGAAGGTTTACCAATCTATTATCATTTGGATGACATGAGATTAAACCATAGCCTTGATTCTTTGTATTCTTCTTTGTATTTTTGCATTTTTATGTTAACCCTTTCCCTGCTTATATCAGTTACCTATCCCATTGTTTTTAACATTTATATGATTAAAATATTTTAAACTTTGATATTGTGTTGGGATCTGTCTTTACTGTGTATAGTTTGAGAATGAGGGAAAACCAGCAACTATAAGTTAAAGTATAATTACTACTGATCAGAAATTCATCAAAAAAATGATATCAAGGAATATCATCACATTTTACAATATCATTAAGGAGTATTCATCGTCCTTAGGGACTTTTGTTTGACCACTACTTTCTAAGAACAAATAGGAGGGAAAAAATTTTCCATATCATTGATGCTCATCCCTATGACACATTAACTATACCAGGTGACTTCTGTTTCTCAGAAGAAGCTCAACATATCCTGTTCGTGTATGTAAAGAGAATAAGAAAGTACCAGCATGCGGACATGTTCAGAGAAAGCTACCAAAAGATTACTTTTAGGAATGTGTAAATACATTTCTGTGAAACTCTTATAAAAAGCAAATAAATTAATAACTAAATATTGTAAACAAGCTACATTAGTTATCCAACTTGTCACCACATAAAACTCTAACAGTGAGAACAAGGTTGATCATGGTATGATTTAAGTCTAACTAAAATGATAATGTAAAAATGAACAGAGAGAAAAATTCTAATGAGGTTATATAGGGATGAAACTCCTTAATTATTCTTTAATATAGAATTTTAATAGTATTAAATTAATTAAATTATATTATTAAATTAATATTAATATATCTATTCATAGATCATTTTTATAGTCTCAAAGAGGTTTGAGAATAAAATAGAAATGTCATATTTTAAAGTTTTAAAGAAATTTTAGAGATCATTTTACCAAAGCTCCTTGCTTTACAGATAAGGAAACTAAGTCCATGAGAACTGAAATACTTGTTGGGGAAGCTAGGAAGCTCAGCCTATAGAGCACTTGGTCTGGAGATGGGAGGCCTAGATTCGAATCTGGCCTGAGATACTTCCTGGCTGTGTGACTCTAGGCAAGTCACTTAGTCCCATTAGCCTAGCCCTTGCTGCTCTTCTATTTTAAAATTGATACTGATAGAAGATAAGAGTTTTAAGAAATAAAATAACTTGTGCTACAAGTCTATTGCCCTGGGTGTATCTTATGGGTTAAACTATGCTTCCAAGCTGCTTGACATTTTGGGAACAGAAAATACTAAGAGATTTGTACATGATGAAATCTGTATCACAAGATCAGTGAAAGCCACACCTTCAATAGTATTTTTTTCAGTTTTAGACATTTTTAAAAATGTTATTATTTTCCAATTATACCACTCCCATAGAACCCTCTCTTTATAACAAAAAATGTAATTAAATGAAATTTCAATTCAATTCAATTCAACAATATTCAAATAAATGTCTACACTGCACCAGGCACTGTGCTAGATATTATGGATACAAAGACAGAAACAAAGTGGTCCCTACCCTTGATTCCATTACTTTCATCTACCTCAATTTGTTTAGATGGTCCTCAACTTCTAGGAACCCATTTTGTACCCAGAAAGATGCTTCTATTAACAAATACCGTTGTGGATATTTTTATGTTATTTTAGGGATGGGTAAATACATTTCTGTGAAACTTTCATAA
Organism: Gracilinanus agilis; assembly: GCF_016433145.1. NCBI lineage: Eukaryota > Metazoa > Chordata > Mammalia > Didelphimorphia > Didelphidae > Gracilinanus > Gracilinanus agilis. The sequence continues at coordinate 160,763,131 of NC_058133.1, read as the reverse complement.
TTAGTTCACATATTTACTTGAAGTTTATTATAGTGTATGGGAAATGATGTCTTACTATCACTTTCAGGATCAAATCAAAATCCTTTGCTTGGCATTTCAAGCCCTTCATAAACCCCCACACCATTCCAGTCTTTTTACACTCTCTCCACCTACCATAAATACTCCATCCAGTGACATTGGGCTCCTGGCTGTTCCATGAACAAGAACCTCTATATCTTTCCTCCAGGAATTTTCTCTTGCTGTCCTTCCTGTATAAAATGTTCTCTCTCCTCATCTTTTCCTCCTGACTTCCCTGAGTTCCTGGAGTCCTTCGAGTCTGAGCTAGAATTTTGGGTTCTATAGGAAACCTTCTTCATTCCTCTCTTAATAGTACAATTTCTCCTCTGTTGTTAGTTACTTCCAATATATTCCATATCACTTGTTTGTTTGTATGTGGCTATATGTACATCCCCTACCAGGTTGTGAGCTCCCTAATAGCTAATATCCCTAATATCCTTTGCCTTTCTTTATATCTCAATGCTTAGCAGAGTGCCTAACACAGGCACTTAGTAAATATTCGTCAACTATTATTTACCATTTTTCCCCCAGAAGCTTTTGTCAAATAAGGAGACCTTGCTCTAATAGTTTGGGTTGATGGCTTTCTTGAATAATGCCATTGGTTCTGGTTTTTATTTATCTCATCTAGTCTAATAATCAATTGATCAATATTATGAATATTTCTGATGATTACTACTTTATAATATAATTTAGAATAATATGTTCATGTTAAATCCCCTTGATATTCTTGTTTTGGAAGCACAGTGGATAGTGCACTGGGCCTGAAGTCAGAGAAATCTAAATTCAAATATAGTCTCTGATGCTTTCTAGCTTTAGGATCTTGGGCAATTTACTTTGCCTCTCCTTACCTCAGTTTCCTCACTTGTAAAATGAGGATAATAATAACTCCTACCTCCCAGGTTTATTGTGAGGATCACATGAGATAATAATAATAAAGTGCTTAGTACAGTGCCTGGCACATAGTAAACATTATAAAAATATTAGCTTTTATTATTGTTGTTATTTTGTTGCACCAGAAGAATGTTGTCATTCTTTTGTCTCATTCTATCTAAGGCAGGTTGGTGATACATGGATAGAGGGTTGGACTTGGAGTCAGGAAGACCCAAATTCAAATTCTGCCTTAGACATTTACTAGTTGTGTGAACTAGAGCAGATCATTTGTCTTCTCTTGGCCTTAGTTATCTCATCTGTAAAATGGGGATAATAATAGCACCTATCTCAAATGAGGTAATAATATATGGAAAATACTTTGGAAACCATAAAGCACTATATAAATGTCATCTAGTTTTATTATATATCTCCTTTGTATCACCTCTATAAAATCTTATAATTTCTCTTTCCCTTAAAACATGTTAGGGCAGCTAGGTAGCTCAATGGATTGAGAGCCAGATCCAGAGACAGGAGGTCCTGGGTTCAAATCTGACCTCAGACACTTCCCAGCTGTGTGACCCTGGGCAAGCCACTTAACCCCCATTGCCTAGCCCTTACCGCTCTTCTGCCTTGGAGCCAATACACAGTATTGATTAAAAGACACAAAGTAAGGGTTTAAAAAAATGTTACGAATTGAAAGATCCTGACAAAAGAAAGAAAAGGGACAGGTTGGTCCCAACCAACATGGCAATGCTTACCAAAGGGCTGAAGGCTGACTTTCTCTCTGGTCCTTGGGGCCATTTCCAAATCTGTATCCCAGTCCCCATACATCGACAATTCTGCTTTACTTAGAATCATAGAATCTTAGTGTCAGAAGGGAAGTTAGGGGTGATTAAATATAGTTTTCTGATAAAGTGCTTTGTGTATTCTCATTCTGGGCAATTCTTATTCACTTTCTTCTAAGTTCGGATCATTAGAGAATGTACCCAGATAAGCTACAGATTCTATTCTGATTCTCCAAATATTTTGCATACAATAACCAGTCAACTTGTATAAAACCAGCTCATCTCTCATCCAAGCATTTATGTCTTAGTGATGTATTGTTGGAAAGATACTGCAGTTAACTTATGCCCCTTTTGCATCTTTCCATTATCATCATCATCATCATCATCAACTTCATCATAGTTAGCATTTATATATTGTTTGAATGTTTGCCAAGCACATTACAAATATTATCTCATTTAATAACTCTGGGAGGTAGATGCTATTATTATCTTTATTTTAAAGAAAATGTAACCCTTTGGGTAAGCCACAATTTTGATTCTTCTGAAGTCATGATGTTTCACAATTTGCTGCCATATTTCATTGCCACAAGAATATTTTCTTGGAGGAAACAAGCGGCATTCATTAAGTACTTACTATGTGCTAGGCGCTATGCTAAGTGCTGGACATGCAAATAACAAGCAAAAATAAAGACAACCCCTGCTCTCAAGGAGCTGACATTCAAGTGGAAGAAGACAACACACAAAAGGGAGCAGAAAAGCTAGTTGGGGTGGGAAAACAAGAACTCCAGAAACAAAAGTGGGAAGAAAATGAAACATGATTAGCCTAGGTCTTTCCACAAAATGGAAGTTCTATGAACGGGAGAGAGGGGGCTGATTTTGTGAAGAAATATTAAATACTGAGAATAGAGCACAGAGATAACAGCTTGTTTTAGGGCAAGGCAGCCCAGATGCTGAAGGAAGTTCCAGGCTGAGCCAGCAGTAGAGAAAACATAGTTTTGAAGTCCAGAGAGTCATTAATAGGACCAGGAAGAGAATGTGCTAGTGAGGAGGGAGATCTAGGTTTAAATTCTGCCTCAGATACAAACTAGCTGTGTGATATCAGACAAATCACTCACCTCTCTACACTTCAGTTTCTCCAGTATTCCTTGCTTGATTGTTGAACAAAGTCATCTTTGTGGTTTGATCTATTAATACATTAGCAATTTTATGATTTTAACATATGAACAAGAAAGACTTTCTAAAAGGAAAACTTGTAAAGTTGTATTTAATTCTGCCAAGGGAATTTTTTTTGTGATCAGTAAAACAAAAACATAGCAAGGTCTTTTATTCTACTCCACCTACTAAGTTAATTATGTGAATGCAAAAATATGTTCTGTGGAAAATCACTTGTCAAAGTGCATCCCTTTCTTTTATCTTTATTAAAAACACCCTCCATACATTTAAAGACCCCATTCTCATAGAATTAAGAAAGTAGTATACAGCTTAATAATTGACTCAACACATCTTTCACTAATTGGATAATTTGAGTCCTCTAGAACCACATAGAATAAATAAAATAGCTAGCATTTATTAGCACTTTAAGGTTTGAAAAGGGCTTTGCAAATATTATCTCATTTTTTTCTTCACAATAACCCTGGGAAGTAAGTGGTTTTATTATTCTAATTTTAAAGACTAAAGCAGACAAAGGTTAAGTGGTGTTTTACAGAACTTGTAATTGTCTGAGGCTTAAATTTGAACTCAGATGTTCCTAACTCCTGGCCTAGTGGCCCATCCAATGTACCACCTAACTGTACTTATTTTAATATTTTTTTTAATTTATCAATTCCAAATTATCTTATTTCCCCCACTGACTCCCAGCTACTGGGAGAGTAAGAAATATAATACTCATTGTATATATGAAGTCATCCAAAATATATTTTCATATTATCTATGTTTCCCAAAAAAGCAAGACAAATAAAGTGAAAAAATATGCTTTGATTTCTATCTGGAGGTGGATAGTATTTTTTAAACCCTTATCTTCTGTCTTAAGGCAGAATAGCAGTAAGGGCTGGGCAACAGGAGTTGTGTCTTACTCAGAATCACGGATAGGAAGTATCTGAGGCCAGATTTATAGCCAGGTCCTCCCAACTCCAGATCTAGAGTTCTATTTATTACGCCAACTAACTGCTCCTATTTGTTCTACATAACAATCCTTCAAATATTTGCAGATGATTATCACATCCCTTCAAGTCTTCCTTTTGCTTCTTCTCAAGGTTAAACATCCTCAGTTGCTTCTCCAAATCTTTATATTTGGTTTCAAGTCTGCTCGGCATCCTAGGCACCTACCTCTGGGTACACTAATTTTTCAAAGTTTGTTTTTCCTAAAAGTTGATGCTTAAAATCAAATACATATGCCAAATGAGATCTGTTCAGGACAGATTAAGTAACGCTATTATCATCCTCATTCTGGACAATTGCAAAAGTCAGTGTAAAGAATTATGGATTTGAAATCAGAAGATCAAGATTAAAATCCTAAGTCTAGGAGCAACAAGGTAGCTCAGTAGATAGAGGGCCAGGCCTGGAGACAGAAGGTCCTGGGTTCAAATCTGGCTATAGACAATTCCTAGTTGTGTGACCCTGGGCAAGTCACTTAATCCCAATTACTTAGATTCTTCAGCTTTGGAACCAATACTTAGTACTGATTCTATGAGAGACGGTCAGAGTTTAAAAAAAAGACGGGGAGCAGGATTGATCATTTCAAGGTGCTTACAATCTAATGAGTGATTATATATAT
>NC_058133.1:160732216-160758146 GCF_016433145.1 Gracilinanus agilis | reverse complement strand
AGAGAGAGAGAGAGAGAGAGAGAGAGAGAGAGAGAGAGAGAGAGAAAGAGAGAGAGAGAGAGAGAGAGAATTTTGGAGCAGGGAACTCTTGGAAGGGGCGGAGAAGGGATAAAAAATGTAATGCAATACAATATATTTTTAAAGAATCTATGTGCCTATGTGCCACACACTGTGCTAAAGATGGTAGGAGAAATACCCAAGTAGGAACCTAAGGGAACACGGAGAGAGGGAAGAAAAAGAAGAAAACAAACTGGGAGGTGTGGGGCACAAAGAATAAAGGTCATCTGAGGTATTTTTTGAAACCTATTCTTAAAATCAAAGCCAGGAAAGAAAAAGAAACTTCTTTTTCCTCTTCCCTCCTACACTAAAAACCCAAAGATTAAGACTCAGAACTCAGGATAGTCTCATACTGTTACTTACTAGTTCATTCATAAGTTTGATTGGCACAGTATTGGGACCTAACCCTTATTTGTAAGATTGTTTCCATGAGATATTTTGTTCCAATTTGCCTGTTGGGATGCAATTTTACCATTTTATTCCAGTCAATAAAATCCTCCCTCAGACTTCACATAGATCTTTTGTTTTTTAAGTTTCTGATGTACTTATAATACTGTGACATCTATCAGGTATATTATCTGTATGCTTGTCCTATCCTGAACTAAATTTTGGACTCCTTAAAGGCAAGAATCATGGCTTATCTAAACTCTGAATCCCTTTATTCTTCCATTCAAAGCATAGCATAGCATGCTCTGCAGCCAGTACGTGTTTAATTGATGCTTGCTGGTGATTGGTGGATTATTATTATTGAAGTCAGTGTAAGGTGATCAAGTACACAGTGACATTTGATTGTTAAAGGAGAAATAATATGTGGAAACATGGAAACCTGGAATGAGAAGGGACCTCAATACTACATCCAGCTTTGAATTAAAATTTTAGACAATTCCTTTTCCAGCTTCTCCATAAATACCTCTGATAGCAAATATAATATAATGAAAAATTCAATGAACTGAATCAGAAAATCATCACTGTAACATGGATACTGCCACTATCTAATGGTGTGAGGGATTTTTTTCATCTCTCTGGGTTTCATCATCTATAAAATTAGAGCACTGGATTAGATCAATGATGTCAAACTAAAATAGAAATGAGGGTCACTGCACCATCCAAAAGGATACCCACAGGTGCTTTTTGACTTAGAACACCACCCATTAATATAATGTGTTTTATTGTACATTTATTTTGCTAAATTTCCCAATTACATTTTTACCTTGTTTGTATTACACTTGGGAGTGTTGTGGGTCATGTGCAGTCTATAGCATCACATGTTTAACATCTCTGGACTAGATAACCTAAAAGCCCCTTCCAAGCTTCAAAGTTCAGTGACTTTATGAGTTACTCCTAAAGAATAGCTGATCTCCTTTTTGAATGGCCCTAATAGTTGGGTATTTAAAGGATTAAAGTAAATTGAGCTCTGATTTCTTCAATTTCTATTTAAAATTTCGAGGTTAGTAAAGAAGTCTGCATTTATGATCCTTTGAGAGCTGGGTGGCAGGTGGACAACAAAAGAGGAAAGAAGCTCTGAAAAGGACTTGGCAAACCCTCACACCAGAGGTACCAGTCTTGCCTGAACACCCGGTATAGTCACCTGTGCTCCAGGAAGCTTTAGAGCACGCCAAGTGGCCACACCCCAATAAACCCACTTGGCAGATGGACAGAACTAAATTGAGGTTAACCAACAGACCTCAAACGCCTCAGGGTGAACTAGGAGATTGTCTACCCAGGCCTATGAAGACTTTCCCCAGTGGAAGGGCAGTAAGAACAGTTTGTTCCCTGGCCAAGAAGTTGATGGAGGCAGGTGCTGAGGAGTACTTAGAGCTTGGTTAGACATCAAAGGAGCCAAAGTCATCGCTACATCCTGAGCCAACACCAGTTGTCTTAATTTTTGTCATGACATGACTTTTATGACTGGAAGAGAGAGTGAGGAAGACAACTTTATGCAATTCTGCCTCACTTAAATCTAATTTGTGCCTGTCAAGAAGCATTATCAGGGAGGTGGTTTTGGTCCCTGGTCAAGTCCAAAGAAGAACCAGACTACCAACCAATAACCATGTATTGTGAATCACAGAGCCATGTTTTGGCTGATTTCTAATGGGATCTATTTTTACCGATTTTTCTGGAGCTAGAAATAAAGATTTAAAATCTAAATGGGAATCCTGAGATTTTAGCCTGGAGGGATAACAATCCCACCTTGTGATGAATATTTCAGCCAATCTGCAAATAAACAAAGAGGCAAAGTTCCAAGCCAATAACAGATTTCTTGAGAGATAGACAAATGTCTCTCAGCAAAGCTGGGTCTTTAAACTTCCTCACATCTAAAGAGGACTGAATGAGGGATTTCCACCAGTTATCTGCCCTAATACTTCCTCTTTTCTGGACCTCCAGAGGACAGACACCCCCACAACCAACCCTTTCATGCCTTAGATGGCAAAGGGAATATGCCTTAGGTAGATCTTCCATCCTCCATAAAACTGAACTTTTGCATGTGCACATTAGCCTAGAGATCTGCCACAAGACAGAGCTTCTGAGCATGCCTAGGAAAGGTCCCAGACCTTCAGCCCAAAGGGCTTGGCCTTTTGGCCTGTCACTTGGAGGATGCTCTATGAGCCACGCTTCATTGCAATATGCTGTTTTACAAAGTTACAGAAAATGAGAAGTTACAGAAATTGCAGTTATTGTGAACTTCGAGAGAAGAGCAGCTGAATTCATTACATTCAGCTTGCTATATAACTTTATAGAATATAATGACCATAATTATTCATGTTATGAAATAAGAGGCAAAATGTTGATAAGAGGAGGGATAATGGTGATAGGAGAAGGAATGAGGGGGGTAGTTGAGGTAAGGGAATGAAGCAGGTGGTATATAGGAGGGTAAGGGAATGAATGGGAGTATATATGACAGGCTGCTCAAACAGGCTAATCACCAAGGCTTGAGACAGAGGGTACTGGGAGGAAATAGGCTGGGTTCTTCAGGCAGGGAAGGTATCTCTATGATACAAGAGGAATTGAGCCAGTCAGAAATGTTTTAGATCTGTCTGGAGGGTTTTCTCTTGTCAATTTCTAAGAATCCTTGAGGGAGGATTTGGCTCCTCCCTGCCACTGAAATTGATGTCTGCAGAAAGTCTCAGCTGGGTAGTACTTCCTGCCCAAGATGGATGTCTAGGTTTCCCTCAAGAAATAAAAGGAAGCAATTTCTTCCCTCTTTACCCTTTGCCTTAATATTCAATACAATGATTCACCAGAGGCTTTTGTGTAGGTAACAAAGGGGATTTATTGATGTTAGAGGTAGGCTAAGGGAAAAGGGGTTTCAGGGTTTGTAGCTGCTGCTAGGGAGAAAGCTGGTGCTGGGGGAAGGGTCACAAAGAAGGAGGGTCAGACTGAGAGAAGCCAGCTCTCCCAGTCAGGAAGGTTTCACTCCTTGAAGCAAAGGTATTATCAGATCACTAAGTAAGGGGGTGGTTTGTTTTAGGATGTCCTACTTGCCTACAGAAGCTAAAACCACAATGTCCAACCACCAAAACCACCCTTCCTCCCAGGGCCCAGAGGGGAAATTCAGGGAAATAGTAAGGATGTAAATGGAGAGATCAGGGAGAGGTCCAGAGAAATCAGGCTAAGTCCAAATGTCCCAAAGACAAAAGGCACAGGCAAAGGCAGAAGCCAAAAGCCAAAAATCCCCAAAGCCAAAAGGCAAAAAGCCCTCAGTTGGAACCTCAGGACTATTTATAGTATCAGGCTCCAACTGTTTTTCTGTGAACATTCTAAAACTTCTAAATGCCAGAGCTGCTACAGTTGATTTGCAAAAGCAAAAAGCTGCTGCTGCAACCCTGCATTACATTAATCAATATTCCAGACTAATCACTTCTTTAAATAAATATTGATTGGAGTAGTATCTGGGGTTGTAATTTAGAAAGGGATCAGGAATTCTCATTCTCTTCAACCCCCTCACCTCATAAGAGCCAGTATTCATTCTGAAGTCTAGAACCTGGGGAATTAGAGAATCAGGAAGGAGGAATTTGTGAGTCATTCTTAGACAGAGCAAAGAGCATTAGCTATGGAATAGTAAGAGAAAGTTTTCCTCTCCCCAATTCACCTTCCTCTTGCTTTTTTGTTAACAGGTACTTCTATTGGATTCTATTTCTTTAATTTTTTAATTTTTTGTTATTTGTTTATTTTGTTTTAGATAACTACTAATGATCAGTCACGAATGCTTTGTGCACTATTACATGCATTTAATACATTATTAAATACATTAAATGTGCTGTCCGTATTCTTATTCTAAGCAAAGGAGAATGTTAGTGGCCAGCTAAAAACAAAAAGGATTTAGGTCAAAAATTTAAATCTCAAGACTAAGCATTAATGCACCGTGTACCTAACTGGGGGCTCCAGAACTATATGTATGATAGAATCTTATAATAATTATTTTTAGTAACTTCATTTATAAACTCCATGAAATGGCAAAGAGAAAGAAACACCCTGGGCTGAAAACAAGTGAGTCATTGTCGTAACTAGATCTTGTGGTTCAGACAAAGGGTGCTTCAGGTAAGCCTCCTATCTCCAAAAGGAGTGAAGTAAGGTTTATGGAGAAGGCCATTCCTTCTGAGCCATCCAGTGTAAGGAGAAAGATGCAATTTGAAAAATATCCACACCCTGAAAAAAATTACTTATAGGAAGAAATTTTGTTTGTTTGTTTGTTATTTAATGAAGAGCCCAGCCAAACTTCTCTCCATAGCAAAAACAGCTGGTTGCAGTTGGATCATAGATTTAGAGAACCTTCAAGTTCATCAGGTCTAACATATTCATTCTATATATAAGATAACTAAGGCCCATAGAGAGTTGGCCAGGGTCACACAGCTAAGTATGTAAAGGATCTGTCCTGACTGAAAGTTTAGGGGTGTGTTAGAGCCAGCTCAAAATGGCTTGTGAGAGCCCAAAATTAAATTTTCAGTATGGGCATTTAACCCTTGGAAATCAGGATAAACTATAAATCAGAGCTTTATTTATTATTTTGTTGATTGACTAAACTTAGCCAAATTATGGACAAAATGTTAATAATAAAAACAAGTCGAACTTAAAAGTGTGTTTGGGATACAAGGTACATTTTTTGAGATTCCTTTGTTAAACTTTTACCAGCATACCCCTGGTGTGTTCTGGCCCTTACTCCATGCTAGAAATGGATGACTGCTGGTTTCAGAAGGAAATTTCCAAGCATCTTCTTCCTCTTTGACTCTGGGGAGATTTGCTCTGATTGTAAAACTGACAATGATCCTGACATGGGTTTGCAAATTAACTCCTTTCCTATTCTGAACTTGTTGGAATAACAGCCAAGGAGACAAGAGAGTGCACACTATTCTTCCCACTCCATTGTGTCCTCAGGTGGCAAAAGGGAAACTCCATCTCTGTCTAATATCTAAAAGAGATCAAGCCACACGGGTCCCTACAATCTAGAATTTAGCCAGCCAGCTATTTCTGGCACCAGCTGTTGTGAACTCTTCAAAGTTCAGAGGCAGCCACCATCTTGTACCATTGTGTTAGTCAATTTATGGACACTCATTCTGGGAGTACTATCCAGAGCCATCATGAAGAAAGAACAAAACTTGGCAGCAATATGACTCAGATTTCGTAGGAAAAGAAGGCTATTTAAGTACTACTGTATCTATCTGTTGTTGGATATACCATTGCAGAAGTAGTGGAGGCATAGCAACATTGGAATCAGCAGCCATCACGTTGATAGTGCCAGGCTCCATATCCAAAGCAGTATTGGCAGATCATACATGAATCATGTTGGACATGACCATCTAAATTATAGATTGAAAGTGATTATTTATCATTTCCTTTTCTTTCCCTCCCCTTTTCAAAAGAAGGTACCAGTCTAATATCTCCCCTAATACTTGAGAGTCTTATCCAAGGGCTCAGGTTCCCCTTACTCATTTTGTATGTAGATGCTTACTTTATCTCTTAAGCCATCAAACCTTCATTGATAAATTGCATTGTTTAAATGCCTGACTACTCATCATTCTCTCCCTAAGTACTCCTACATTATGACTAGATACCTATATGATACAAACATCCAACATGGCCTACGTGTTTGGCTTTCCTGCCTTTTGGCACCATACTTGTCATTTCATTTTTCCTTGATTTCTAAGTAATTGTAGAATATTTTATGAAATTTCAATAACTATGGAACAGTATGTAGTCTGGGCTTCTGACATGCCTAGTGAAATATGGAGCTAGTCTTGAGGGAATCTCTGAGCATGCCCAGTATGTGTAAATAGAGTTTGCTCCTTCCCTATCATGAAGATGGTGAATAACCTCTTTGATTGGCTATGAGTTTTTAGCTGTGCTCTTTTTTTTTAACCCTTGGGATCCATATTTCTGAGTGGGGTTCAAGCTGCAGAGAGGGGTTCAAGCTGCATCACAAAATTCCATAGTGCCCCCCAGAACTCTAAGAGAGGGGGCAGTTAAAGGCAGTTGGAGTCCTGGTATAAAAAAAAAAAAAACAGGCTCACCCTTCTTACAAGGTCCTGATTACTGGCTCTGGGCACACATACTCTCTGTGTAGCTGCTGGAACCATTCAGTCTCTGACAGTCAAGACTGCTTTACTGTGTTAGACCTTCAAGCAAGACCACAGTCTACCTTAGTTTAGCTGTTTAGTTTTAGAAAGAAGATTATTAGGGGCTTAGATAGGAAGTCAGCCATTCAAGATACATTTCCCCCTTTGGAGGGAGGGGCTGCTTATTTGACAAAGCTGTTTTAGGTAGCTTCCCCTTACCTATCATTCCTAAACCATTTCCCCCTTCCTTTTCCCAGATATCATTAAACCCTTCTCATCTAGGAACTGTGTCTGGGTACAGATAATTTTGGGGAAACACTCACATCCTCCTTAAGCCAAGTTCCTCTTACCAGTGGCTCTGAAGTTGAATATAAATTCTGAGTCAGTGGGCTGCTCCTAAGACATCAAGCCTCATCTATTCTATCCTGTGGGGAAATAATACACACAGAAAAAGATATTATCACAAGGGGTTTAATCTTTATCCACTTACCATCTGGGCCCAGAAGTTACCAAGCTAGATTATCCTCCATAATCAGACAGTTAACTGACTTCCAACTGTTTATGGGAGGGGAGGAGGGAGGTAAAGAAGTACTCCACAGGCTCCTGCCTCTCCCATCCAGTCAAGTCAGCCTGCCTCTCTAAAGACCAGGGATTGGGGAAACTTCATTGCCACTGACCCCTGATCTCAAAGTTTCCCTAATCATACAACCCTTACCTTCTGTCTTAGAATCAATACTAAAAATTGGTTCCAAGGTGGAAGAGTGGTAAGGGCCAGGCAACTGAGGTTAAGTTACATGCCCAGTGTCACACAACTAGGAAGTATCTGAGACTAGATTTGAAACCAGGCCCTCCTAAATCCAGGCCTGGCAATCTATTCACTAAACTTTCTAGTTGCCACCAATTGTGTTCTTTTAGACAACTTCCATCTCCCATGCCCAAGATGAAAGCCATGAACTCAGTTGGTGAGAGGAAAAGAAAAACCATTTTCTCCTTATCTGTCTTTTATCCTACCTCTGAGAAATGGGCCTGGAAGGTTTATTTTATGTTGTTTACTCTTAAGCACTTATAACTGCCTAAAATAAATATCCCTGAGCCCATTTCTCTGAGCTGAGGTAAAAAAAAAGAGGTAAGCAGGAGAAAGACAATCCCTTCCATATCACTGGTTCAAGCATGGCATCCATACTGTGAAAAGAGCCCAGTTACAAAGGATGGGTGGCAGGGAGAGATCTGCTCAGCCTCACCAGTTCCAAAGATATAGGGTGTCAATCAAAGGAGCTACCTCCACCAACATGGTAGAAGACAGAGTGGACTTCATGTTAGACAAACTAGGCATGGTCAAAGGTCCCTCAAGGCCATCTCCGTGTTAGAACTGGGAACATCCAGAAGCTGGACCACACACATCACTATTCAGATAAAAGGTTTGTTGCAAATAAATGTTTTAGCCTTAATTTGTGCTGTTGTCTCAATTCATTTTTTTTTGTCCAAGAAAAAAACAACTTGGTTCTAGAACTTCCAGTGATAACTTCTCTCTGCCCTTACCACCCTCTTTTTCCCCTTACTTTTTCTCTCCTTGGAATTAAAATCATGGTTAGCAAAGTTCTTTCTTTGAAATAAGAATCTCGGTGTTATGTAAAATTGACTTAAATCTTTGTACTTGACATCAGGAAGATATCTTAGAACTCTAGAATAGCCTCAGCTAGATCTGCTCAACTATCCTCCATTGGTTGAGAGGTTTTTGTAAAGTGAGCATCATTTCTATGAGAGGAAATCCATTTAGGACCAGGTACTACAAGGATATCCCCACTTTAAAGTCTTCAATTCTGTTTACCCTCCACCACGCCTCTTAGTGAATTTGTGTTTGTGAGCCTCTCTCTGAGCCAGAATCTTGAGAGAAGTCCAAGGGAGGTGAGTCTTCTCTTTGTATCCTGAGACAACTGGCACATCATGAGGGAAATGTCAGCCTATGTGTGTCTGTTGGGAAAACAGGTCTAAGTTATCACATTGCTGGACTAGTGACCACTGCTGATAATTTACTTTGGACCAAACTACCCACATGAAACTTTAAGATGCCCAACTCCCTGGGTGTCTCCTATAAATTAACTCTTCCCAAAAATACAATGCCCTCCTACTGTGTATCATTACATCTTAACAAAGCATCGGGATATGTCCAAGTAACATACTAACCTGTACCTACATGTCTAAATTATTTACTTGCTTCTATGACTCAGGAGTATCCAAAGGTAAATATATATAAATAGTTGGTTCTAGTAGCAAAGTAGGTTGTCATCTTCTATAACTCAAAATACTGATAATCTAGGTCTTTCAGTTAGGTTTGAAACTTTCCTTAGAAAGAACTAAGGAAGTAATTTAAGTAATGTAAAGACCTAAAGGGATCCTTTTATCAAGATTCTCCGGGGCAGATAGGTGGCTCAGTGAATTGAGAGCCAGGCATAGAGAAAGGAGATCTTAATAAAAATATTTTGACAAATTCCACTCAGCTACTGAAATGATCTTTCTAAAGGACAGACCTAATCGTATCATACCCTGGCTCTTTTCAATGAACTCCAATGGTTCCCAGTTACCTCCAAGATAAAATATAAAATCTAGATGGCATTTAAAGCCCTTTACAACATGGTCCCTTCTTTTCTTCAGAGGCTTTTATATTCTATGCCCCCTCCTCATACTCTAAAATCTAATTACTTGAAAATGACACATCATCTCCCAACTTTGCCTTGGCTATTCTCCATTCCCTCCCTCTTAATCTCTGCTTTCTAGCTTGCCTGGTTTCCTGCAAGACTCAGCTAATATTTCATTTTCCTCAGGAGGCCTTTCTGAGTGTTCCCTCATGCCCCTCAGTTACTACTTTCCCTCAGAGATTAACATCCATTTACACTGTATATATATTGTGTATATATATATATATATACTGTATATTCTATATATCCACATATACTACATATCTTACATGTACATAACTATTTATTTTTATTTGAAATATTTAATTTTATTTAAAATATGTAATAATTTCTTTAAAATTTTTTAATGTAATTAAGATACTTAAATGGAATAGAATATGAGAATATGTTCAAATATGAGTTCCTATGAATAGGATATGTTAGAATATGAGGTCCTGGCTGACTGACCAGGTGAGGAAAGTTTTGGGGATAATTAAACTATTGAATACAATTTACTAAAGGAAAGGAAAATTGCATAGATGCCTTAGTAGAAGGAATGCCCACTGTGTGGAGAGGAATTCTGGGGAGACTCTTACCCCCAGAAATCACTCAAATGGGCAAACAGGAGACTTGATAAGATGCTGGCAGATAAAAGCATCTTTATTCAGAGAAAACAGAAGACAGCAGGGAGCAGGGGATGGGTAGAGGAAGAGGAGGAAAATGGATTCTGCCCATACAAGCACCTTGCTCAGGACAAAAATGTCTTCTCTTCTTCTAGGTGCAATCACAGACTTTTATAATAATCCTGACACAAGATTCTCCTCCTCTCTATCCAATCCCACAGAAGGGGTGGGGGGGAACTGTGATGTTTACAGTCTTGAGCACATGATTTTTTCACCATTACATACCCCTAAAGACCCTCATGATCAAGAAAAAACTATGACTATCATGGGATTCCCAGTCTGGGGACCATAATGATACTTTGGAAACTCATTGTACTTTCCCTCATTCAGCTTATCTTATAGTTAGCTTTCTTCCTAGGCTACAGATAAACTCTTCTCAAGGTTTTTGAAAATAGGTCAGAAAACTAGAAGTTTTATGGAGTAGGGGGAAGTGGGGATGGGCAAGCAATTTTAGTCTAAGGTATAGTAACACTAAGGGGTCTTGAAAATTGAGGTTATGACAAGCTAAATACTACTCTGAGAATTACACACTGAATCTCATCTCACACAGTCTTCCCTCTTTTAATTTCAGAGTTGTGTAATTCTCACCCACCTCAGTTACCCCATATGCAACAACAACAACTAATAACACTGAGCATAATTGGATATTCTTCATTTTCAGAAATCATCATCATCTGGACTCTGCTCCTTCTTTTCCAGGTTGCTTGCAGAATCTTGGGGGCAGGATCCTCCTACTAACAAAAATTCTTTTGCAAAGCTAACATTTTATGAAATAAATTCTTCTGCCTCAGGTTCTGTAGGAGATCCAAAAATTCCTATGTCCCTAATTTTTAGTCTAAAGTTAGCTTCTCATAACTACTTCAACCTATTTCTATATTATATCAATTATAAATTATAAAAAAATCTCATTTGTCTAAAGCTATCACTTAATCAATTTTAACCTTTCTCCTACTAGTCAACTTGCTTGTTTGGAAAATGGAAACTTTCCATCTTACAATTTGCATCCTGTGTTGATCATAGAAATTTGTCACAAAAGAAAGCAGGGAAAATGATCTTTTTAAATGTTCTTATGGTTCTTTTAAGGACACAGAATGAGTATGTCAGCACTGTCTGCTTTCACATACAGGTCAGAGCTGTCACTGATTCATGTCATAATTGTTTCATTCAGGGACCATCAAAATCCAGTGTGGCTTACCAAGTCAGAAGAATCCTACTTCAGTTTCAGACTGAGATCATCCTCTCATCTTCCTATACAGATTTTCACTTGTCCTGTGAGTATTTTCTTGTTCTCTTCCAATGGTGGTCCAATTATCAGACAGTCATACTTGAATTCCAAGCCAACTGTAATATTAGGTGTGATTCCCATAAATATTTTCTTTTAAATGGCAAAAATCCTACTTATTACAGTTGAGAGAAAAACCTTTTCTCTTAGTGTTCCAATTTCATTCTTTTTCCATAATTTCAAACAAACTTCATGGTTACTTGCTTACTTATTCTAACACTTTCAAAAAAATCTTACCTCATTTAACTAAAATAAATGTTCTTCAATTACAGAGATATATCACTATATTCTTAATTACTGGGAGATAAGGAGACTTGAAACATATTTAGTGCCCTTTCCTTTGTGCATAACTGAATAAATTATGGCATGTGAAGATAAAAATATTTTGCATTTTAAAAGAAAAGACTAAAATCAGGAATTCTGAGAAACATGCGGTCAGTACTGTGATAGGACAGAAACTTGACTTGAGATTTCATTTATGTAGGGAACTCTCAAGTGAGGCAACTCTCTCTGTTTACGCAGGTGGTCCCCTTCACTGTGTTGAAGCAAATGGAAATAACCAATAAGAGGCAACTGATGCACATGATGAATTTAA
Source organism: Gracilinanus agilis (assembly GCF_016433145.1). Taxonomy (NCBI): domain Eukaryota; kingdom Metazoa; phylum Chordata; class Mammalia; order Didelphimorphia; family Didelphidae; genus Gracilinanus; species Gracilinanus agilis. The sequence continues at coordinate 160,746,303 of NC_058133.1, read as the reverse complement.
TAAGGAAATGGAATAAGTGCTAAAAGGAAGCACAACTTTGACTAATTGTAATGATGACTCTTGGCCTAAAAGAGCTGAAGCAAAAATCAGCTTTTCTTTGAGTAGAATGGTAAGAAACCCAAACTGCAGAATGTGGATACAGTCAGATGTCATTATTATGCAGGTAGGGTTTGTTTTAACTGTTTTTTCTTTTTCTTTTTTTTTTTCATTGAAAAGACTTAATTTAATTAATCAATTTAGAATATTTTCCCATGGTTACATGATTCATGTTCTTTCCCTCCCTTCCTCTGTTTTTTCTTTTTAGAAAAAAGGGATCAGTGTGTTTTGGGGGAGATAGGGCAAAGAAAAGACAAATCCAGAAATGACTCTAAAATACAAATAAGAGAATCAATGAAAACTGATTTTATTAAATAAAAATAAATAATTGGGTAGGATGATCAGTAGATAGATAGATAGATAGATAGATAGATAGATAAAATAAATGTTCTTCTGTGGGAGGAGAAACACAGAAGAAAAACAACTGCTTGAACACATGGGCTGATGGGAATATTATTGGGGATGTAGACACTAAACAATAACTCTAGTCCAACTATCAATAATATGGAATTAGGTCTTGATCAATGATACATGTAAAACCCAGTGGAATTGTGCATTGGCTAAGGGGGGCTAGGAGATTTTGGGGGAGAGGAAAAGAACATGAAATATGTAACTATGGGAAAATATTCAAAATAAAAATATTTTCAATTTTAAAAAATTTAAAAATAAATAAAATAAATGTTCTTCTCATTTAATTTTTTCACATAGTAAACATCAATTCTGTGTTTCTTTATTCTATACCTTATTTATAGTTGCCTTACAATGGTCTTCAAAAGACTTTCTCTTACTCTATCCTCTTAAACTTCCTCAATCTCTAAATATCCATGCTTTTCCCTCTCAAACTTCTGCTTCAAGCAGAATCCAAATTCTCTATTTTCCCTTCTAATGCCTTCATATATCTACTTACCTTGCTCATACAACATGTCTGTTTTCTGGCTCTCAGAAAAAGGCCCCACATTTTGATTGAAGTCTCTTACATCTCATGTCTTTCATATGCTTATTCTATACCTCTCACCTTCTTCAACTTGCTTTTGCCTTTACTCAACTTAATTTCCACCAGGTATTCTGTCACCTGCTATTAGCAGCTCAGAAGAGTCCTCATTGTCATTTTTCTTATCAATTGCATCATTCACATATATTGTTATATTTACATATATTTACATTTCATATCTTTACATATTGTCTTATCCAATTCACCTCAGGAATTAGTTTTCTTCACAGTACAAATTCATATATCATTTGTGTTTATACAAAATTACATCTATAGGCAAATTGCATTTAAATCCATATTTACATTCAGTCATAATAAAATCATTTGTTATAACAATTGTTTACAAATTCAGAAATCCTTTTGCAATGTTCCAAACTCTTATTACATGTTTCATTTCAAATTTACAAATTTAAAACTCTTCCCCAATGTTCATTACATTTGGACTTGTTGCTTAATTCAATAGTACATGTGTGCATTATGATTTGTCTATCCAAAATTTAGATCATACAAAATCTTCTTCATATTACATCACATCTTTGTCTTCTAAGCTGGCACTAAATTCTTATACACTTTATACTCATTTTATTGAACCCTTATATTCACTAAACATCCATCACATTCTCAAATCCTGTTTAACAAACATTTTAGGTATATCCAAACATTCAAATCTCTAACCATTGTTCATTTCAAATCTCAGTGAAAACTAACAGTTCTCTCATTATTACGTTCAGAATCAATTTTATCTGGAATCATATACAACTGATAAACAACTTTCAACACTGAATCGCTTTACATTCATTTCACACAATTCCACAAGTACATTTCAGAATCATTTGTGATTTTCCAAAATCATATACATCAATCTTAAAAATTAATCCTACTTAAAATTCAATCAAATTGTGGGATCAAATCCCCCTTCTCTTGTTCTAATCTCCCCCTTTTGCCCCTTCTCAGTTGCCAGACAAAAAAAAGGGGGAAAGGAAAAATATTGAACAGATTTTTTTGACTTTGTCCCCTATTAAAAACAGAGGGTGAAGTTCCCTTTTCAGTTAGATACTCTTAAATTTTAAGAGGTCTAAAAATTCATATTTCTTTTTGAATCTCTCAAATACATTCTCTGGTCTGCCTGTTCTCCCACTTTCTAGAATTATGGGGGGATAGAAAGAAATAGATTTACCTCAAAATCACTTAGAGGTTTCTTTTCCCAACCCTCCTTTTTGTTTGTACACATAACAACACAAGGTCACAAACAACAAAAATAGATAACAAATAGTTAACATAAACTTTGAAAGCATGCTTCAAAATCAGTGTTGCTGGGACTAGGAGGCTCTATAGCCTCATTTAGCAGTTCTCTCACAGTTGTGTCTTTAGGCTTCAGCAGCATAGGAAGACAGCCTCTTGTCTCTCAGGGCTTTGATCTTATCTTCAGCAAGGCCAAAGGAAGACATTTGGTCCATGGTAACTGAGTTTCCATTATCAGCTTGGTAAACTGTTTTATAAGTTCTTGATTCATTCTCCCCACCTTCCCCAAGAAAGGAGGGTAGCATGAGATATACAAATCCCAGCCAATATCTAAAGCTTTTGCTAATCCTAGCAAATTTTACTTCTTGGGTGTAAAATGAATCTCATTCTCAGAATCAATACTCTTGATGAGTCCATATCTTGGTACAAGATGCTCAAATATAATTCAGGTTACTGTCTGAGTAATGGCTTGGCTGGTTCCTGCCAACTGTTCTGGTCTCAGAAAGTTCTTTAGCACTTGATTTAGTTACTCCACATAAACTAATACTTTCCCTTGCTAGAAATCAGGCCTCTCTTTTCTCGTACCTTCAAAGCTTGATTGAATGCATGTAATTTACAGTTTTGAGCTGATCAGGCCTCTGGAGGATGGTCTCTATCTATTAGAGCCTCTTTCCTTTCCTTGGTTACTCCATATTCATTCCTTCTTCTTCCATCTATGACTCTTGAGGCTCCATCTATAAGTAAGTTCACTTCCCAAGGCAGGGGAGACTCTTGCAAATTCTTCCTTACTTTAGTCTGGTAATCTATCATTTCCATCTCTGTTTCCTTTTGCTCTTTATGATTTTCTTTCCCAGTTCCCCACAGAAACTTTGTAGGATTTAAAATGTAATCTGATATTAGAAATAGGTCCTCTTTCTCTAACAAGATGGCCTCATGCTTCGATATTCTTAAGTCTTCAGTCTCTGTATGAGAGAGAATCTCCTGTTCTCTCTATTGTTTGGAACAAATCTCTTTCAAGAGGTCTGTTTCTCCAGAGCTATGACATATAGCCTCTGGAGGCCTTCCAAATTGATTGCTCCATCATTCCTTCCTAGGAATCTGTCCATTCTTAATCTGCACTTTCTGGAAGAGCTCTTTTAATGGATTATTCACCCAATCTTCCATTTTCTGGAGCTTTCTACTACTATCTGAGAATTCAAAGAATCAGTGGAGGTTTCATCTTTCTCCTTGTTGACTTCATAAACCTCATTCAGGTTCTGATTCTGGGGCACATCTGTTTTTATGCTCTGAATAATATTCTCCTGAGGGACTAGAGAGTTCTGTTCTTGAGGGGAGCATTCCTGCTCATCCCCTCTCTCTGCTTCTGAGTGAGAATAGGTCTTACACTCTCTAATTTAGGGCATCTCCTTTAAATATGGCCCTCCTCACCACAGTTTCAGTATATTAAAGGAGCTCTTGCTTTCTCCATGGACATTTTTGTTCCTTCATCTTTCTCTTTCTTTCTCATATAATAATAAACAGAGCCAGTAATTAATGTTATAATAGAGGGGGAGAAAGAAAGAGTCTATGAGGGTGAGACTCTCTACTAGCTCTCCCCTCCCACCAATTATACACTGCTGAGACTTCGAGGGGGCATCACCCCAAAACTGGGTGACCTGGATGGTTGTGCCACCCCACAGGAGTTGGGGGCAAGGCTTCCCTATAAGATGAGGTATGGGATACCCCAATCCGATTCTGAATGAGGGCAGGGTTCACACAAGCCTCCCCTGAGGTCAGTCAACTTCACAGTGGGTGGTCCGGCTTCAAGATGGAAGCAGCCAGACCAATCTGTGATTACCCTCCTCCTCGTTGTCTCTCAGGCACTCTGGAATGCTATCTGACTAATGAGTGGCTTTTATTATTCACAATTTAGGGGTTGGGGAAAGGGGTGAAGGGCAGAGGGATTTTGGGGTGTCCTCTATTTCTATGGGGTCTGTCACTTGGAGGGTTCCCACTCCTAAGCATCTCTCCTCACCCCTTCTCCTTCTGTTTCTCTTTCTATCCTTTTCTATAATTGCAAGTTAGACTGGAAAGGGTCTCTCAGCAAGGTTGGGTAATGGGAGAAGGAGGCTAAGAGATCACTCCCAAAATGGAGTCCAAACACGTAGCTGACATAATGATTGAAGTCTTGCTGGGTGAGATGCAATGGAATCTTTGACCAGGGAATCAGGGTTTCAGTGTCCAAAGAAAGATCCTCAGGAAGCCCTCAGGACTGGATTCAAGCTGAGATGTCCTCCTCCTCTCTCAGTCCTCCGCCAGAACCCTCTTCTCTCCTTCTTCCTCTGGAGAATTACCCAGAATTATCTCTGGACTCAACTGTCACCAGCTGTCACCAACTGTCAGCCACTCCTTCTCTGGCTCCTTTTGTCCCATCCCCCTTGTACAAATTCCATCCTTACACTCAAGATGACCTATTCATTCTATATCACCTCTCTGATAGCCCTAATGAAGGTTTTGGCTCTGATTCTATCTTCCTCTTTCTCTCTCCTGGCATATACCAGCTGGGCTTGCTGGAATAATTCATCAAGAGGTTTCATTATGCATTCTTCTATCTTATTAAATTTTCTTCCACATATCTGGCCATGAATTAGTGACAAAATAGCTTTTTTAAGAGATTTTGCCCACCAGGTTCAGTCAGGTCTATTCCAGAATATTTGCTAAATGCCTTTCTCAATCTATATGTAAACTCGATTGGAGTCTCGTCTTTTCTCTGTTTGGTCTCATAAATCTTATACATATTCTGAATTCAAGGTACTTCTGTCCTTATCCCTTGGATAATCATCTTTCTAAGATCTCTCATATCCGTTTGATGGGTGGACCTATTATTATTCCAGTGGGGATCTCTTATAGGGTATTTTGCCTCACCATTGGGACCTCCTTCCTCCTCAGGGTGTTTATGGTCCCATGTTCTCATAGCTGCTCTTCTAATCTGACCTCTTTCTTCCTCAGTGAATAATTGCTTCAAAATTGCCATCATCTCTGGCCATGAATATAAATTTGGCTCAAAAAATGGATCAACTTGATCAGTAACACCCATAGGGTCTTCTAACAGAATTTTCATGTCTCTAAAAAAGTTCCAAACCTCAGAGGCACTGAGAAGGGCACTAACATATACCCTGTCCTACTGGTATTTCTCTGAGTGAATACTGCTTAGCATACCCCACAAAAGGGAAATTCATCTGGTCTTCTGATAACCTCTTAACTTCTCTGTTCACATATTCACAAAGGTCTGATAGAGGACTAGTTGTTGTCTCTGCTTCTGCTTTGAGTTTTGGCAGCAGGGGAGCTGATAGAACTCTAGGTGCCACAGGAGGCATTGGCACTGACTCTGGTTCTATTTGGGGTACCAGTGCTGGCACAGGAAGAGCAAGTAGAACTTGGGGAGCAGGAGAAATCAGATATGGGAGAGGGAGAGACTCCAATGGCTCCCAAGTCTTCTCTATCTCTTCCTGTGATTTCTTTTCCTTCTCTGCTACAGTAACTGTTACAACCAATGTTCTGTTTCCTTTTGCCCTTTCTCTCATGCCCAAAGTTTCTACATCTGGCTGTCATAATGCAGTGTATGCTATCTCCTTATCATTTTAAAGTTTTCTCTTATTAACAGTCTTGTTTAGGTTCTCTCAAGCCATATAATCATTGGATCCAAATTTGGCTGTAGGGTATGGGTCTGTGTGTCAATCTCTAGATCTGCCCACTGAAAACAGCAAAATTCAACGAGAGTTCCTGGGTCAAAGTGTTCATATCAGGGGAATTTTTCCAAGCCTTCAATTTAGCCCCTAAAGGATTATCCCTGGGATCTGCATTCACTTCTCGCCTGCATGGATCAATGTCCTCTAATGTGGACTTCTTCCTCTGCGCTTATGCTTTCTGCTCCATAGTTTTTGTCTTGAAATGTCTAGACTTGCTTTTCTTTTTAGGTGCAGCTTAACTTGGTGAACTGCCTAGAACTGCCCTATCTCTCTGCCATTTCTCTCGCTGCTTATCTTCAAAAAGGGCTTTTACTTTTCAGTTATCCGGTCCCCTACCTACCTCTACTGGCTCATTTGCTTAGGACTTCTTCCCAAGCACCTGAGAACGAAAAGGCCCTTTGTTGATACAAAGCTTACCTCTGCAGCACCTCCTACCTGGCTGACTAATTCAGATCCAGCAATTACTGATCTCCACTTGCTGCTAGCTCAGCTCGGATCCATACTCCTTTCTGGATCACAGTCTCACTAACTAGCTCAGGTGCAACGTTAAGTTATCTTGCGTCTTTACAGGAAACTGGGGACTACTTCTGTTTTCCACCCTGAAAACTGCCCTTCAGCGCAACCATACACATCTGATAAGATCTCCAGCTCAGATTACCTCACCCTACTTGCTGAGTTTTTCTACCTGACATTTGAAGCTGAAAGATTTTCCCCTTTGGAAGCACAACTTTAGTCCCTTATCCCTCCTAGCCTTATCATTCCTACTTTCATCATCAAACTTCCCTAATTAGAAATTCCCTTTTTCCTGACTTATCTCGTTCTCTGAAGCTCCACACATCTACACAAGCACTTCATACCGTTCTCCGCTGCTCTCCTTGCAGAGAGACAGAACCGTGATAATAAGAACTCCCACTCACTTTGCTTGATCTTAAAAAGCCTCCTGGATTCTGCCAGTCAGCTATTCGAGCCATGTCCACGAGCTTAGAGAGAGGACAACTCCCTCAAGGTTTGCTGTTCATACTTACGCAAAATGAATGGGCTCCCTTAGAAATGTTGGCTCTGGTCTCTTTTTTCTTGCATCTATTCAGTCTCTATCTGCTCTCTTGCTTGCGGGGTTTTTTAGAAGCATACAGAAGGACTTAGATTTTCCCAGATGGGTAAACTGAGGCACTTCAATCATTCTAGAATCTCAGAGGAGCCCCCATTTGTGTGGAGTGGAATTCTGGGGAGGCTCCTACCCTCCAGAAATCACTCTAATAAGCAAACTGGAGACTTGATAAGATGCTGACAGAGAAAAGCAGCTTTATTCAGAGAAAACAGAAGACAGCAGGGAGTAGAGGAAGGGGAGAAAAAGGGATTCTGCCCACACAAGTGGCTTGCTCAGGGCAAAATGTCCTCTCTTCTAAGTACAATCACAGACTTTTATAACAATCCTGATACAAGATTCTCCTCCTCCCCTCTGTCCAATCACACAGAAGAGGGGGCTGTGATGTTTACAGTCTTGAGCATGTGATTTTCAACATTACCTACCCCTAAAAACCCCTATGATAAAAAAAAAAAACCATGACTATCATGGGATTCCTAGGCTGAGGACCTTAATAAAACATTTGAAACTCACTGTACTTTCCCTCATTCAGCTTATCTTAAAGTTGGCTTTCTTCCCAGGGTACAGATAAATTCTTCTCAAGGTTTTTGAAAATAGGTCAGGAAAACTAGAAGTTTTATGGGGTCCGGCAGGCAGTTTTAGTCTAAGAAATAATAACACTAAGGGGTCTTGAAAATTGCAACAAGCTAAATACTATTCTGAGAATTACACACTGAATCTTATCCCATACGCCCACCAAGAACTCCTTAAATAAATATGGAAGAAGTATTTACTGTAATAGACTATAGGGGCACAGGTATGAGTTTAAGGAAATAAATCTCACTTAAAACAATTGAATACCCCTAGTTTTCCATTGAACAGGAACTAACTCCTAAATTAGATTCAGTTCTAGAACAAAGAATATTTTGTCAAGGGAAACAGAATATTAAAAAGCAGAAGTGAGTCCTTAAATAACCTAAAAACATCTTTTTTTACTTTAAGCAGTTAAGATACGAATATAGTGTTGTATCTTTTCTCATTAATAAAATTCCTAAATGACGAAATTTTGAGGTACTCTCTTTATATCTCCAAGAGATGCTCCCTTAGAGTGAAAAGGGCCTGATGCCATGAACTGTTGCAATAAAAATGATTTGAGATTCCGATTATACTTCTAGGAAATAAGAAATGCTTCCAACTCACAAAAACCCATCAATAGATACACACAAAAGGAAAAAAAAAAGACTTCTAACCAAAGAAAAGCAGGAGAAAACCAGCTCACAGGGGAAAGAAGGGAGAGTAGACCAGCCCCTGAAACATTGGGAACAAGTACAGGCCCATGAAAAGGGACAAGTGGAACAAGTTCATCCAATGGGGGCCAAGAAGGGTACCAATGGGACCAACCCACCTAGCGTAGCCACAAGAGAATATATAAGTGGGACCAGTTTACCTAGCACAACCAGGAAAATTACCAGTCGGAACAGCCCACCAAACAGTCCAAAATTGGGTGCAGGCAGGACCAGCCCACTTAGCAAGGCCTTAGAGGACGGGGAAATACAATGGGATTGGGAACCAACCCACCTCCAAAGACACCAGGGGAACTTGCAAAAGGGAGAGTTGCTAACAAACAAGTGGCTAACAAAACAGCTGCCACCATCCTCACAGCAAGCTGGCCAGGCCACCCCTTCCTCAAATGAAACCAAAAGGCAGCCATACCCACCCCCAAAACCAGAGCAGACTACAGTGCAGGCTTGGAACTTGGAACATAGAAGGAAGTACTCCTTCTATTCCAGGAGAAAAGAAGAACTTAAACATATAGACAAGGTGGTGAAATTTTAAAAAGGGAAAAGGGAAAACTGGTAAGATGAGCAAATAACAAAGGAAAAACCTAACCTTAGAGAGTTACTAATGTGATTTTTAAAAAATGGAAAATGACAAATGATGCAGAAGATGTGGGAAAAATGGAACATTAATACACTGTTGGTGGTCACTCCGGAGAGCAATTTGGAATCAAAGGGTCATAAAACTTTATATACCCTTTGACCCAACAAAACCTCTACTAGGTCTGTATCCCAAAGAGATCATAGAGAATGGAAAAGGACATTTGCATGCAAAAATATTTGTAACATCTTTTTTTATGGTAGCAAAAAACTGAAAACTGAGGTGATGTCTATCAATTGGGGAATGGATGAACAATGTAGTATACGTTTTAACGGAACACTATTGTTCCATAAGAAATGGCAAATGGGATGATTTCAGAAAAACTTGGAAAAACATATATGAACAGATGTAAAGGGATGAGAGCAGAATCAGGAGAACATTGTATATATTAAGGGAAATATCATATGATGATTAACTGTGAAAGACTATATTATCAGCAATTCAAGGACCCAAGACAACCCCAGGGACTTATTATGAAAAGTGCTATTCACAGCCATACATGCAACAGAGTAAGAATGCAGATCAAACCATGCCATTCTTGCCTTATTTCCTTCATGAGTTTTTTTTCTTTTATGTATGATACTTATCTTCTTTCACAACATGAAGATTAAGGAAATTTGTATTACATGACAACACTGGAATAACCTATATCAGATTGTTTGCTATCCAGGAAGGGGGCAAGAGAAAGAAGAGAAGGAATTTGGATTCTAAAAGGTCAGAAATCTTGTAAAAAATTGTTTCTATATGCAATTTTTAAAAATGATATAAGGAATGAGTTGGTATGAAACTTTTTTTGTTTTCTTTTATTTTTAAACTCTTACCTTCCATCTTGGCATCAATACTATGTATTGGTTCTAAGGCAGAGAAGAGTGGTAAGGGCTAGGCAATAGGAGTCAAGTGACTTGCCCAGGGTCACATGGCTAGGAAGTGTTTGAGATCAGGTTTGAACTCAGGACCTCCTGTCTCTGGGCCTGGCTTTCAATCCACTGAGCCACCCAGCTGCCCCCAAATTATGTGATTTTTAACAATAGAAAATTGCTCAGGGGGATGATAAGCACTATTATCTTCCTTTCAGATATGGCCATACTTGTGTTTCTTTATTCTGTCTTCAAAAATCTCTAGAGAAAGATTCTACAGTCTCTTTTTAGAATCTATTCCAATGTTGAAGTATTCTACTGATCCAAAAGGTTTCCTGATACCTGACCTAAATCCTTCATGGTGTAATTTAAGACATTAGAGTCTGGCCTCTGTTTTCTGCTAAAGATCTATCAAACCATAATTAAATTAGGGGAACACAGATAGTTTATTTGATGGAACTTTGGAGAAGGAAAGAATGTTTTACTACAAAGAGATAGAGAGTATTATAAGATATTAAATGAATAGTTTTGATTATATTAAATTAAAAGACTTTTGTACAAACAAAACTAATCTAACCAAGATTAGAAAGGAAACAACTGGAAAAAATTGCAACAAATTATTCTGATAAAGGTATAATTTCTTAAATTCATAAAGAACTAAGTCAAATTTATAATACAAATCATTCCCCATTTGACAAATGATCAAAGGATATGAACAAGCAATTTTCAGATAAAGAAATCAAAGTCATCAATAATCATGTAAAATGTTCTAAATCACTCTTGATTAGAGAATGCAAATTAAACAATGCTGAGGTACCTCTTCACACCTATCAGATTGGCCAAATATAGAAGTAAAGGAAAGTGGTAAATGTTGGAGGGGATGTGGCAAAATTGGGACACTGATACTGTCGGTGGAGTTGTGAACGGATCCAACCACTCTGGAGGACAATTTGGAACTATACCCAAAGGGTTATAAAACTGTGTATTCCCCATCAGTCAGGCAATACCACTACTGGATCTATCTCCCAAAGAGATAATAAAAAGAGGGAAAATGACTTACTTGTACAAAATATTTATAGTTGCTCTTTTTGTGGTGGCAAAGAACTAGAAACTATTGGGACACCCATCAATTGGGGAATGGTTGGATAAATTGTGGTCCTTGTTGTTAATAGAATACTATTGTGCTATAAAAAATGATAAGCAAGATGATTTTTTTAAAAAGCTGGAAAGATCTACAGGCACCAATGGAGAAAGAAATAAGCAGAACTGGGAGAACATTGTATACAATAACAGCAATATTATATGATGGTCATCTATGAAAACTTGGCTACTCTCAACAATGCAATGATCTGGAGACAATCCTGAAAGACTTCTGACCGGGAATGCAATCCATCTCCAGAGAAAGAACTGTTGAAGTTGTCTTTCACATCACTGTGTTTTTGGTTTTATTTTGGGGGGTTGGTTATATATGACTTTGCTCTTACAACAATGACCAATATGTTGTGCATGGCAATAAAAAATGAAAAAATAAAGATTATTTAATAGGTGTTTCCTGGGCATCTGCTTTACACTTAATACAGTGCTAGATACCAATGAAAGGATACAGAAGTATAAGACAATTCTTTCCCTGGAGTAACTTACATTTTCATTGAAAATAAAACTAATGCACAAGTGTAAAAGTGCAGTGTGAAAAATTGTGTTGCAGGAGTTCAGAGAAGAAATATCCCTTACATGAAGAAGTTGAGCACCACTAGTAAATACAGTTTTATATCTATGTCTATATCTATGTATATATATACACAGATATGCTTTCTCAGCTAAATCATCGATTCAATGAATTTAAGATTGTCTTTTAATGTTTCATCCTAACTCAGTTTCAATTTGATATATACAGTTGTTCCCTACCATCTTCCTGCCATAAGTACTACCCAGAATTTTCCACCACTGAACCTAATTATGCTGATTCCTGACCACTTCTCTATTTGTAAAGGTCATTTTGAATTTTAACTCAAAGTTCAAATGAATGACATTTCCCATTTCTGCCAGGTTGGTGTCAAATCCAAATTTACAAAGTTCTCTAGTCTATTTCTAAAGTTCCCAATGAACATGTTTTAAAAAAAACAGGTCTAGAATTGAGAGCTATAGAATTTTATTATCTTATTCCTCTTTTATTACCAATTGGCATAAATAATCATGTTACACAAATTATTATTTTCAAAGTATTTCATTCTAAAGATAAAACTCTCAAAAAATGAATTTAGCAGGGGGCAGTGAGGTGGCTCAGTGGATTGAGAGTCAGGCTTAGAGGCCAGAGGTCTTGGGTTCAAATCTGACTTCAGACACTTCCTAGCTATGTGATCCTAGACAAGTCATTTAACCCCCATTGCCTAGCTCTTACTGCTTTTCTGTCTTAGAACTGTTGTAGGTAATAAATATTGGTGGGATTTTGATATAAGTTGTGGAGAGCAGTTTAGTAAACTAGAGTCCTTATTTATTTGGAGGAGAGGTAGGGATAGGAAATAGGAGGTAGGAAATGGAAGATTATAACCCTGAAGTCTTATACTATGACTAAATCCAAGCCTTAAACTAAATCTCTAAGAAACCCTCTAAATCTAAAAATCTTCTTGTCTGACAAAGCAGACCTAATTAACCTATGCTCTCTATTTAATATTAAATTTGCTATCTTATCTAACTAATAAATTAAATCTTTATCATCTTCAACCACCTTAAAACCAGTATATGAAATCAAACTGTCAGAAATAACTGTCAGAATCTCTTGCCAGAGAGACACTGATGTATAGGCCCTGCCTTATCCAAAGCCAGAGAAAAGGACTCCTCTGACAGCTTCTTCTCCCTCAAGGAACTAAAGAGAAAAGCTATCAGAAATCAGACTCTTTCTCTAATTCATATGTGTATCTCAAACTCTCAAAAGTAACATTAAGATCTTCTTGTCTGAGAGAACTACCCAGAAACCCTGCTCCCAAGGAAGTCAGAGAAAATGGAATTCTTTGCTACCTGAAAACTGTCCTTATAACACCTGTGCTTAAAGAGACTGCGTGAGATTAAGTAACTTCTGCTCTTACATTGAAAACCTGCTCTTACCAGACAATAAATTAAATAAAACTCCTTTTAGCAGAACCAATATACAGTATTGGTTCTAAGACAAAAGGTAAGGGTTTAAAAAGAAATGAATTTAGCAATATCATAGAAAAAGTATCCAATAAAGACAGAAGAGAAAACTGAAATAAAAAGATAAATATGTTATTCATATACTGTGGAAGTGGAAATTTTGTATTCTTTAGACTTCATCTCCCAGAATTCTTCCCTTGCCCCCAAATTCCCTTTTCCTTTCTGTTTATGTGCATCTTTTACATGATTGTATATAAGTTTTGGGTAACACCTCTCTCGAGTTCTCTTCCAAGTGAGTTGCTTGAGTGAGTACTCTCCCTGTTTCTCTAGCCATTTTAGTTTCCTTTTGCTTCAAGCTAAATATTAATAAATCTTATTAAATATCATACTTGGATACTAATTTTAAAATCTACAATATGAATAGGGAAGATAAATGGAGAGCTAGATAGAGAGAGTACTTATTAATCACTTGCTATGTGCCAAATACCATGCTAAGCACTAGAGATAAGAATATATGCTAAAAAAAGATGGATTCTTCCTTCAAGGTTATAGTATAAAGTTAACAAACACCTATTAAATGCCTACTATTTTATTGGAGGTACTCCAATAAGTGCATTACACAAAGAGACAAAGGCAGCCCTTGCCCTCAAGTACCTTACAATTTAATGAGGTGACAAGTAAACCAGTATGTACAAAAAAAGTAATATAATTATATTAAATAAGCTAGGACTCTCTGGCTTTTATTTGAATATAGGTTAGCATATGAGAATATTCCAAACATTTCTTCTTGTGTATGGGCCCTTTTTTTTAAACCAAATTAGCTAAAATTCAACCCTCCAAAATTGGTCATTTCCATTTTTGCTTCATCTTACCGCCTTATGGCATAAGTGGATTTCCTATCTTAGGAAATCTATGGTCAACTTTTATCATAGGAACTTCCCATCTTCACCATTTTGTACAGATATCAATAAAGATCTATCCAAACAGCAAAAAAAAGAAAGAAAGAAAGACAGGAAGGAAGG
>NC_058133.1:160713705-160731716 GCF_016433145.1 Gracilinanus agilis | reverse complement strand
TGTATTGGTTTCAAGGCAGAAGAGCAGTAAGGGCTAGGCAATGGGGGTTAAGTGACTTGTTCAGGGTTATACAGTTAGGATCATCATCTTCTTTAAGACATCCTCATAGCTAGCATTTATATGGCTTTAATATTTATAAAGACCCTTACAAATATTGTCTTATTTTATCCGCACAATAGCTCTGAGAAGTTGGTACTATTATTATCTCTATTGAGGTAGGCAGAGGTAAATCACTTGCTAGTAAGTATCCCACTGAATTTGAACTCAAGACTTCTGGACTTCAAGGCAGATGTTAGAAGTTTTGAATATTTTTTCCTGTGGTGGCTAATTTGTGTTCCTACCTTTGAATACTGCCCATTCAAATTAAAATACGAAGTTTGGATAAGGCACAGTAGTTATCCTTAAAGAATTTACAATCCTGTAAGGAAATAAGACACTGATTCCTTCTTTTTTCTTCAAGGGTCAGATGGGGTTCCACTTTCTCTGGGGAGTTTGTCTCTGATTGTCTATCTCTTCCTCATCTCAAAGTCTTCTTTCTCTCTCCTTAAATATTCTTGTCCTAATCATCTTGTCCTAATCTCTCCTTTGCCCCTATCTCTCCTCATCCTGTTTTTTTGTTGTTCTTGTTTAGTTATTTTAAGTCGTGTCTAACTTTTGAGACCCCATTTGGGGTTTTCTTGGCAAAGATACTGGAGTGGTTTGCCTCTTCCTTCTTCAGCACATTTTACAGATGAGGAAACTGAGGCAAAAAGAGATTGTTACTTGTACAGGAGGACATAGCTAGTAAATATCTAAGTCTGGATTTGAACTCAGGATCTCTTGACTCCAGGACAAGCACTCTATTCACTGAACCACATAGTTCCCCCATTGTCCTTTTTTTTTTTTTTTTAAACTCTGACCTTCTGTCTTAGAATCAATATTGTGTATTGGTTCCAAGGCAGAAGAGTGGTAAGGGCTAGGCAATAGGGTATAGTGACTTGCCCAGGGTCACAAGGAAGTGTCTGAGGCCAGATTTGACCTAGGACCTCCTTTCTCTGGGCCTGGCTCTCAATGCATTGAGCCACCTATCTGCCCCCACCTCCTATTCTTTATTATATTTATTTATATGTCTGCCCTGGACCCCTTGGCCAGCCTTTTACATCTCCCCTCAAAATTCTTAGTTACTCTGAAGGTGATTGTGGAGGTCTCTTTTCTCTGCTATTGTCTTGAGCCCCGACCAGTTATGTTCTCCTCATATGTTCTCCTCATAAGGGGATCCACTTATCATCAGATTAGCTCTTACAACAAAGATATTTACTTCAAAGACATAGCATGAACAAACAGAAATCGTTTCCCCAAATACCTTGGGAACATAATCTTCCTTCTATACCACTTTGTTTTCTGGGTGGGGAGAGGGAAATTAGCCCCAAAAGTTAGTTCAGGTTCCTACACAGCATTGTTCCCACCAAATTCAAGCCCAGAAGTATCATGCCTGTCAGACGAAGTTTCTTCTCAACTCCTACTGGGTCAAGTTTTCACAGGTCATTTTCCAAAGTCTTTCCTTGTTCCTCAGAGTATCGATGCTGCACAGGCTGTGAAACAGACTCTGGAATGTCAGGAGACAAGAAAGCCTTCTGGAACTTTCAAGTTCCCAAGGTTATGTGATCCACTCCCTTCAGTGGTCACCAGTCTCTACCAAGAGCCCCGAGGCAAGGCGAGATGACCAGAGCTAACTGTGGATCTTCTGAAGATACTAACAGTTCAGCCTAGTTCAGATGCTAACCTTCTCAGCCAATGGACAGCAGATCTACTTCACATCCGTTATACTTAACTGCAGACAGGCTGTGTGTCCCCAGAAGAATGCTTCTTGAACAGGGACTGTAGATTGTATTTGGAATGTTTCTTCTCTAATGCTTTACACATAACATGCGTGTGATAAATACTCATTCAATTTGAGCGAGTGAAGGGGCATTTATCTAGAAACTACAAACGTGACTTTGCCAGAAGGACCTATCCAATTCTTAGTATGATTCAGAAGCTAACTTGGTACTGAGTTATTATTTCTCTTTGAAAAAGGGGGCCTCGGGCAAAAACACTTTATTCAACTAATGACAGAACAAGGCCAAGAAATAGATCTCATCTTCATGACCCAGTGTCTGGCCTAGTTGTATTGTTTAGCTGATGTTATCAGCTCTTGATGTTATTGCTCCTTTGCTGTGTTTGTTACAAATTAATTATGTCTGGGGAATTATTTGCTATCTAATTCCTTTTTTTAATAGTTCAGTAATATTTTATTTCCCAATTATATATAAAAACAATTTTTAGTATTTGTTTTCTAACATTTTGAGTTCCAAATTCTTTCCTTCTCTCCCTTTCCTTCCCTATCCCTGAGAGGTGAACAATTTTATGTAGGTTATGTATGTGCTATCACCCAAAACATATTTCTATATTCATCATACTGTAAAAGAAGACACATATATAACAAAAACCCATAAAGAAAATAAAGCGAAAAATGGTATGCTTCAATCTGCATCAAGACTCCATCAATTCTTTCTCTGGTAATTGATAGCATTTTACTTTGAATCCTTTGGAGTTGTCTTAGATTACCGTATTGATGAGAATAGCTAAGTTTTCATAGTTGTACAATATTGTTCTTACTGCATACAATGTTTACTCGATTCTGTTCACTTCACTTTGTGTCAGTTCACATAAGTCTTTCCAGGTTTTTCTTAAATCTTTTCTCAAATGCTTGTCATTTTTTTAAGCACAATAATATTCCATTATAATCATATACTATATAACTTGTTCAGTCATTCCTGGGGGATTATTTAAATGCTGGGATTTTCTTTGGAAGAATATAACTACCTGAAACAGTCTGCAGACAGTCATTTATTACAACTGAGTAGAAATGCCAAGATAGCTTCAACCCACCCTTACTCTTCCCCTTCGAGGCATCCCCTACTACAGGCTTCTCACACTTTGAGGTAGGGAAGTGGGACTTGGGCACTTCAAAAACTCACTTGTGCTGGAAGAGAATTTATAGACCATTTCATCCATTTCCCTTTAAAGATGAGGAAACTGAGGTCTAGAGAGTTTGAGCCAGACTAGCCAGTTAGCATGGTTAAGACTAAAATTGAGGTCTTTTGACTTGACATCAGAGTTATTTCCCCTGCCTCGTTTTCAGACTAGACATTGGGGTCCTATTTGAAGACCTGATAGCAATTCTAGTTGTACCCTGTTTCCCAGAGAACCTACCTGCAGACTCCCCCTTTTTTTCTCCAAAAGGATCCTGTTAGTGTAGGTCCTAGGGACTCACATTTATATAGGCTGCCCCAAAAGTATTTGTGCAGTTTTAAGTTTTACTACCTTAAAGGTCTGTAGAGCACTTTACATACATTATTTCACTTGATTTTCACAACAACCTTATGAGGTAGGTGCTATTATTTCCCCCATTTTATAGATGAGGTTCAGTGACTCATTCAGGGATAGATAGCAGTTAAGTATTTGGGTCAGAATTTACACCCAAGCCTTCCTAACTCCAAGCCTATCATTCTATCCACTATGGCAAACTGCTTCAAGGAAGGAGCTAGAGGATTTTAAGGAGGATAGACATCTCAGACTATACATGATTCTCCGAATCTCTTCCTTATTCACCATGACTTAAGTGGCACACAACTTAGGAAGTGACTGCCTAGCAGAGGCATCAATATCACTGCCTTTTCCTGGCTGTCAGTGTAAAAGGTATCAGGCCATTTTATCTATTGACTATAAAATAACATTCCCTATTTTTTTAAGTCTCTCCTATAAAGACCTTTAGTCTTTGTAGTGAGCATTTTTTAAAATAATGAAGTTTCAGTAAAAACATTATTTTGCCGTTTCTAGAGAAACACGAAATACCACAGAGGTTACTTTTGTGTATACATACAAAAGTGAAAGGGTTGTACAATTATCTAGATCATTTGAGTCAACCTGGAAAATTCAGGTCATCTCCCATTAAGCCCTCCTTACAATTAGCCTTGTTTGTTTTTGTTTGGAATGTCTTTGCTTATTTTGATCGGAGACAGGAACGAGCATTGAATTGTTCGGTTATTTATTTAAACACAGATTTTTTTTTTTTTTCCCTCTCAAGTGGTCATTGGAAGAGACTGAACTTGGGTACCCAACTGTTGAGCGCTAACCACCAGACGGCGCTGTCTCCTTCCTTACGAGCTTTATAACACCAGGTTGAGGCTATTGAGGGGGCTTCTTTTTCCCCGTCTCGACGGTATTCTTGGGCTGGGATGGATTTCACCTCTTGTTCTTGGCCCACCGCAGGGGATCTCCATCTGTTGCAACCTGTTGAGACCTCTGGCGGCGATGTTCAGAAAGGAGTCTCCACCCAAAGACCCGAGCTCTACTACGGGCTCCCTCATTGATTTTTCTACGTGACCTGAAACAAATCATGTAACCACTCCCTGCCTTAGTTTCCTTATTTGTGAAATATATCTTTCTGGTTAAGGTAACAATCTACTGGCGACTTTCCAAATTAAGCATGCTGTAAGGACTAATTGGCTCAAACATTTTAAAATGAAAGGGTAGCAGACGAATAAAGATAGAATAGGTTTTGTGCTTATATATCCTGCCCTCTAGGAAATTTAATATAGTTTTCTTCAGGGAGGGAGAGTAATTTCGGAGACCCAGGACCAAAAAGTCTCCTCCCTACCAGCTTCGCTTTGTTTAACATCAACCTAAAATTTCTCTTCTATGGTTCTCATTTTGAGGGTGGGGGTGAAGGATGGGGGGCGGGGAAGAAGTCAGGCTGGGGGAGGGGCAATGAACGACTGTCACTGAAGTGTCACGCTGCCCTTTCCTTTCCTTCGCCTGTGTGTGAGTGTGTATATGTGTGTTGACGCGTGTGTGCTCCAGAGAGTTCTCGGAGCATCTAGTCCTCGGACGGAGAGGCTGGGCGGCTGAGCGAGCGCTTTCTCTGAGAGCCGGGTAAAGGCAGCAGCAGCAGCCACCGCCGCGGCAGCCACAGGGAGCCCTGGGAGCCAGCTGCTGACCCCCGCTCGGCTCCCACCACCTGTGAGCTAGGAAGACCCCGAGAGCGTGGACTGGAGGGCGCGAACAGCCCATCACCTCTCCGGCAGCCTCCCATAAGCCCCTCTGCGTCCCAGGGAGCTCACAGAAGCCATGGAGCATCCCCACAAAGACGGGGAGACGGCGGCGGCGGCCACGGCGGCAGCCGCAACAGCTGCAGCCGCGGACCCCCGGGGAGCATCGTCGTCCAGCGGGGTAGTGGTGCAGGTGCGGGAGAAGAAGGGCCCCCTGCGTGCAGCGATTCCTTACATGCCATTCCCCGTGGCAGTCATCTGCTTGTTCCTCAACACTTTCGTGCCGGGACTGGGTAAGGAGAGGTGGGCGAGTGGGACGCCTCCCAACTGCAGGGTGACAGCAGGGCGGCTGGCCAGGATTGGGGGGTGCGGAGGTGGCCAGCGAAGGTACAATTCTGGCCAGGCTGAGGGGGTGCTCCCTGGATGGAAGCCACGAATGCCCAACCCACCCCAGCAGCTGCGTCCCTCTGAGGCAGGGGTGCTGGAGGGTTGGAAAAGCAATCGGTGGTGGGTTGGAGGAAGTGGGCGACATCTCGGGAGAGGAGGGAATGGAGGGGCCAGAGTCTTCCCCCGCCACGACGCCGCCTTCTTACCCTCCCTTTCCCAGCTACCCGGGAGCTGGAAACTTTTCGGGTAGAATTGGAGGCACCAGATGAACCTCAGCTGGAGAGTGCTCCTCAGAGCCTTGGGACTACAGTCCGCGGGCAGCCCCCTTACTCATGGGTTTGCTAGTTCATTCCCCTCCCTCGCACCCCAGCTACCCTTTCCTATGCTAGAAGAGTTGAAATTCAAGCTGGCTCCAGTAGACCCGCTTCTCTTTCTCGTTCCCACAGGGCATGCAACCTCCTTCTCCCCCTCCCCTTCCCCCCCTTTTAAATGGGCTCAAGCAGAAGGGATCTAAAAGGGAAAGTGCATTTTTATGAGCTAGAGGAGGGAGAGGTGGATCCAGGGCGGTGCCCTGCCCCTGGCATAAAGCCCTAGAACTGGTGGTTTCTGGAGAGCTCTCCATTTCTCCAAGTTGGCAGAGCGAGGGATAGGGACCCAAAGAAGCAGGACCAGGCCTGGGACGCGATGAGATCTGGGCTGAGTGGTTCGGCGTGCACCTCAGTCTGTTGGCCAGCAGGGGAGAAGAGAAAAAACCCCAGAAACTAAAAGGGCCCTCCCTCCCTGTCTTTGCCATGCTTTCATCCTCGTTTTTAAAAAGCACCTCTTGGAAAAGTGGCTTGGTTACTACCAGTGTATATTTTTTCTTTCTGTCTCCACCTTTCTTTTTGGTTTTCCAGAGGAATATCAGAATGAGATGAGGACTTTATGACCAGTTCTCCTTAAGTCCATTTCCAGGAAACAAGAATGTGCATGCATATTCACTTGGGACTGGATGGGACCAGGACTCCACTGTATCTGGGTCTGAGGCCAAAATTCCAGCTGGGGGTGGGAGGAGAAGAAGAATGAAGAAGGAAGAGTTTTGACATCCTTCCTAACTCGAGCCTTAACCCCTTACCCATTTAGGAACCCACTAGGCTCCCTTCTCTCACTCACTCCAGCCTTGGCATAGGTTGTACTTGGCATGACTATGAGGCCTTTAGTTCAAACACACCCCTCCTTCCCTCACCCAGCAATGTGAGTTTGCAGACTACTAGAACAGTTGGCAGAGGTGGAATGCTTGTAGGCCTGGGCTGGGAAAAGGCAAAAAAATGGATCCACCTCAATAAAAGATTTGCTCCTGCTCCTGCACAGCCTGTCAGTAGGTAGCCCAGGCAAGTCCTCCTTTCATTCCCAAACCCTCTGCATCTAGGCAGAAGTTATTCTCCTCGTTTCTTTGCCCTTTTTTATAGTCTTGATCTCTCCTTCACTTACTACCCCACGGTGGGTACCTTATCTAGCGTTTCTATAGCCTCCACTATGTGCCAAGCACTGCACGAAGTACTTTTACAAATATTGTCTCATTTTATCCTCACAAACAATGTTGGGAAGTAGGAGCTATTATCATCCCTATTTTGCAGTTGAAGAAACTGAAGCAAGCAGAGGTTGTGTCCTGCCCAGAGTCACACAGGCAGTAAACGTCTAAGGTTGAATTTGAACTCAAATTTGACTGCAGAGCCAGCTTCTGTTCACTCAGCTACTCTTTATGAGAATTTCATCAAGGCTGTATGAAAAAACTGGGGAATTTGTTGGGGGATGGGAGAGGGCAATAAAGTGCCTTTGCACATGGCTTATATAATACCCACATAAATCATATAGTTTATCCTTGGAAGATTTTTGTATCAAAATGCCAACATTGCTATCTTTTGGTGATTTTTCTCATCCCCTATTTATTTGTCTCAAACCAAGAGCTTCCCCAGAAGTATCAGCAGAAGCAGGAACAAAGGAATGAGGAGTGGGGGGAAAAGTCACTAAGAAACTATTTCAGGTCACTATTGGTCCAGATGAAATGGATTTATTGAATGCTAGCTGTCTTCACTTTAGCCTGAGACCTAGGCATGAGAGAATTTGCCCAAGCTCTGCCCATAAGCACCTTTCTTTGTCAGGTATGTGTGAGATTCAGAGACCATTTGGACTTTTTTGAGAGGTTGCATGGTGACTAAAGTAAGTAAAGACAAAGCTGGCCTCAAAGCCAAGAAGAGGGGTTCAAGTCTCATCTCCGATATATATTGGCTGGAAAAGTCATTTTACACATTCAGGCCTCTGGGTAACACTCAAAGTCATTCAGTTGTAGATACCTGCTTTGATCAGAGGAGTTGCCCCCACCAAGGAAATCCCAGGGCCAGACCCTATTCTCTGGGGTTTCAGGGTGCCATAAAGTGTCCGGGGCTCTATGTTGCATCATGAAACATTTTTTGCATTTAGATGATGTCAGAGAGGCAAGTGGATGCCGCTTTAGTCATGTCAGAATCCCCACTTGCTGGAATAAAAACACACTGCTTTTCCATCTGTTTGGAGGATGTAGATGGCATCATTGTTGATGTGCTTAGATTCCACTTTTTTTTTTCAAGTGATGAAGTAAATGCCACCCTATGGTATTTTATAACAAAAAATAAATTAATGCCAGGATGGAAGTGGCTCCCCTAGAGAAGTTTTCTCCTTTGGACCCAGGGGGAGAGTCCCTCTTTAGAATGGATTATAAATATTTGGATTACAGTAATAACAGCTAACATCTATATTGTGCTTTATGATTTAAAGAGAGCAGTTCATATCCATGTTCTCATCTGATTTCATGTTATCACACTATCCATGTATTCATGTACCAAATGTATTAGAATCATGTACTAATCCTTTTAGTGACAGAGAGGCTTAGAAAGGACCATTGCTGGGGCAGCTAGGTAACTCATTGGATAAAGAACCAGGTCTGGAGATTGGATGTCCTGGGCTCAAATCTAGGCACAGACACCGCCTAGCTGTGTGACCTGGACAAATCACTTAACCCCTATTGCCCAGCCCTTACCACTCTTCTGCCTTAGAACCAATACATAATATTGATTCTAAGATGGAAGACAAGGATTTAAAAAAAAAAAAAAAAGACAGGTGGAAGCTAGGTGGTGTAGTGGATTGAGAGCCATGCTTGTAGATGGGAGATCCTGGGTTCAAGTTTGACCTCATACCCTTCTAAGCTGTGTGACTTTGGGCAAGTCATTTAACTCCCACTGCCTACTCCTTATTACTCTTCTGTCTTGGAACCAATATACAGTATTGATTCTAAAAGAGAAGATAAAAAAAAGGAAGAAAGGAAGGAATGAAGAAAGAAAAAGGAAGATAGAAAAAGAAGGAAAGAAATAAGCAAGGACCATTATTAGTACCTTCATCCTCAGACTTGTAGGACAATTATGTATGCACTCATACACACTTACAGATATTGTTTCTCTCTAGGTATTATATACTAGTGGGTAGAATCAGAAAGATGGGAGTAAGGAGATCTAGGTTTAAGTTTTGGCTCTGTGTCTTTCTAGGTCTGTGATCCTAAACAAATGACTTTATCCCTCTAGGTTTCTGTATCTAATTCTATAAAAAAGGGAAAGAGGAAAGGTTGATAGGATCATAGATTTAGAATTGGAAGGAACCTTGGGGCCATCTAATCCAACCCTCTCATTTTATAGATGAGGAAATTGAGACCCAGGTGATTAAATCAATGACTTGCCCAAGATTATCTAGCTATTAAGTATGAGTTATGAGATTTAAATCCAGTTGACTGAACTAGATAGCCCTAAAGTCTATTGAAATCTAACATTCTATAGTTATAGTGTAGACCCAATAGGCAATTGAGGTAAAGCAACTTGCTCAGGGTCACATAGCTGTCCAAGTCCAGATTTGGACCTCCTGTATCAGCCTACTTCTCTATCCACTGAAACACCTAGTTGCCCCAATAAACATTTCTTAAATGTTTGCCATATGCCATGCACTGTGCTAGATGATGGGGATTTGTTTGTTTGTTTATTTAAACCCTTACTTTCTGTCTTATTATCAGGGGCAAGAGCTCTGCCAATGGGGTTAAATGACTTGCCTAGGGTCACACAGCTAGGAAGTATATGAGGGCAGATTTGAACCTAGATCCTCTTGACTCCACTCCTGAGGTTCTATTCACTGTGCCACCTTGCTGCTCCAGTGCTGGAGATTTAAAGAAAGGCAAAAGGCAGTCCTTGTCCTCAAGAAGCTCACAATCTAATGGAGGAGATAACAAGCCAAGAGATATGTGCAAAAAAGCAACCCACAAGATAAATTGGAAATAATTAACTGAAGGAAGGCATCAGAATTAAGAGGGGTTGAGGAAGGCTGTCAAACCGTTCAGCAAACCAGGCAACTCTCTAAGACTATACATTGAAGAGAAGGTGCCAATCTCTACTGGCAGAGAGACCATCCTTACTTCAAAGTTTCTAATACCAGTGAAGTCACAGGTTTTGCTCCATTCTCTTTCATTGTTAGACTTTTTATATGTTCATAGCTGTCTACCCAGGTTGATTTTAAGCTTCTTAAGAGCAAGGATGGATTGTTTCTGTCTCCTACTATTCTATAAAATTATAGGATTGTAGGAAGTAGAAATGGGGTGCAGATTGGGTTGGAGTAGAATTTAGAAATCACTTAATCTAAGTCCACTATTTTGTTTATGAAGAAATTTAGATCCACAGAGGGAGGATGACTTGCCCAGGGTCACTCAGTCCTGGCACATAGTAAGTGCCTGTTGAATATTTGTTAAAGCAGAACCTTAGCAGTGACAGGAACCTTCAGAATCATAAATTGACTTTAATTCTCTTGTATAACTGAGCGCTCATTTAAAATGGTACAGCTGACTTAGAGGGATAAATGGTACTAGAATTTAAGGCTCCTAAATCCTAGTCTGAGGCTCATTCTACTATGCCACACTGCTACTGGATATGTACTTCTGTGTGTATGAGACATATATAAAAAATTAAAAAAAAAACATATATGAAAAACAATGTTGGGAGGGAGGGAGACAACTTGGAATTCAAAATGTAACAAAAATAAATATAAAAAATTTCTAAAAGCTAAGTCTTGTATAGCTTGTAACATTGTTGTTATAAAGGAACCAGATGATTTTGTGGGAGTCAAGTGGGAGTGTCTGATTATCATGCTACTTCAGAGATAAAGCCCATTGTGGAACTGGGTCAGAGCCTAGAGCTATACCGTCCAGGCTAGAGCCAGGTCAGCTCTCATGAGCAAAGTGTCAGGTCTTGATCTGTACACTGTGAAAGGCTGATTTAAATTTTATGGTGAAAGGATCTGGTCAGTCAATAAAAATTCATTCATTTGTTTATTTATTCCTTCATTAATTTATTTTACAGACATTTATTTCATGTCTGCTACTGAGAATCATAGTGGTGTACTATAAATTGGTGGTGCCAAACTCAGAGAAATGAATCTCTGTGGATAGCACTTAGAAAACCACAAAGTAGCATTATCTATGGTGTATTGTATTTTGAGGGGAAGCATGGTAGCACAGTGGATAGAGGACTTTGGGAGTTCAAATCTGACCTCAGATGCTTATTAGCTATGTGACTCTGGGCAAGTCACTTAATCTCTGTTGGCCTCAGTTTCCTCATCTGTAAAATGATCTGGAGAAGGAAATGCAAATCATTTCAGGATCTTTGCCAAGGAAACTCCAAATGGTGTCATGAAGGTTGGACACAATTGAACAATAATTGTATTTTTATTTATTTTGTTGAATATCTCAAGGTTCCATTTTATTCTGGTTCTGTTGTTTCTGGGGAGTTTTGTGGGCTGTGTTAGGAGTTTGACATCTCTGGAGTACATTGGTCTTGGAACCAAAAGACCTAAATTCAAGTCCAGTTTCTGGCTTGTACCAACTGCATGGCCCTAGGCTAGTCAGTTAAACTCTGTGAGCCTAAATTTCTTCATTTGTAAAAAGGGCAGAATGATACGTGCATTATCTACTTCTTGGGGTTTTGGGGAGAAAAATACTTTTTAAATATTAACTCACATTATAGATGCAAATTGATAGTAATAAGTTGAAAGCGTAGTATTGAAAGGAAGGCAAAGTTAGGAATATACTGGTAAATGTTTAATAACCAGACCCTCTGGGGGAAAAATATATGTACACATTTATAAGTTTAATCTGCATTATTAACATTTTCTTAAGTTTAGAGGTAATCAATAGAATAAGAAACCAAATCATCATTTGCAGTGATTCCAGAGGTGTAAATGCTCATACTGAATGCAACCCCCCCTTTCTTTCAACCTTTTTCTCCCCTCTTAGAATCAATACTGTGTATCAGTTCCAATAGTGGTAAGGGATAGGCAATGGGGGTTAAGTGACTTGCCCAGGGTCACACAGCTAGGAAGTGTCTAAGGCCAGGTTTTAAGCCTGGATCTTCTGTCTCTAGGCCTGGCTCTCAATCCCCTGAGCCCTCTATCTGCCTCCATGCTGATGATTTTACTTTTTATTTTTTTTAAACCCTTACCTTCCATCTTGGAGTCAATACTTTGTATTGGTTCCAAGGCAGAAGAGTGGTAAGGGTAGGCAATGGGGGTTAAGTGACTTGCCCAGGGTCACACAGCTAGGAAGTGTCTGAGGCCAGATTTGAACCTAGGACCTCCCATCTCTAGGCCTGGCTCTCAAAACACTGAGCTACCCAGCTGCCCCACCTGCTGATAATTTTAAAAGCAACTATGCCTAGATTTAGAAAGACATCTTCATGAGTTCAAACCTGGTCTCAGACTCTTAATAGCTATGTGACCCTGGGCAAGTCACTTACTTAAGTCTTTTGCCTCAGTTTCGTCCACTGTAAATGAGCTAAAGAGGGAAATAGGTCTTGAAGAGTCACGATTAAATGACTGAGGAGTAAAGAACTGACTGCAGTGTACCTCTTGAGATATAGCATGTTTAGGGGAGAATTTATTTCTCTAAATGCTTACATCAATAAAATAGAAGAAGAGCAGATAAATGGATTGGAAATGCAACTAAAAAAATGAAAAAAAGGACAAAGAACTGATTTAAATCCTCAATTAAATACCAAATTAGAAATCCTGAAAATCAGAGGAGAGATGAATAAAACTGAAAGTTAGAAATAAGGAATAGTCTTTGGTCTCCTAAAGGTTTTAAATCTAGTAGGAAAGATGCAACAGATATCTCTATATAAATAGGCAATACTCTATAATAAATATAAAATTGTTGGAGGCTGGAAAAAGGACTTAGACCTATGATTTCATAGGGGATCTCCAAGGGAGAAAACTCTTACTACCAATGAAGACTTACTCTTGCTCTGTAGCCTATGGTTTTGGGGAGTTTACCTGAGGCACTGAGGTTAAGTGAATTGTTCAGAGTCACATAACTTTGTGGATCAAAGGCAGGCTAAAACTCGAGATTTCCTTGCATTGAGGTCCACTGTCCACATCCATTATACCATATGATAACCACTTAATAACTAGAGCATAAAATGGAATATATCTCTAATATAGTTCTTTGTGGTAGCAAAGAACTGGAAATTGAGAGGATGCCCATCAATTGGGGAACAGCTAAACAAGTTGTGACATATGCTTGTGATGGAATACTACTGAGCTGTAAGGAATAACAAGCAGGTTAATTTTGGAAAAACATGGAAAAACCTACATGAAAGTATAAAGAGTGAAACAAGCAGAACCAAGAGTACATTATACACAGCAACAGAAATATTGCTTGAACAGTGATTTGTATATATCCATCTCCAGAGAAAGAACTGATAAACAGAAGCTAAAAAGATATAGTTTTATATATACAGATATCTTTTGCCAAACAGTAACTTTTTTAGTATAGGGATAGGGAGGGAGGGAGTGACCTGGAAATTTTAACAAAATGAACAAATAAGTACATTTAAAATGTTTTAAAAATAGCATATACAAAAAGCTGAAGAGCTGGAAAATATTATGCAAGTTTGGAGGAAGGAGGAATCTTTTCTCAATAATAGATTTGTGAAGATTTCATGGGCAAAGCCATTTGGGCTAAGCCTTGAAAGATGAGTAGGATTTCAGAAGACAATGATAAAATGGGAAGACAACATTTAAGGCATAGAGAGCAAAGTATGCAAATATATAGGGATGGGAAAATACTGAATGTATATAAGAGGCTATGAGTAGCTCAGTTTCACTAAAGAATAGCACATGTGGTGGAAAGTAGCATCCAATTTGGCTTCCAGGATTGTCGTGAAGACGTTGCAAACCTTGGATAGCTAGATGGTGCAGTGGATAAAGTACGAGGTTTGGAGAAAGGAAGACCTAAATTAAAATTTGGCCTCGACACTTATTAGCTGTGTGACCCTGGGCAAGTCACTTTATCCTGTTTGCCTCAGTTTCCTTATATGTAAAATGAGCTAGAGAAGGAAATGACAAATCATTTCAGTATCTTTACCAAGAAAACCCCAAATTGGGGCAAGGAGAGTCAGACATGGGGGCAGCTGAGTGGATTGTCTAGAGACAGGGGGTCCTAGGTTCAAATCTGACTTCCGAGACTTCCTAGCTGTGTGACTGTAGGCAAGTCACTTAACCTCCATTGCCCAGCCCTTACCATTCTTCTGCCTTAGGTATTGGTTCTAAGGTTGAAGGTAAGGAAAAAAAAAAGTAATAATAAAAGAAGAGTCAGACATAACTGAAACAATTGAACCATAATTTGCAAATCTTAAAGCGCTATATAATTAATAGTTGTCATTTGATGATAATGCTTCTTCTTCTTCTTTTTTAAACCCTTACCTTCCATCTTGGAATCAATACTGTGTATTGGTTCCAAGGTAGAAGAGTGGTAAGAGCTAGGCAATGGGGGTCAAGTGACTTGCCCAGGATCACACAGCTGGGAAGTGTCTGAGGCCAGATTTGAACCTAGGACCTCCCGTCTCTAGGCCTGGTTCTTAATACACTGAACTACCCAGCTGCCCCCAATGATAATGTTGCTGCTGTTGCTTGTGATGACCGTAAATGCTAGGGGAAGGGACTTGGACTCCACCGAGTAGCTAAAAGATTGCCTTTGAATGGCTATGAACAGAGGAATGATGTGATCGGATCTCCGTACAGGGAAGATTAATCTGATAGTGGCAGGGATGGGGGCAAGGTGGGAGGCTGATGCAGTCAGTATTCCAGGCAGGTGGTAATGAAGGAGTAGAGGGAATAGATTGAGAGAGACTGCAGAGTCAGAATCCGCAGGGCTTAGTAACCTAGTATAATAATTGTCCTTTGAGCCAAAGGCAGGATGTGACCAGTGAGGAGGTGAGCTGAATCCTGAGTCCCTGCAGCAGAGTGTGGCTATCTTTTGTGCTGAAGAGAACAGGGCCAGGATGAGGCATGACCAGGGAGCATCCAGTTAAATACAATTTCCTTTTATATTTCAAGTCTCACTTTAATTAATTTTCCTATCGCTGTTCCTCCTCTTCGGAAAAGTAATTCTTGGGATGGATTCCCAGGGTGCGCACCGAATGGGGAAGAGATGAATTGTGACACCCAGATTGTGAATAACAAGCATCGAGGTGCTTTTCAGCATTATGGCCACGAGGCTGAGACCCGAGTTCACTCCATAGGCTAAGGAAGGGCAAAAGGGAGAGCAAGTTATTTTGCAGGGCTTAGAAAAATGGAATCTACCACAGAGTCTTGTATGCCCCCTACTCCCGAGTTGTGTGGGAGGGAATATGTCTTTGTGACAGACTTTATGGTTATGGTACTGAAACTTGGGAGAGGGGGTGGTGAAAGTAATCATGCCAGAGATAAGATACTTATTTTTGTACGTGTCTTATTGACTGACTGAACATCCTTTCTCCTGGATTGTGAAATATTTTTAAGGCAGGAAGCATGTGGTCTTTTGTCTTTGTGTCTCCTCCATGACTAGCGTAGAACCTGGAACATAGTAGGCATTTAATAAATGTTTATTAAACTGAATTGAATTATGTGTGCGTGTGTGTGCATGTGTGTGCCAAAGCCGCCTACCTAGCTTGTCGCTAAGTACAGTATTTTGATGAGTTTCTATCACTATGAGACCTGGATGTGCAATCAGAGATTTTAGTATAAGAATGCCACCTAAGTGCCTGTGTGTGTATTTCTGCATTTCAACCTTGCAGGCAGGAGTAAAATATTGAGCAGCTTGTCCAAAAAAATCTCTACGGCACCTACCAGATGTGATGACTAGATTTCAATCAAGCTGTCAAAAAGCATTTAGGGCTTCTCATGTGCCAGGTCCCATGCTAGCGGCTAGGGATACAAAGGCAAATGGAGCAGCCCCTATCCCTGAGGAGCTTCCATTCTACTGGGGACCTACTGTGTACACGTAGAGGTAAACACAACACTTATACGAAGCAAATACAAGTGAAACCTCGGTTCCAAAGCCCACTGGTATGGGATGTTCTCCTTGTGGGGGGAAATGAATGAACACCTTGCTCTGCAGAAAGGATGGGGTGGAATTTGGGAAGAAGGGAGAGAGCTCTAGCCTTGGCCAGTCCCCCTTTGGGGACTCATCATTCAGGTGCTCCTGGCTTCCAGCTTCAAGAGAGGTGATGGAAGAGGCCAATCCCACTTCGAATTGCTGAAGGAAAAGACTCTGGGCATGCATGAAAGAAGAAGCTTTTTTGGGAAGTCCAGAAACTTCCCCTTGGGGGAGATCCAGGGCTTTCTCTGAGTTATCTTGCTTTCTATGGGAGAGGTCCTTCACTCTGTTTTGTTTGGTATATATTATCTTATGCAGACCATCTTTGATTTCTGTTTTGCTAGGATTTGGATAAATGGATTTTTTTTTGCTATTTTCTACATATTTTCATTGCAGAATTGGCATTAGGTGGGAAGGGATCAAGCCTTGGATATAGAGCTTGAGGTCCCTTTTTCCCTCAAGATGACAAAGCAATCAAAAGTTAGATAGAGCCTAACAGAGCCCTGGATCTCACTCAAGAAGAACACTCCCCAAAGCCTGGAGAGTAGCGAGTTAGGAAAAGGGATATTATAGAGATGGTCTGCTCCTCTCATGTCTGCCCAGAGTCTTTCCCTTCAGCATCTTGAAGTAGGTTGACCTCTTCTATCATCAACTCTTGAAGCTGGAAGCCAGGAGCACCTGAATGATGAGTTCCCAAAGAGGGACTGGCTAAGGCTAGAGCTTTCTCATCTCTTATCAGTTCTACCTCACCCCTCATGCAGAATTGGACATTCATCTCCACCAGTAAGGGGTGAATCTCATACCAATGAGCTTTGAGACATGGATTATATAAAGTAATTTGGTATGAAAAGGTACTAGCAACTGGGGAGATCTGGGAAGGCCTCATGTAAGAAGTAGAGATTGAGCTGAGCAATGAAGGACAGTAGAGATTTATTTTATTAGAAGATTTGAGTAAAGACACTACAACAAAGGAGTGAGTTGTCTTTTTTTTTTTTTTAAACTCTTACCTTCCATCTTAGAATCAATACTACGTATTGGTTCTAAGGCAGAAGAATGGTAAGGGCTAGGCAATGGGGGATAAGTGACTTGCCCAGAGTCACAAAGATAGGAAGTGTCTGAGGTCAGATTTGAACTCAGGACCTCCCAATCTCTAAGCTTGGCTCTCAATCCACTGAACTACCCAGCTGCCCCCAGGAGTGAGTTTTTTGATGAACTTAATTAGAGTAGTAGGTCAGAGAGAGGCTGCATACATAGTAATAGATAATAATAACAGCTTGCATGTGTGGAGGGCTTTACGGTTTGCAAAAAACATTACTGCTATCTTATTTGATCCGAGTGTTCCTAGATCACAATTGACAAAGTTTCCGACAATATCCTTGTAGATAAAATGTAAAATTGTGGACTGGATGATGATATGGTTCAGTGAATTCAAAGCTGGTTGAAAATCAATTTCTAAGGTTTGCTGTATTGGACTCAAGTAGATTTTAAGGAAAGGTAGCTAGGTGGTCCAGGGAATAGAGTACTGGTTCAGGAGTCAGGAAGACACTTCTTCCTGAATTCAAATCAGACACTTATTAGCTATGTGATACTGAGTGAGTCACTTAACCTTGTTTGCCTCAGTTTCCTCATCTGTAAAATGATCTGGAGAAGAAACAGCAAACCACTCTAGGATCTTTGCCAAGAAAATCCCAGATGGTGTCATGAAGAGTAGGACACTGATCGAAAAAACAACTGAACAGAAACAATAACATTTTAAGGAAAGTCTCTCGTTGTGAACTGGATGTGCTTTATCTTCAGCCTTGTCATAGATCAACACTTTATGAACTTGTATTCTTCTCAGAAGCTTGTAAAATGTGGGGATGACATACCTTGAAGGGATAGCTAATATAGCTGATAGTCAGAATCAGAACATATTCTGACAGACTAGAATATTGGTCTGAATATAACAAGATGAAATTTATTTCAATAGATCTGGGTTGTCACCAATATGGATATTCCTTCTGACACTGAAAATAGCAACCTATCCTACCTTATTCTGAGTGACTTTTGTTCATGTCTTCCTACCAATCAACTATAGGAGATTTATCTAATGTCTT
>NC_058133.1:160704374-160713205 GCF_016433145.1 Gracilinanus agilis | reverse complement strand
ATATATATATATATATATATATATACTTTTAGATGGCATTTCCCAAATTCCAATTAACACCTCCAGGAATTGATGCAGAGCGAAAGGAGTAGATCCAGGAGAACGGTGTACACAGAGACTGATACACTGTGGTACAATTGAATGTAATGGACTTCTCTACTAGCAGCAATGCAATGATCCAGAACAATCCTGAGGGATTTATGAGAAAGAACACTATCCACATCCAGAAAAAGAAATGTGAGAGTAGAAACACAGTAGATTCTAAATGACCACCCCAGTGCAACTATCAATAATATGGAAATGGGTCTTGATCAATGATACATGTAAAACCCAGTGGAATTGTGCACTGGTTATGGGGAGAGTGGTAGTGGGATTTAGGGAGGCGGGAAAGAACATGAATCATGTAACCATGGAAAAATATTCTAAAAAATAAAAAATTATATAAATTGGAGAATGACTTATTCTCATAAATTTGAATTAGTTCCTTATACATCTTAGAAATGAGACCCTAATTAGAGAAACTTGGTGCAAAGGTTTTCTAGTTGTCTGTTTTTCTTCTAATTTTTGTTACATTGTTGTGGTATTTTTGTGTGCAAAACTTATACATTTTTGGTAATCAAAGTTGTTTCTTATTTTCTGAAATTCTCTCATCCTTTTTTCGAGATGAACTCTTCCTCTATCCATAAATATGAGGAGTAATGTCTTCCCTGATCCTTTAATTATTTATGATATTACCCTTAATGTCTAAATCATGTATCCATTTGGAAAGCATCTTGTTTTAAGAACATATTATTGGGGCTGCTAGGTGGTTCCATGTGGATAGAGATGGAAAGTCTGGGTTTCAGATCTGCCTTCAGACATTTCCTAGCTGTGTGATCCTGGGCAAGTCATTTAGCCCCAATTGTCTACCCCTTTCTGCTCTTTTGCCTTGGAACCAATACTTGGTATTGATTCAAAGATAAAAGGAAAGGATTTAAAAACAAAAAAGATATATAGTTTCTGCATAAGGTGAGAAATGTTACCCAATACTATTCCAGACTGCTTTCTAGTTTTCCTAGAAGTTTTTATTGAAATAATTACTGTAATTCACTTGTTTTTGTATTCTGCATACGAAATCTATTCCATTGACTGACTTTTAATTTTCTTAACTAGTACCAACTTGATTTTTGACAATTATTGCTTTATAATACAATTTGAGATCTGGTACTGCTAAGTCCTCTTCCTTCTCACTTTTTTTCATTATTTCCCTTGAGATTCTTGACATTTTGTTTCTCCAGATGAATTTCATTCTGATTTTTTTTAGTTCTATTAAAAAAATCATTTGGTAGTTTGATTGGGATGACACTGAGTAAATAAAATAAAGTATAATTATTTTTATTATATTGGTTTAGCCTAATTATGAGCAATTGATGTTTATCCAGTTATTAAGATGTCTCTATTTTTGTCATGAATGTTTTATTGTTGTATTCATATAGTTTCTTTGTGTGTTTTGGCAGGTTGACTCCAAAGTGTTTTACATATCTTCTTTGCCCCTTAAATGAAATTTTCTTTTAATTCTTTGGAGACTGTGATATTCCATGATTTACATGATATTCAGTATCATGAAATAATATTGCTGTTTAAAAATGGATCTCTCTTTGAGGGAAAAGTTTGGGGCTTTGCGAAGAACTATATAATTTCCCCCAAACTGTCTAACCTTCTCCCGTTCAGTTCTGGACTCACCTCATTGTTCCTTTGTATTAAGTTTGTTTAAGAGACATGTTCTATGAAAGAATTCTTTGGGCTATCTGAATAACATTAGATCATAATTTGGACAACAGACATTCTTTATCAACTTTGTTTTGCCAGTGTGGATAATAAGGCTGAACATCTTTGAATCTTTATCTCATTTAAAAGGCTCTGCAGTGTCCCATAGCTTGATGCAGCCAGCATAATGTTATCTACAAATAGGAAATGGTGGAGAAACTCATTATCTATAAGTAAATCCTCTTCCATTTGGACTATGTGTCCTGGATATCTCTTATGACAGTGACAAAAACCTTTCACAATCTCCTACTAATCTTCTTGATTTTAATTTAGAGGGCTGATGACTAAGTTACCTCTGTTAAGATATCTTTCAAGGAATCTAATATGACATATATTTGGGGAGATACTTGATTGAAGGAGAGATATGAAGGTGAAGACTTGATCTACTGGATAAAATTCTTTTTAGAAGTCATTAAGTACAATGGAACTATATATTCTTCATGTTTTTCATTCAATAGGACTATTAATCTTTGGTCTACTGTTGAGTATTGTTCATGAAAGCTTTGCTGTTCCCTTTTAATATCTTCATTAACAATGACCTCATTGTATGGGTAGATTTTTCTCACAAAAATCTTGGAGAGGTGGAAAGGTAGGCATAAAAATTGAAATTGTTCTCTTAGTCACTTTTTTGGAGGGGTAATATTAAGTCTATAATTTTAATAGTATTTCTCCCCTTACACCTCTTTACATGATATAATTCATCCCATTTTACTTCTCTCTTCCCATTTCTCTTAATACAATTCTTTTTCACCCCTAGTTTTTTTTTACATATCATCCTAAACAACTTACTAACATGTCCTCTGTCGATATATACTTTTAACTACTATGATAATAAAAATTTTTAGGAGTTACAGAAATCATCTTTCCATAAGGAATATTTACAATATGACCTTATTGAAGCCCATAATTTTTTTCCTCTTTTTTATTTACCTTTTTATGCTCCTCTTGAATTTTATATTTGGACATCAAATTTTCTGTTAAGTCTGGTCTTATCTTCAGGAATGCTTGGAAACCTTCTATTTTATTAAATATCCATTCTTTTCCCTAAAAGAATTATAGTCAGTTTTGATGGGTAGGTGATTTTTGGTTATAAACACAGTTCCTTTTCTTTCTAGAATATCATATTCTAAGCCACCTAGTCCTTCAATGTGGAAGCTTCCAGATCCTGTGTAATTCTGACTGGGGCTCCATAATATCTAAATTGTTTATTTCTGGCTGCTTGGAGCATTTTTTTTCCTTGACCTGGGAGCTCTTGAACTTGACTATAACATTCCTGGGAGTTGTCATTTGGGGATTTATTGTAGGAGCTTATCTGTGGATTCTTTCAATTTCTATTTTATCCTTTTGTTCAAGAATATCATGGCAATTTTCTTTGTTAATTTCTTATAATATGATATCTTTTTTTTTTTGGTCATGACTTTTAGGTAGTCCAATAATTTTGAAATTATTTCCTAGATCTATTTTCCAGGTCATTTGTTATTTCAGTGAGGTATTTTATATTTTCTTTGTTTTTTTTCTTTCTTTTGATTTTGTTTTATTGTTTCTTGGTGTCTCATGAAATCATTAGCTTCCATCTGTCCAATTGTAATTTTTAAAGACTTAATTTCTCCCATGACTGTTTGATTCTCCTTTTCACTTGGTCCAATATACTTTTCATGAAACTCTTTTCTTCATTGGATTTTTGTGCCTCTTTTTCTAGCTGACTGATTTTACCTCTTAAGCTATTTTCTTTTTGCATTACTTTTATTTTTATTACTATTTATTACTATTATTTTCTTTTTCCCATTTTCTTCCCATTTTTCTTAGACTTGTTTTGATTTTTGAATTTTTTAAAGTTCTTCCAGTGCTTGACACCAATTTCCATTTTTCTTTGAAGTTTTGTATGTGGTTGTTTGGATCTCACTGTCCCCTATTAAGTCTGTGCTTTGCTCTTTGTCTCCTTAGAAATAATCTAAGGTTAGGTATTTCTTTTGCTGTTTGCTCATTTTCCCAGCCTTTTTTTGCCTATGGACTGGGAATTCCAAAAGTTGCTGATTCTGTCTCCTCTGCTGATAGCTTGTAAGGCTTGGTCCTATGAGTGATTTTGCTCTGGGCTAGGTCTTCACCTCAGTGTAGGCTTGAAAGGGCCAAGTGCTATGGACTTCTAGGCTTCACTGTAGGTTGTACCAGGGCCTGGGACTTCAAGGGATGGATCTGGGATGCTCTGTTATTGGTTTATCCTTGGTCCCAGGATCACAAAGTTGGTTTATGGCAAGGATCACAACCTAGCATAATATGTAGGGGGCTGGCCACCCAGCATTACTCTTTGTGCAGTTTTGCTTCCAGTTCCCCCTTATCCTGTGAAAATCGACTCTCTCTGACTACGTTTCAAGCTGTATTCAGTGGGATAGCCTCTTCACTTCATCTTGCTGTTGAGTTTTGATTCCCATCATTCTGAGGCACTTTTTAAAAATAAACTCTTAGCTTCTATCTTGGAGTCAATACTGTTTATTGGCTCCAAGGCAGAAGAGTGGTAAGGGCTAGGCAATGGAGGTTAAGTGACTTTCCCAGAGTCACACAAATAGGAAATGTCTGAGGCCAGATTTGAACCTAGGACCTCCTGTCTCTAGGTCTGGCTCTCAATCCACTGAGCCACCCAGCTGCCCCCTATAAGGCACTTTTTAAAGATTGGTTTGGAAGGATTGTCAGAGCAATTTCAGGTTTCACTGCTGCTAAGCTGTCATCTTGGCTCTGTCCCCCAAGTCTACAATTTAAAAAATGTCTTTGGTATCTTTCCCTCATTTAGTTACTTTGGGAATTGATTCTTCAATGCCCTCAAAATTATGTCAACTCCAGTACAGGCCTTCTCTTGTGTATATTAGAATTGTCTATCTCTTATTTCTACTTTTGTTTTCTCAATGATATTTTGACTTTCCAGTGTTTCAATATGGTGGCTCTACTGTCCTTGTTGGTGAAGTTTTTTTTTTAATCTTTGCAGATCTTTTCTATTTTTCATCTGCTTATTGTTTTATTTTCAGAGTTTCATCCTTAAATGCCTACTGATGACTTTGGTTGGTTGAGCCATTCCTCTATAATCCAAACTTATTTCATTAATAGTTTAGTGAAAAAAGAATTTATTAGGGCATTTTCTTTCTTCTATTTGGAGGAATCTTTAAGAAAAATATTATAAGTAATATCAAATATCAACACAATCCATTAAATTTGCTTTTCAATTTTTATATTTAAATATATAAAATTCAACCTGCAAAATGTCATAATTTCTGTTTGTTTCTTTTCCTTCATTCCTTCCCTCCTTCCTTTGTTCCTTCATTCCTTCACTCCCTTCCTTCTCTTTGTTTGTTTCTCTTTTCTTCTTTTACCTTCTATTTAGAATCAATACTGCATATTGGTTCCTAGGCAATGGCTAGGTTAAGTGACTTGCTCAGGATCACACAGCTAGGAACGTGTCAAATAAGATTTGAACCCAAGACCTTCCATATCCAGGTCTAGCTTTCAATCCACTGACACCCAAGCTGCCTCTTTCAACCTGAAGCCTAGTTACTGACATTGTAACTGCTCCATTTCAAAGATAAGGCACTTGTGCCTTAGAGAGATCAAAGGACTTACCTTTGGTAACACAGTTATGAAATCAGATCCGTGATTTGAACTCAGGTCTTCTGATTTGATCACTCTATCACAGTACATTACCACCCGTGCACCTCTCCTGAAGTTGAAGAAGACTCAGTGGATTTCCCAGAAATATAGGGTTTGCTCCCTGGTTCCATTTCCCAGATGTTGGCTTAGGGTCCTAGAGGAGTTCTTGGGAGAATTTAGAAGCTAATTTCTGAATGAGGAGGAACTTTAATTCAAGTGGGATGAGAGGATGAAGGGGAAGGAGAAATGAAGGCGAGGAGAGCAGAGTTTCTCATCAAGCAGCCAAAACCATGGCAGAAAATCAGTTACAACCACCCCCTTGCAATCTGCTACCTTTATGGCTCTTCTGCCATGTTCTATTGATAGACACTAGGGCACGTGTTCTACCTCAATTAAAAAAAAACACAACAGTGCCTTTGAAAACACACTTTGGTGGTTGAGGAGACTGAGGATTTGAGGCAAGAGTTGTGGGCTAGAAAATGTTAACATTTATGTGTGTACTTAATGCATTTTATAGCAAAATATACATATGCTGACATCAATGGCCACATGACTATTTTCCGATCCATGTGAATGCATGTGCTTTTGGAGTATCTTCACCCTTTTTACCTTCCTGTTTGTTTTGGCAGCTTCCATGAAAAATGGATCTCTTGTTTTTTTTATACTAGTCAGTTCAACAATTCATTTCAATAAATATTCTATAAACTGGTCTAGACTGGACAAATTTTTTATTAACCCTACCAGTCATTAGTTCCCAAGACCTTTTTTCAACTTCTACAATCTCTCTCTCATTCATAACTTTGTTGCTTCTCCTACCAATGCCATAAATCAGGCCTTTGTCTCTTGTTGCCTTGGTATTGTTGTTGTTAAGTCATTTTTTTAGTTATGTTCAAGTCTTTATAACCCTACTTGGGTTTATCTTGGCCAAATACTAGAGTACCTTTTCCAGTCTATTTTACAAATGAGGAAACTGAGGCAAACAGAGTTAAGTGACTTCTCCAGGATGCCACAATTATTAAATGTCTGAGGCCAGATTTGAATTCTGGAAGCTGAGGCTTCAGCTATTATAATAGTTTTCTAATTGATCGCTCATTCCCACCTCAATTATCCTTTACACAGATGCCAAAATCTTCTTCTTAATCCAAGGCTCTGATCATTCCAACCCTCTTCTCAAAATTCTCTCTATTGCTTTTTTTTTTTTTTTTTTTTTACATTTTTTAAACCCTTAACTTCTGTGTATTGGCTCCTAAGTGGAAAAGTGGTAAGGGTGGGCAATGGGGGTCAAGTGACTTGCCCAGGGTCACACAGCTGGGAAGCGTCTGAGGCCGGATTTGAACCTAGGACCTCCGAGTCTCTAGGCCCGACTCAATCCACTGAGCTACCCAGCTGCCCTCTCTATTGCTTTTTGAATGAAGTATAAACTCTTGTTCCAGGGCCTCTAAAATCTAGCTCTATCTGTTTATTTTTATCCTATTATTTTATATATTTTATTGTATATCCTATTATTTTATCTCACATACTCTATGGCAAGAGTTCTTAACATTTTTTGTGTCATGGATCCTTTTAGTAATGTGGTAAAAGCAAAGGATAAGGAACAAACATTTATTAAATGCCTACTATGTGCTAGGTACTTTACTAAGTGATTTGCAGATATCTTCTTGGAATAATGCTTTTAAATAATAGAAGGAGGGGCAGATCCATGGCTCAGTGGATAGAGAGCCAGGTCCTAGAGGAGAGGTCCTGGGTTCAAATTTGGCCTCAGACACCTAGCTGTGTGACCCCGTGCAAATCACTTAACCTCAATTGCTTATCTCTTAAGCACTCTTTTTTTTTTTTTTTTTTTTTTTAAACCCTCACCTTCTGTTTTAGAATCAATACTCTGTATTGGTTCCAAGGCAGAAGAGTGGTAAGGGCTAGGCAATGGAAGTATTCTTCTGCCTTGGAACTGATACTTAGTATATTAATTCCAAGGCAGAAGGTAAGAATTAAAAAAAAAAAAGAAAGGAAATGCTAAACTGAATTTAGAAATTAATAAAAATGAAGATGTAGTTGTGTGTGTGTGTGTGTGTGTGTGTGTGTGTGTGTGTGTGTGTTTTTCAACATTCACAGATCCCCTAAAATCTAATCAGGGACTCATATTGGAGTGAGGAGGGAATCTGTGGCGCCTTGGCTAAAAAATCTTGCTTTGTGTTATGGGCAAAGAAGACTACTTTGATTGTTGTTTTTCTTTCCATTTCCCATCCCTATGCCTTTGAATGACCATCCCCTATGCCTGGAATGTACTCCCATAGCCTCCATTCTCCATATATATTGAAGTCTCTCTCCCCGCCCCCCCCCCCCAAGCCCTTGAGTTATGTGCCACCTACTCTCAGAAGGCATTATTTGACTCTATCTTCTGTTTATGTATTTGAACGCATTCACTTTGTCTTGAAATTTCTAGACAATTCCTGCTTACTATTCTCATTCTCCCTTGTCTCAGTTATTTCTGTACACTTCTTTCTAGCATATTAGATAGTAGGTTCTTTAAGATTAATAATAGTTATTTGGTTCTTGTCCTTTGTCTGTGAAGAGGACCAAAGTTGACATCACTATTTTGGGGTTAATGCACAGTGATTCTGACTTGGCTGATCTGACCAACATGAGCCCAGAAGGCTCTACCACACATCGGGCATAAACAGCCCAAAAGAACATTTGGGATGGAGGTGTCTCTAAATGTGCACACCTTATAATCTCACATTGCAATTCTGCTGTGCTCATAGAGCATGGCGCCTTCTTGAATGTGGGCACACCATGCTGGATAGTCCTGTGCCGGTGATTACCATGTCTTCCAATCAATACCAAAGTTCTTCAGAGACCTTGTATCGCTTCTTCTGACCTCCCTGTGAGCGCTTCTCTATAAAATAGTCTTTTAGATAAACATGTGTTTGGTATTTAAACAACACAGACAACTCGTTGCAGTTGGGCTTTCTGCTGTAGAGTTTGAATGCTTGTCAGTTTGGCTCAAGAAAGGACTTCAGTGTCTGATATCTTATCTCCAGGTGATCTCCAGAATCTTCCTAAGATAATTTGAATGGAAGTAATTCCATTTCCTGGCATGAAGCTGGTGTACCATCCCAGTTTTACAAGCATGCAACAATGAGGTCAGAATCATTGTAGGCAGCCCAATACCTCTTCTCTCCCACACTTTCCTTTGGAGCTTCTCAAATACTGAGCTAGTTCTGGCAATGTATGTACCAATCTCATCATCTCTGGGTACATCTCTGTGTATATCACTTCTGTTCTCCTAACTCCCCATATCCTAGCCCCTAATGTTTTACTGCCTGTATTTCCTTCCTTCCTTCCTTCCTTCCTTCCTTCCTTCCTTCCTTCCTTCCTTCCTTCCTTCCTTCCTT
>NC_058133.1:160692372-160701449 GCF_016433145.1 Gracilinanus agilis | reverse complement strand
TCTTCTTCTTCTTCTTCTTCTTCTTCTTCTTCTTCTTCTTCTTCTTCTTCTTCTTCTTCTTCTTCTTCTTCTTCTTCTTCTTCTTCTTTCTTCTTTCTTCTTCTCTTTCTTTTTTAAGTTTCAAGGTGGAAGAATGACAAGGACTAGGCAATAGGGGTTAAGTGACTTTCCCAGAGTCACATGGTTAGGAAGTCTCTGAGGCTAGATTTGAACCCATGTCTTCCTATCTCTAGGTCTGACTCTCTACACACTGAGCCACCTAGCTGCACCCCCACTTTCTCTAGAAAAGGGGTTTTTATCCTGGGGTCTGTGAACTTATATGTATATATAACATATATTTTCATATGTATATTTCAATATACTTTGTTCCCTTTGGAAGCCCGTATTTTTTATCTTATGCTTTTAAAAGCATTCTCAGAAAAGGTCCATATGACTTTACCAGACTGCCAAAGAGATCTATGGAGAGGTGTGTTGAATTTTCAATGTGAGAATTTATATCTAGGAGGTAAGCAAATACTACAAATCAGAGCTTGGTTTATTGTTTTGCTGATTGTCTAGACTTAAGAAAGTGATGAAGAAAATGATAACTATGCAGATTAAATTTAAAATGTGTCCCATCTACTTTTTTTTTTTTAAGTCAGTTGATATAAACATTTAACAGCATGCCCCTGGGTCCATGACACAAAAAATTTTGAGAATCCTTGATCTACAACAACAGTGTTGACTCAGTTGAAGGCAGAGACCAATCAATTCTGCAATTTCTCAGATTCCCCTTTTAGAATTCTTTCTAGGTAGTGTTTCACCTTTCCTGCAGGCCTGGAGTCTTGGTCCCCTATCCTTGCCTTAAAAGACAAATTGCCTTCATGATAGAAGAGGATCCCAATGATGAGAAGCAGGGAATCATACTCGTCCTTGCCTGATGAAATCCTATTAATTTTTTAATGCTCAGCTCAAATGTCACCTCAAATTCAAGGCAGCAAACATTTACTAGGTCCTCACTATATACCAGACTCAAAGCTTGTTTCTGGAGATTCTAGAGTTTATAGTGGCAGAGAGAAACCAGCCCATGGTAATGAAACTCTAATGGTAACTGGCAAAATAAAATATAAAAGTGAGATAGCCCATGCCCTTAAGGAACTTATACATTAGTAAGGGGATATAGGAGGGGCAGCCAGGGAAGGGAGTTTTGATCTTGGCAGCCATAGCTATTGCCAGTAGAAATGTGTAGAATTCCAAACTCATCTGTAGAATTTAGTGGGTTAGGTGAATTTGTACTTAAGAATTACCTACCTTGGCTTCTCCTATTCCCAGAATTAGGATAATTCAGCCCCAGGGTAGAGTGAAAAAAATGAATGTGATGACTCAGGGATGGGCAGGCCATAGCTTCTGGAGGTCAGGGTCAGAAGGTCTCTGTATGAAGAAGGCTGCATCAGGGCCGATGGCAAAATACCTTTGTTCTACTGTGCTGGCTCTGGTGTCCTGGTAGGTGCCTGAATCATATGTGAAGAATGGTTTGGAGCCAGTTAGATATGATGGTTTAGGTTTGCTCATTTATTTACTCACTCACTTACTCTCAGGGCTATTTATCCTATCAGGACAGTAGGGCTTACCTAACCTAGGCATAATGCATCTAAATTCATTATTTTGAGAATGGATC
The DNA here is from genome assembly GCF_016433145.1 of Gracilinanus agilis. Lineage (NCBI taxonomy): Eukaryota > Metazoa > Chordata > Mammalia > Didelphimorphia > Didelphidae > Gracilinanus > Gracilinanus agilis. Next base: position 160,699,792 of record NC_058133.1, on the reverse strand, counting down.
CACTGATTTCCCTAGACTACAAGAAGGCACAGCTGATAGAGCACAGGACTTAGAGTCAAGAAGATCTGAGTTCAAATTTAGCTTCAGACATTTCCTACCTTTGTGACCCTAGGCAAACCACTTCATTTTTTCAGTTTTTCTGAAAAATAGATAGCAATAGCCCCTACCTCTCGGGTTGTTCATGAGGATTAAATGAGCTAACATATAAAGCAACTTGCAAACTTTAAAGTGCTATATAAATGCTAGTTATTATTGTTCTCTTTCTGGTGTGTGTGTGTGTGTGTGTGTGTGTGTGTGTGTGCACGCGCACGCACGCACGCACGTGTGCAAGTGCCATTCTCTCTCTACACAGTTTTCTACTTCACGGTTAGGGAATAATAATCTCATCAACTGACCATTGCTTCTGGAGAGAGTGTGGCACTGAACTGTCTTATGGCTCCTTTCTTTTTCCTGTGACTCCGCAGATCAAAGCTCCCTTTTCTGGCCGTGACATCTATTTTGTCCCCTGGTTAGAATGTGTAAGGATGGGATTTGTGCAAGGGGGATGGGATCAAAGGAGTCAGAGAAGGAGTTGCGGACAGTTGCTGATAGTTGGTGATAGTTGAGACCAGAGAGAATTCTGGGTATTTCTCCAGGGAGAGGAGAGGAGGATATGTCTTGGGGAGGAGGACTGTGAGGAGAGAGGAGGAGGATATCCCAGCTCAGATCCAGTCCCAAGGGCTTCCTGAGGATCTTTCTTTGGAAACTGAAACCCTGATTCCCTGGTCAAAGCCATTGATCACATCTCAACCATAAAGACCTCAATCATAGAGTTAGATAAGTTTTTGGACTCCATTTTGGGAGTGATCTCTTAGTCTCCTTCACCTATTACCCAACCTTGCTGAGAGACCCCCCCTTTCAGTCAAAACTTACAATTATAGGAAAGGATAGAAATAGAAATAGAAACAGAAGGAGAAGAGGCGAGGGGAGAAGCTTAGAAGTGGGAACCATTGGGTTTCCCACCTAAGTGACGGACCCCATAGGAATAGTGAAGAGGGCACAAATGTAAACTCCTTGAAGGAAGGGGAGGTTTCACTTCTGTCTTTTTATTTCAAGACCTTCTATGATGATGCCTGGTATGTAAAAGACATTTAATAAATGTTTGCTGATTGGCTGAGATTGATTTGAACCCAGGTTTTCCTTTTTCTGGATCTAGCATTCTCTCCTTTATTTCACAGAACAAAAAGCAATATATAGAAAAATGAACAATGGCCTTCGATGGAGAGACTGGCAGAGTAGAGAAACAGATGAAGAAGCTGGAGGCCAGGAGACCCTTGGCTTAAGTCTTAGCTCTGACATAAGGGTCATGGGCAGGTATGAGCCTCAGTTTCCCCATTTAGAATAAGGGGAGCAATATTTACGCTGCATCCTCCAGGAGAGTGCTTTGAGGTTTTTAAGGCACTATAGAAATGAGAGCTATTCTCATTCTGCCTACTGTATGCTCATGTCTGTGGATATATTTATGAATATCTATATATTGTGCATTGTGCATAGAGAAACATACACAGTGAGACAGACAGATGCTCACGAAGTCCATATGTTTCTCACAGTAATTTAAAGAGGTGAAGGCTGTGCTTCCTACTTGACAAGCAGTAAAGTTTAATTGGGCCAGAAATATTCCCTTGTTCCTGCCTTGGCAAGATGATTTTTGGCTGCCATTCAGCATTTGTAACCCCTGGAAGGGATGAGCAGGGTTCTAAGGCCTTGGATGCTTTGACAAAGAGCAGAACATTTTTCTCCCTGTCAATTATAGGGGTGTGTGTGTGGGAGGTTTAGCTTTCTTGTTCTGAATCATTCTGTCTTCCCCATTGGCTCTGGGGAGCTCATTCATTCACTAACATTTACTGAACTTCTACTGTATATTATCACAACTTTCAAGAAGACTGGGATAGGGAATGGATCTGTAATTTCACTGACATAGGAGAAGTACTAAGATGAGGACATTCTTCCCAATGTTGTAGGTACTTTCCAGTCTTAGAGTTTCCCTGAACTCTCAGAGATTAAACAACTTCCTCAGGGGTCACACAGCTGGTATATGCCTGAAGTAGGATTTGAACCCAGGCCTTCTTGGCTTCAAGGATGTCCCTTTATTCATCATGCCACACTGCCTTGCTATTCAGAACATGAGGGGGAAATGGAAGCAATGTGTAAAAAAAAAACATACCACCTTCTTTTCTGTCTTAGTATGAATCTAAGACAGAAGAGGAAAGAGGTAGGCAAACAGGGTTAAGTGACTTGCCCAGGGTCACACAGCTAAGAGGTATCTGAGTCCAGATTTGAACCCAGGTTCTTCCAACTCCAGGTCTGGCACTCTGTCCCCTGAGCTCCCTAGCTGCTCCCAATCCTATGACTCTTGATTCATGTCCGATATTAATTTTCAGTAACTGCTAGAGAGGCATACAATTAGAAGAATGGGAGTTAATTAGAGCTTTTATAGTCTGGTAAAAGGGGTTTAGATTAGCAGTACATATAATGAGGAGAGGGGCAATATTTCTGAATATTTGCACTAATCATCCATTGATCGATCAACTTGCATTTATTAAATGCCTGCCAAAGGCTGGTTAATGTGCCAGGCTTTGAGTTACAAAGACAAAAGTGAATGAAACAATAGCTCTGTTCTTAGATTTACTGGAAAGAAAATAGGACCCGCAGTCAGAAGACTTTGGTTTAAATCCACCTCTGAGACTTACTACCTGTATGTCCTAGGGCAAGTCATTCATCTTTTCTTGATCTCAGTTTCCTGATCTGCAAAATGAGAGAGTTGGACTAGATGATCTTTGAAGTCTCTTCCAGCTCTACCCCTCTCTCAGTCTCTTTACCACAAGACTTTCCCAGTGAAAAATCTGGGGCCAGACCACCTCCCTTAGACCTCTTCATGCCTGGATCTTCTGTGGTGCTCCAGAGGTCATCCCCTTCTCGTCCCCCTCCCATCACTGAGCCCTGCTTCCTGACCGGATTCTCTTGGGCTATACCTCTCTATTGCTCTTGTCTACTTTGACTGAAGTGGGTCTTCCCAAGGCCTCTTAAGACTAAACATCATCACCTGCCCCAAGGTTGGACCTTGAGCATTCTAATCACTAGTCTCCCTCCTCAATAGACGTCTCTCTAACCATTGATACTCTGCCTAGAGTCATTTCTCAGTGGTTAGTATTCACACACCATGTCCCACTCTTCTCACTCTAGTGAGTCTGGAACCACTAATTTGTTCCCCATCCCCACTACTGGTTCACTCCCATCCCTCTTTATCCTTCCCTTTTAATATCCTTGTTGTTGATGTTTAGTCATTTTCATTAGTGTCTAACTCTCTGGGATCCTATTTATGGTTTTCTTGGTAAAAATATTAGAATGATTTGCCAGCTCATTTGACAGATAAGGCATTGAGACAAATAGGGTTAAATGACTTGCTTAGAGTCAGTCAGATAGTAAGTGCTTGAGGCTGGATTTGAACTCATGAAGATGAGTCTTCCTGATTCCAGGTCTAATACTCTACTCATTGAGCCACCATGTCCCAATTCAGATCTACCTGATACCTTTTACTGTGAGCCATGTAATGCCTGTTCCATAATTGTTTGAATTTTCACATTTGATTTAATCTTCAGAATATTACCAAAAATTCATTTTCAAAAATAATTTACTAATAAAATTAAAATACAAGCTATAAATTAAATTTAAAAATGAATCATCTATGTATTATTAATTTCCAGCAGCCAACTACTCACTCTAATTCCCTATCAATTTTAGTAGACATGCAACATATTGTAAAAGAAAATCTGGAGAAGGATATATGTGAGGGTTCCTTCTTTGTGGCCTACAGTAAAGAGAGGTCTTCTAAGTGTAAAATACTTGGTCTTCCAGCTTTGAGAAGCAGAGAGAGGAGAATGGAAGCCAGAAAACAGAAGAGAAAGCTGTAGAAGCCAGAGGAGCTTTCATGCTTTTCTGTGTGAGCAAAAGAGTCTTTGCTGTTTCTCTAGAGAGTCCAGTCATGGACATACTATATTCATCCAGAATGGTTGTCTTTCCCTAGATAGCAGCTACACTAATGAATAGGAGCCCATCTTGCTTAGACAGTTTTTTAGCCATTACTTTCACTGGAGTTTATTTGGGACTGCATTGGGTACCAAGTGATGGTGTCCCCTCAAAGGGGCAACTAAGAAGAAGAAGACAGACTCTGAGTTTGCCATCTTGGCTCTGATGCAATAATAAAGACAACTTTGAAAGACTTAAGGACCCTGATCAACACAATGACCAACTATGATTCCAGAGGATCAATAATGACACATGTTGCTCAACTCTTAAGCTGGAGGAGATGGACCCAAGATGCAGAATGAAACATATTCTTTGGACATGCCAAGAAAAGAATTTGTTTTGCTTGACTATGAGTATTTATTATAAAGGTTTTCTTTCCCTTTTTTTCAGTAGAGGTAAGAGGAGATGGGAGGGAAAGAAAATAGATTTTTGTTAACTGAAAAAAATATTAATTTCATTAATCCCCCCCTAAAAAACCAGCCCCACTCCAATTTTTCTTTCTTTTTTTTTTAATAAATATTTTTTAAACCATGTTTATTGACTGCTGGTGCTGTCATTCAAAGTAGCATCCATCTTGTTCCAGATAATAATTTTAACAACCCTTACCTTCCATCTTGGAGTGAATACTGTGTATTGGCTCCAAGGCAGAAGAATGGTAAGAGCTAGGCAATAGTGGTTAAGTGACTTGCCCAGGGTCACACAGTTGGGAAGTGTCTGAGGCCAGATTTGAATCTAGGACCTCACATCTATAGGCCTGACTCTCAATCAACTGAGCCACTCAGCTGCCCCCCAGCTGTCCCTTCCTCCCCGCCACCCCTACTCCAATTTTTCTTAATGTTTTTGTCTTCTGGCTCTGAGTGTGACCTGGCTCCTTCCCAATGACACTGTATCTTTGACCATCCTTTCCAGTATTAAATACATTTTCATTCCCCCTCTCAGCCCCCTGCCACCATTAGTTGTTGGTTGTGCTGGTGGGCCATTTCCAAACTCTCTCTCTCTCTCTCTCTCTCTCTCTCTCCCCCCACCCCACCAACACTCAGCAATATCTCCTCCTTTGAGGCTTATGATATTAAAATTTATTACTCAGTCCAGATCCTGCTGCCTTTCATCAATTGACCACCTGGACATCCTCTTTCCCTCCTCCATAGATTAGGTGCTTGGCTCACAGGCTTTTTCTCCACCTTAACTCCTGCCTTTATATTAAGAGTCTTCAATATAGATATTAATACTCCCTCAAATACTAACTTAGTTCTTTAATCTTCTCAGTTTCCAAGATCAATTCTTTTTTTTTTTCTTTTTTTAAACCCTTACCTTCCGACTCGGAGTCAATACTGTGTATTGGCTCCAAGGCAGAAGAGTAGTAAAGGCTAGGTAATGGGGGTTAAGTGACTTGCCCAGGGTCACATAGCTGGGAAGTGTCGGAGGCCAGATTTGAACCTAGGACCTCCCGTCTCTAGGCCTGGCTCTCAATCCACTGAGCTACCCAGCTGCCCCCCAAGATCAATTCTTTTTTTTTTTTTAAACCCTTGTACTTCGGTGTATTGTCTCATAGGTGGAAGATTGGTAAGGGTGGGCAATGGGGGTCAAGTGACTTGCCCAGGGTCACACAGCTGGGAAGTGGCTGAGGCCGGGTTTGAACCTAGGACCTCCTGTCTCTAGGCCTGACTCTCACTCCACTGAGCTACCCAGCTACCCCCCAAGATCAATTCTTATACCTCACTTCAGCTATATGCAAAGATGGCCATCCCTTGATCTTTCCATCACTCACAAATGTTCTACTTCCATGTCAATGAAATATGAAATTTCTTTATTTTTTCATAATTGTTTATGACTCCCTATTCCCCTCTACCTTACTACCCATGACCTTTTCTTCATTCTTACTGTGACCTCTAAAACTTTCATTTGTAAGTTCTTCCCTAGGCTATCACCCTGGTCCTAGCAACACTCATTTCCTTTCCATATCTTGATATCTTGGGGAAACAGTTCAACTTTAACCTATCATTTTTTTTTTCTTTTTAAAAAACCCTTACCTTCCATCTTAGAATCAATACTGTGTATTGGTTCTAAGGCAGAAGAGCAGTAAGGGCTAGGCAATGGGGGTTAAGTGACTTACCTAGGGTCACACAGCTAGGAAGTGTCTGAGGTCAAATTTGAACCCAGGAACTCCCATCTATACGCCTGGTTCTCAATCCACTGGACCACCCAACTACCCCTTTATTTCTACTTTTACTACATTTCTCCTGTAGTTTCCTTCTCTCCCTGACCCTGGTGCAGGTCCATTTAATCACTTTATGCCTGGACTAATGCAATAGACTTCTGGTTGGTCTTCCTGCTTCAAGTCTATCCCCACTCCAGGCTATCTTCCATTAAGCTTTTCCTGAAGCCTAAGTCTAACCATGTCATGTCCCTACTCTGTATTCCAGAGTTTCCTAATTACCTCTAGAGTCATCTGTATAAATTCTGTTTGCAATTCAACTCCCTTTGCAACCTGGTCCTTTCCTATTTTTCTAACTTTATACTTTATTCCTCTCCAAATACTCTATGACTAAAAACACTGGCTTTGTTGATTTTCACAGATGACCCTGCATCTCCCAATTCTATATTTTTTTTCACTATCTCTGGAACTGTTTCCCTCTTCATCCTTATCTCCTGGCTTCCTTTAGGAGTCAGCTCAAATCCTACCTTCTGAAGGAGATCTTTCTATTTACAATAACTTGCCTCTGAGCTTACCTTCCACTTACATTGTCTGTCTTATATGTTCATATTTTGTTTTCTTCTCTTCCTCACTCACCCTTAGAAAATGAGCTCCTTGCGGGTCAGGAACTATATTTTTGCCTGTCCTTTTATCAGTGATTATCTCTAGCTTAGCAAATAGAAATTAATCAATAAATACTTATTTGCTATGTGGAGATTAAAAATAATATACAATATCTCCAAATATAATATTTATAATGTTTATTAATAATAACTAAAGTAAGATAGCTATCTAGCCCAGCCCAGTTGCGAGAGATAAAAAAGAGAGAGGCGGAGCCTCAGAACTTATATAAATGAGACCTCACAAACGTGGACAAAGGGAAAAGCATTTTAGGTAATACAGAAAGGAATTTTGGGTAATGTGGTTTTAGGGGTTCAAGATATTTCCAACTATACAGCTGAATAAATCTAGACTATCCATCCTACAATCCTATGATCAAGGAAATTTACTTTCTATTAGACAAATGCCTTCTTATTTTCTATTATAGAATACATATCAATAATCTTTTTATAATATTTTTTCAATTATAGATTATATACCTATTATATTTTTATATACCCATATATATTTTATATACCTATATATTATATACTTGTATAT
>NC_058133.1:160673915-160691872 GCF_016433145.1 Gracilinanus agilis | reverse complement strand
ATATATATATATCAATCAAGACATATATATATGTCTTGATTGATGACATATGAAGAAACCAATGGAAATGCATGTCTACTACAGGGGGGTTGGGGGAATTGGGGAGGAGAGAGTAAGAACATGAATCATGTAACCATGGAAAAATTTTTCTAAAAATAATAAAATTTAAAAAAGAATATAGGGAAGGCATTAGCAGTTGGGAAAAGATGAATCAGGAAAAGATTCATAAAGGATGAAAATTTCTAATGTTTCGTGTGTTATGGACTTTGTTGACAATCTGGTTTATCTAAGAATAGTGTTTTTAAATCCATAAAAATATAAAAATATAGGAGAAATCCCTGATTTGGAGAACCACTTACCTAAAATTAAAGTTTAAAGATGACAGATTACAGACTCCTTTTGAAGTGCTGTGCTTGAGCTATATTTTGAGGAAGAAGGGAATTCTATAAGTTAGGGTGAGGAGGGGCTACGCTACAGGCACAAGGTATAGCCAGTGGAAAGACATGAACAGAAGATGAAAATGAAGATAAAGGTTAGTTTTGCTGCATCATAATGGAATGGAAGGTAAGTAAATACAATGGACCTTAATAGTTAGACTGGAGCAAAGTTACAAAGGTCTTTAAAAGTTAAACAAGTTTGAACATTGAGACAATATTGAGACGCTGAATTTTAATGAGTAGGAGAATTATATGCAGAATTTTTAACTCAAGGGAAATCAGTTGGGTAAGTGTAAGACCCAAGTGAGGAGAGACTTGAGACAGGGAGAACAAATAATGAGGCCTTTGTAATAAGAAGGCATGAAGTAATGAAAACCAGAAATAAAGTAGTGGCTATGAGAGTGTAAAGAATGGGTGGGATACAAAAGAGGTTATGGGTTAGAAATAGCAAGATTTGGTAAGTGGATATATATACACACACACACACACACACACACACACACACACACACACACACACACACACACANACACACACACACACACACACACACACACACACACACACACACACACACACACACACATATATATAAAGGTAAATAGGGAGGGGATGAAAGCTGAAGGAAAAGGGGAAGGGAGAAAGAGCAGAAAGGGGAAAAATACAGGTAAGGGGCTTATGATGATGAGAAGCTATCAGAAACAATTCCATGACTGAATGAGAAAATTACAATTGGGGCCCCTATTGGGAACAAAAAGGAACAAATAGCTTTAAAATATGAGGTACCAAAAACCCCAATTTGTACTATGTTAAAAATGGAGAAGTAGATTAGTGGAAAATATTAGGTACAGAATATAGAAGCAAATAAGGAGAGTTAATCTAGTGTTTGATAAATCCCCAAGTCTCAAATATTTAGGCAAGAACTCCTATTTGACAAAAACTTGGGAAAAACTGGAAAGCAGTAGCAATTAGTAGCATACTAACATCTCATATTCATCAAAATAACCTCAAAATCAGTGCATGATGAAAGAGTGATATCATATGCAAATTAGTACAGGTTAGATCAATGGATAGGAGAAGAGTTCTTAACCAAATAAAAGGTAGAAACATTCAAAGGAGGTTTTTTTTTTTTAAACCCTTGTACTTCCGTGTATTGTCTTATAGGCGGAAGATTGGTAAGGGTGGGCAATGGGGGTCAAGTGACTTGCCCAGGGTCACACAGCTGGGAAGTGGCTGAGGCCGGGTTTGAACCTAGGACCTCCTGTCTCCAGGCCTGACTCTCACTCCACTGAGCTACCCAGCTGCCCCTCAAAGGAGGTTTTAAAAAATAACATTGATTAATGATTATTTAAAATTAATTTTTTTACACAAATAAAATAAAAATTAGAAGGAAAGGAGAAAACTGGGGAAAATCTTCACAGTATTTTTTTATAAAGTCTCATTTTAAAAATTCATTGTTAAGTCAAATTTATAAGAATAAGGCCCAACACCTCCCTTGACAAATGGTGAAAGGATATAAATAGGCTATTTTCAGAAGAAGAAATTGAAGAGATCAAGTCATGAAAAAAGGCTGTAAATCACTAAAAATTATTTTAAAAAAAACAAATTAACTAAACCCTGAGGAACCATCTAATTTTTTTAGATTACAATCTATATAGTAAAATAATTATTATAAAGATAATCAATGTTGAAAGACCAAGTAACTGTGATCAACATGACCCACCAGAATTCAAAGACCTCACAATGAAACATGCTATACTCCTCTATATAGAGAAGTGATGGACTCAGTTCAAACTGGAGCAATTTTTCCCTTAATTTATTTTTCTTAATGGGGAGTGGGGATTACTAATGAAGAAGAATGTTTTGGAAGACTATAAAAATTTATAATAGGTTTTGCTTTTCTTGTTTTCTCATAGGGAAGAGGATGGGTTAGGGCAGTGATGGCAAACCTATGACACGCATGTCAGCACTGATATGCATAGTCATTTTCAATGACACACGGCCGCATGCAGCCACATACAGAGAAGTATGGGGCCGCATGCCAGGGATGAAACATTTGCTGTAGGGTAGTGTAGACACTTTGTGCACTATAGATGACAATTCTACCTATATTAATTTACTTATTTTGGCTTATTAAATACAGTTATATATTACAATTATACTTTTTTGTTATTTAAATTATAAATATTGCAGAATTATGTTTTTTTCTCGAAGCAACACACCACTGAATTATGCTCGGTTTTTTGACGAATTTTGACACAGCAAGCTCAAAATGTTGCCCATCTCTGGGTTGGGGAAAGGAGAGAATTTTTTTTTAATTTTAAAAGGATAAAAACCTCTTAGTACTTTAATTATTTTTTAAAAGGTAACACTTATTTTTGAGAGGTAATACTATAATCCAAGTCCTTGTAAGTAGTGACTCATTTTTAGTATCCTCAAAAAATCATGTAGTCCTAGGTTTTGTTAGGAACAAAATGCAAGCAACAAAGTACCTCAAATTGTTATTTGATTCCATGTCATGAAAAGTATCTGTTGTACTGGTTATATAGAGTTACCTAGTAATTTATGTTTCCTTTGGAATGGACACTTCTTGGGGAAAGGTACTATGTTTATATTCCCTTGGATCCTCAGTATATAGAACTATGGCTGACAGTAAGTACTTAATTGAATGCTTGTTAACTGATGAATATCAATATTTTTGTGCACCTCTATGATATTAACATTTTTATGAATCAAGTCTAAGAAATAATTGGTTTTTCCATGTTTTGGTGTTATTATATCTCTTATAACTAACCATACCTCCTATTATATTCATAATTCCATTATATTCTTGAGCTTAGTCAAGTAAGAAAGGAAAACAGAATTTCTGCCCTTTCAAATTTTACAAGCTAATGGAAAATACAAGGTTTAAATGTAGGAAGTAATAAAAAAAAAGATAATTCTTATCAATAAACTGCAATTTCTTAAATCCCTAGTGAATGCACCAAGCTAAATATTCAGGATGATGCAAATTATTCTAAAATAATTATTTTTCTGCAGAGATGAGGCAGAATACAAAGAAACATAAACATAAGATGAATGCAAAAACAATGAATATTATTACTCTTCAATGCAGTTTCATTGACAAGATACTCTATCTCTAAGCTCTGGGCATTTTCTCAAGCTGTCCCCAATGCCTGGAATGTTCTTTCTCCTCAGATCTACCTACTAATTTCCCTGGCTTTCTTTAAGTCCAAATTAAAATACTATCTTTCATTGGAAGCCCTCCCAATCTCTTTTAATTGTAATGTCTTCCTTCTGTTAATTATTTCCTATTTATACTATATGTAGCATGTTTTGTATATATTTGTTTGCATGTTGCCTTCCTCATTAGATTGTAAACTCCTTTAGGGCAGGGACTGTCTTTTGTCTCATTCTTTTTGTATCTTCAGCACTTAGCCCAGAGCCGGACACATAGTAAGTGTTTAAAAAATATTTATTGATTATTTTCTGTGGTCACTTAAAATATAAGAAAAACAAATCCTGCAAAAAAATAGCAGGATCTAGGCCAAGGGTACCCAATCTGTCCAGGTGATTATGAACCTCCAGTTATCTTAAGTTGAAGTATCTTCTGGCCAGTCTCTCGACTTCTTGGAAATCAAGGAAATCAAATACCAGTTAGAAATAGTTATATGGCCAAGAAGTCTATCTACCAAGGAAAGGATATAGCAATTTGTTATCTCAAAGTTCAAATAGGCTGGGAATATGAGTGGGGATTCAATTATATCTGCCAGCTACTTACTGTGTCTCCAGGTGTTTTTGTTGTGGGAAAGAAAATCACCAGCTTATAATGCCAGATGTATGCCCTTTAGAATTATCTTGCCAGAATTCATGTAGTGTCATATATTCCTGTCAACATCTGTTTATTGGGGAGGGGGAAACAAGGAACAGACTTACATTGCAAAGCTTCAGAAGATGAACAGAACAGATCCTCAACATACGCAAAAATGATTAAATGTAGAAAATTAGTAAACAGAGACTTGCAAGAAGTTTTCAGGAATCAGCTGAATTATTATTAAGGCTTTGTTTTCATAAAGTTGAATTATACCTAAACAACATAGCATGTATATAGCATAGGAAGGCAAAGAATTTGGCAAGTAAATTCCTTCCAGCTGTAGTTTCTATGAAGTAAATTGTATCTCCACTAGTTCTCTTCAAAGTGTTTAAGTTCCCATTGGTTTTGAAATGAGCTGGCATCATCAGTGAAGAGTAGCTGATTCTGGTGGAGAACATTCTCTCCTAGCATCAGGGGACCCACTCTGTGACAAACTGTCAAGCTGCATCTGGAACTTCAATCACAGGAATATGGAAACTATTAAAGCAGGCAAAGTAGTTGGCTCCCAAAAAGGAATAAGTGGGAAGCTGCAACAGGTGGATAAATCAAATTGTTTCCAGGCTCGATAGCAGGGACTGCCAAATGACAGGGTAATGTGGATGGTGCCAGACCTATTGGCCAAAAGAGAATATTCAGTAGCCAACTTCTAAGCCAAAAGGACACTGGCATGTTAATCTTCACTGCGCCTTATCAAGGAATACTGAAGATTTAGCATGAAATGCAGAATATGCATGACAGAGTTAAAGACAAGCTTACTCCATAAAACTCTCCTCATAAACAGCATATATTCTGGATGAACTTTGCATTAATGCACCATAGCAAAGCTAACAAGGTGTATATTTGAGATAGAGAGGAAAATAAGGGAAATCTTTGCTATCTGAGAGAGATGATTTTTAGGGAATTTATAATTTTTTAAAAGACATTATGATAAGATATCCTCAATGGAATATACCAAAGGAAGCAAAACATAACTTCTTCTCCATACTTTTAAAAGCTCCCTTAGGAGTGGTGCTGATATGTGTCCAAGTGAATATTCATATATGCTTCATACTTAAATTCAAATCAATGAACATTTATCAAGCACTTACTATGTACAATGTCATGTGCCACATAGCAAAAAGATAAAGATGAAAAATAAAATCAGTCTCTGGCCATGAAGGCTTATAAATTGAATATAAGATATATGGCATGTGTATGAGTATTATGTAAAATGTAATAATAGCATGAGAAAGATATAAGCCACAAGCTTTAAGAAATTCCAGGAAAGAGAAACCATTGTCTTCAGGAGTGAAAATTAGGGATTGCTGAACAGAGGAGTACCTGAGTAGAACCTCTCAGAAAAAATGAATTGCAACATTGTTTTTTAATCAAGAGTGAGAGGATTTGATGTTTTGATCATAAAAATATTCTTTATTTGACCCTGAAGTTGTTCTTATTAAGTTAGCTTTAGGTACACCCATTTGAAGTTCTATATCCAACTGGGTGGAGGGGGTGTGTGTAGTGAATTATTCTGCAGAATTCAAACAACCATAATATCAATGTCAATTGAATTGAGGAAGGACTGTTCATTGCCCCTCCTCTCAACCTCCCTCCATGGAATAAGATTGCAATTACTTATTTGCAACTACATTCCTTTCTCCAATTAAATACTATGTAAATTTAATCATTTTGATTGATATAAAAATTAACTCAGTTATAAGTAGTGTCCTGTTTTTTTTTTGTTTTTTTTTTTCTCGAGTAAAATATACCTTTTTTGCCTTCCTTTCCAAGGAGAAAAATATCTTTGCCAGTTTCTCACTGAAACTTTAAAACCAACCACAATGTGAGCATATTACCAATAGCATTAATGTATTACAGCATGGTAATTATGTTCCATTATGTAAGTAAAGCCCTGGTGCATTCTTCCATACACACAGATCCTAGTCTCCTCCTTCATATGATTCACAGTTCATTCATCTCATCTTTTGAAGTGGCACTACACCACAGCTGTTCAGAATATAAACTTCCCTGAATTGCAAACAGAACAATCCAGTTTCATCATCTTCACATCAGAAGCATCCAGGCCATTTAAGAGGGGGTAACTATTTCTCCCAGTGACAAAGATTCATAGGCTAGTACAACATGTCCATTGCTGGTGGGAGAAGAAGGAAGGGAATTATATATATTTTAGTTAGAATAATTTCATAAAAATGAAGAGTTTTTAAATAGAAATCTGAAATAAATTCATACCTGCAATTATCTAAACAAGCTAGTTAATATTTATCCATTAATTTTCTCTCTACTCAAACTATTTTTTTGATTTAAATAATCCTATAAGTGATAATTTTAGTGTATTATTTTTTTAGTCACTTTCCCAACAGAACACAGAATGGCAGAGCAGCTAGAAAAGGCTAGTCTCAGAAAGACTTGTTGTGTTCAAGTTCTGCCTCTGACACCCATTGGCTGTGTAGCCCTAAGTAAGAGATCAAGCTTCTTAGTGCCTTTAAGCTGTAAAGAGAGTCCTAACCTTCATTGGAACAAGGAATTTCCATCCCTGGATGTCGCCCTTATGAATGAAATTACAGCTCCAGTCCCTATCCCTATTTTATCTTCAACAGGTTTCCTGTTAATACCTCAGTATTATACAACAAGCACATACACTGAACACCCTCTAACATGGTTCCTTCCTTAGACCTTGTATAACTCAAAAGCAAAAGATCAAACAAGGTTTATCTGCATGTGCAAATCCCTGTTGCAGTGAGTTTTTGAAGAAGCCTCAAGAAATCATATCTTAGAAGTAATTGGTGGAGTAGAGATTTTGGAAGGGGAAAGAATTAACAGTGGCGTATTTTCTAAACTATATATTTTTAAATTACCTTTAAAGGTTAATACAAAGATGTTACTTACATAAGACTCTCAATCTTCCTTCAAGTAATTCTTATGCAAACCAAAATACAGTGATATTAAAAAAAAACTTTATTTCCACACTTAACTTTTCAAGTACACAACTCTTCTAAGTTCAAGCCCAATTCTTTATTGTATGAAGTAAAATAAATAAAATGTTTAATTCAATCTATCATGTTAGGCTAATTGTCATCACATTCCATTTTAAAGAATCCTTCAGATATTAATAGGAAAAGCATATTGACAGTCTTTATATAAAAGAAAAATACTTTGGATCAGAAAGATGGATAAAAATCTATGAATGCATGTTCTATTTGACAAATTTTTAAATGAAAGTAGCCATAGCAAAAATAAATTCTATTCTATAAAAATGATCATCTTTTGTGCCAATATCTTGAGAAAAATATTTTAAACAAATTTAAATTAAGGTACATTATTCCGTGTATAACGAAGTTCTTAATATTTTCTGTGAAAGATTAGATAATGCAGCCAAAAATAAGATGTCAGAACACACATGTACATATACACAGAGAAGAGTCAATGACACAGGCATTCTCTGGGTGCATTTATAACTAGCAATACCAGTTCCCATCCAAGGGGGTGCCCCCCCAACCTTGTACATACAACAACATATTTGGAAGAAATCCTGTCAAGTCTTTACGTTAGTTACATTACCACAATAGACATGCATGTTCTCTTTGAAATCTGAGCTCAAATTCACACTTTCTGGAGTGAACATTATTATTCATCAGAGGCTTTATCTAAAGTAAATACTTGGACTCTGTTTTAAGCACTGGCAATGTTGATCCATGTTAATTCGTCGTAACACTCTGCCTACTGAAATCTTTGGGGGCTCACTTATTCAAATGCAGTCTAAAAAGGGACTCGTAAATTTTTGACCACTCACGAAAATATGTATAGATTTCTGGAATTATGAAGAAAAAAGATAAAAAGTCCTGTTTGAACTAGAACTGAGCCACCAATCGAACCACTATGAAAACATACGTTAAAAAGCTTCATTGTTCTCAACAACACAACTGCCATGATATATATAGCATTCTCTAAGCTATAGCAAGAATCAGCAGCACTCGTGACAAAGAAGACACACAGAGAGAAATATTTCTTTGTACCCCACCACAATAGTTTAAACAATGAATACCAATAAATGAATCATTACATCCTTAAGAATTTTCTGTATTGGACACATTTCCCAAGTCCTTAGTTTCCCTTAACATTTCCAGTCTGCAAGCAGCAGAAGAGTTAAAACATTCACGGGCACATACATAATCTAAACAGGCTCACATTTCCAACATGCACACCCTACTAAGTATACAAGAGAATTCTATTACATAAGTCAAGTCCCCCTCTTCTACGTAGCTAAAGAAAGGAAGAGAGAAAGAAAAAACAGTCCAGTTAACTAACGTTCCTAAAATGAATCAAGTGGGGGAACTGATGGTGCTGGTTAAGAAATAGGCATGTAGTTCAGCAGCTGTTCCGCAAGTTTGGATGACTCCTTGCCCGGACTGTAAAGAAGCGCGCAGAGCTGCGTACCTCCACCTAGGTGTTGCTTAAGACTCAGATCTTGATTCTCCCCCTAACCCCCGAAACGCAAACGAATGAAAATCACACACTGGAAAATTGTGCTGGTCGTAGCTCTGCCCCAATTTAACCACGGGGCAGATAAAAGGCAAAATTAAGAAGAGATAAGAGTTCAAATCGCCTAGGCACCATGTCCTTCCAAGTCTGAAGTCTGTCACTAGGAAGAAAGGAAACAACCCAATCTGCATCGTGGGGAGCCCCCAGCTCCAGTTCGCCATCTAACTCAGTCTTTTCGAGGTACCTCACTGTCACAAAGGCAATCCCCTCACTCTGTCCCCCATTTCCATCTCCACCCTATTATGCGCTGTCCCGGTGCAAGTAGTTCGAGGAGGAGAAATGGGGCAATCTTTCCCCTCCCCCCCCCACTCCCATTATCCACAGTTCTGTTGTTTCAACTACAGAGAAGAAAGACCTTTCCTACCTCAGCTGAAAACTTTTATTTCACCCTCCAGATAACAAGGCGCAAAGGCAAGATGGTTCAGTTAACTCGGGCACCACCCTTTCCCCAGAGCCCCGGGAGCTTGGCTCCTTCCTTACCTGGTGGCAGGGACCTCAGGGCGCTTCAGGTACCTCCGCCTGTTCCGGACCTTTCCAATGCCCTCGACAAGGTGTCTGGACTCGTCACCTCACTTTGCGCCTCCTCCTCCCGCCCGAGGCAGGGTCAGCGAGCAAATGACCTAGGACCAAGATGTCCAAGCCAGATTCAAGCTTTGCTGATTCCGGTTCATGATCCCAACCTGAAGCTCTGTAGGCTCCTCGGGCGTAGACTAGGAGAAGAAGGGCAACTTGTCCCCCAGCCTGGGTGTGGGCTCTAGGACCAGCGAGCGCTCCCGAAGGCAGCGGCTGCCTCCGTGTCACATGCCGCCTTCTCCCGGGCAGAGGCACCTGTCCAAGCAGCCGCGCCGGCTCCGCGCTGCCACCACCGGGCTTCCTTTGGGATCCCTTCCCCGCAGCGCTTTTTTTGCCCTTTCTTATCGCACGGTCTTTTATCCCCCACTCCCTCTCTCTCCTCACCCCCTTTCTTTTTCTTTTCCTCCTCCTTAAATTTTCTTCCTCTTCTTTTCCCAAAGCAGGCACAAGACACTAGAAGTGGAAGAAGGGTCTTTTTCACCACCTACACGTCCACTCCCCACCAACTCTTACTTCGCCTAGGGGTGGCTGTTTTCCTCAATGCTACTCCCACTCCCTTCCTATTCTTTCTCCCCTTCTTCTTCTTCCTCCTTCTCCTCTTCTTTCTTTTCTTTCTGCAGCTGCTTTCCCTCAGCTCCCTCACTGCCTAGCACCGGTGTAATGCACTGGCTGCCTACTTGAGACCAAAACCTGTCCTGGCTACTGAGCATGCCCAGTTGCCCTAGTGGAACCACACTAACCTTCCATGTGCTGTGAGATTCCGCTTCTCCCTATTTTAGCGACCGCCTGGGAAGGAGATAAGGGAGGCTTTGAGAGTCCATCAAGTGGATATGCTTCTTAGAAGCAGGGAGAAAACTGGGAAAAGGAGAAGTGGGGCATTAACCATACCGAATCGCACCTGTGTCCATCTGATTTTCTCCTGGCTACTACATAGCATATGGCTTTTGCCAATTGTTTATAATATTGAGGAAATTGAAAAGTCTAGCATTTTATTTTTTGGTGGGGGGGCAATAACCTCGATTTTAGTCACAAAAATATTTTTCATTTGGGAATATAGAACCAAAATATCTCTTAATCTATAATTCATTAAGCAGTTGTAGAAGGCAAAGAATTAAACAACTTATGGGATAGTGGGGGGCAGAGAGAAAGCAGTAGAATTTTACTGAAAATATAATCCAAGTTCTGTTAATAGCTGTGAGATATCAGAAAAGTAACTAATATTTAAAGTTTCGATTATTTGTGAAATGAGTTTGTACTAAATTATCTCTACCATTACTTTTTAAGGTCATATTCTTTGATTCTGGGACTTGGGTTTTCCCTTTTTGGAACATATGCTCCAGGAAGGTAAGGTTGACAAACAGCCATGAAAATAACAGAACACATATGCATTTTCAAGCTGTAGGAACGTAGATTGTTGAAGATGTGCTGATAGAACTAGAAACCCAGAAATGGTGAGGACTCTGGAAATAGGACAAATTTATGAAAAAGCAATTGCAAATAGTTTTGGTAATAAACAAAAATAAAAACCGCTAAAGAAAATAATGTGGCAGCACAAGGAACTCTCTGATGAGTCCAAATTTTAAAAGGATATAGACAAAAGTAAGGTACAGGATCACATAAAAATGCAAGTATAACTTTTTTTTTATGAATCTAAGGAGCACATAAAAAGCTCTAAGGCAAGAGCTGAGATAAAACAAATTATAAAAACCAAAACAAGGGGCAGATTGATTGTACAATTGATAGATTACTAGACCTCAAGTCCAGCCCACCTAAGTTCAAATATGGTTTCAGATATTTTCCAGCTGTGTAACCCTAGGCAAGTAACTTGACCTTAATTGCCTAACCATTACTGCTCTTCTGTCTTAGAATTGATAATTATTCTAAGACAAAAGGTAAGGCCTCTTTTTAAAACTATTACATTTTATGTTATTTAGGTTTATTCAAAATAAGAAGATTAATAAGAAAGAAAGAGGTATGCTTTTTGGGAAATAGGATATAAAGAAAAGGAATTACCTAATTCTTGGTTTTTGACCCCATCTTCAAAAAGGCCAAAACAGATGAAATCAAAAGGGAATTGAGAGCAAAATAGGAGACAAATGAGTTGGAGGGTATCTTGGCTATTCTGAGTCATTTAATATTGTGTCTAGTCCCAGATAAAGTAAATACTAAAATACTTTTTAAAAATGCAAAAATGATTGAGAAATCATTATCAAACTGCTTTAACTGAGAAATCATTGAGTATTGGGAATATAGTAGATACTTTTATATGAGAATCATAATAGATTCCAGACTATCCAATTTATGACAAAATTTTAAAACATATCCACCTATCTGTAGCTACATTAGTGGTAACTATGTGACATGTAATTCAAAAATGGGGAAATAGCTGAAGACTTTCAAATGTAAGTATCCCTTCTTCACAGCCAAGAGCAGTACTGTCTATTTTATGAGTGACTTTGAAGGATTCCTTATATATTCCTGACATAGTCTACTCTCTTCCACATTGGTTATAATTGGACATTATTATTATTATATTTATATAATTATAATGTATATAATTAATGGTAAATATATTAATGATATATCATTGTATATAATCATCACATTATATAATGTCATTATTATTTGGTCATGTAGAACCAAATCTAAGCCTGAATTTTGATGTATGGCATATTCTATCAGGAAAACATAATGGTTTTATCCTGAGTTGAAGCAGGATAGGGAAATATGAACAATGTCTGATGGTATTCAGAATCCAAGTTAAATGTTCTTCCATCAAGTAATAAGTATCTTTTATGGTGGGAAAGAAGCACATATATAGTTTCTGGCAAGGACCCACTCAATAGTAATGAAAGTCATTGGCAGAGGACACACAATATTATCCTTCTGGAGATACTAAAAGTGAGCAAAGTTTGTAAACTATCAAGTGGTATATAAAAACAATACAAAGTGTACTATTGAAAATGTATATAGCTAAAGTTACATGCTGGGAGCTAAGATGGTGGAGTAAGGACATTTAGCTCAATCCAAACCCTCCAAACACACAGAAATAAAAAATAAAGTGCCTCAAAACAAAGGAAAGCAGGAGGAATATATTTCACTGGGCTAAAATGGAAAAATATTCCAGTGAGCACTGCATAGGCAGTTGGGGTGAGGGAGAGCATGAAGAGCCCACACTTAGAGTAGAAGTAAGATGCTGGAGCAAAATTTTTTATGTTACAGCCAAAACTAAAAAAGAGGTAGCATTCATGATCTCATACAAAGCAAAAGTAAAAACTGATCTAATTAAAAGAGATAAGGAAAGAAATTACATCTTGCTAAAATGCATCATAGACAACAAAATAATATCAATACCAAACATATATGCACAAAATGGCATAAAATCTAAATTCCTAAAGAAGAAGTTAAATGAATTATAGAAGGAAACAGACAAAGTTTTACTAGTGGGGGAGCTCAGCCTTCAGCTCTCAAAATTACATAAATGCAACCAAAAAGATAAATAAGAAAGAAGTTAAATATATAAATAAACCTTTAGGAAAGTTAAATATGATATAATAATGGAGACAATTTAATTGGAACAGAAAGAATATACCTTTTCTCATCAGTATATGGCATAGTCACAAAAACTGACCATATAATACAGCACAAAACCTCACCACCAAATGTAGAAAAGCACAAGTATTAAATGCATCCTTTTTAGACCACAATGCATTAAAATTACATTTAACAAAGGGCAACATAAAGAAAAATAAAAAAGTAATTTGAAACTAAATAATCATCCTAAAGAATGAATGAGTCAAAGAACAAATAAAAGAAACAATCAATAATTTCATTAAAGAGAATGATAAGAAGGAGAAAATATACCAAATTTTCTGGGACGCAGCCAAATCTATACTCAGGGGTAAATTTATGTCTTTAAATGCTTACACCAATAAAATAGAGCAGATCAATGAATTGATCATGCAACTAAAAATAACTAGAAAAGAACAAGTTAAAAATCTGCCGTTAAACACCTAATTTGAATTGCTGAAAATAAAAGAGAGATAAATAAGATTGAAGGTAGGAAGATTATTGAACTAATAAGACAAAGATAAGGTTTTATGGGGGGGAATAATCTAGGTAAACTATTGGTTAATTTGATTAAAAAGGGAAATTGATAGCCAAATTATTGGTATGAAAAATAAAAATGGCAAAATCACAACCAATGAAGAAGTCAAAGCAATTATAGGGAGTTATTTTTTCCAACTATATGTCAGTAAATCTGACAATTGAAGTGAAATAGATGAATATTTTTAAAAATATAAACTGCTCAGATTAACAAAATAGAAAATAAAATACTTAACCACATCAAAGAAAAAGAAATTGAACAAATCATCAAATAATTTTCTAAAAGAAAGACCCCAGGGCCAGATGGATTCACAAGTGAAATATATCAACATTCGAAGGACAATTCTTAACAATCCCTTTTGGAAAAATGGAAGGAATTCTTTCAAATCCTTTTATAACACAAATATGGTACTCATAGCTAAACCAGGAAGAGATAAAACAGAAAAAGAAAACTATAGACACTGTATCTAATGAATATAGATGCCAAAATTTTAAATTAAATACTCGCAAGAAGATTGTAACATTATATTAAAAGGATCATACTCTATGACTAGGTGGTTTTTATTCCAGAAGTGATGGTTCAATATTAGGAAAATCATCAACATAATTGACCATATCAACAAAAAAACAATAGAAACCAAATGATTATCTAAATGGATGTAGAAAAGGTTGTGACAAAACACATCTATTCCTTATATTAAAAAACAATAACATGAATAAAAAGAGCTTTCCCTAAAGAGATAAAGGGCTTCTAAGACCATCAGCAAGTATCTATAATGGGGATAAACTAGAATCCTTCTCATTAGGATAAGGTGCAAAACAAGGATACCCATTATGACCACTATTGTTTAATATTATACAAAATGCTGCAGCAATAAGAGAAAAATTAAAGAAATGAGACTAGGCAATGAGGAAACAAAACTATCACTCTTTGCAGATTATATGATGGTATGTATAGAGAACCCCAGAGAATCAATCAAAAAACTAATAGAAACAATGAACAACTTTAGCAAAGTTGCAGAATACAAAATAAATTGACATCATCCACATTTCTATTTACTACCAACGAAGTTCAACAGCAAGAGATAGAAAATGAAATTCCATTTAAAATAACTCTGGAAAATATAAAACATTGAGGAGTATACTTACCAAACAAACCCAACAAATATGTGAACACAATTATAAAACACTTCACACAAATAAAATCATATCTAAACAATTGGAAAATTATGAGTTGCTCATGGATGAGCTGAGCCAATATAATAAAAATGACAATGATGCCTAAATTAATTTACCTATTCAGTGGCATGCCAATCTAACTCAAAAATTATTTCATTGCACTAGAAAAAATAACAGAATTTATCTGGAAGAACAAAAAGTTGAGTATTAAGGAAATTAATTTTAAAAATGCAGATTTACCCACACCAGATGTCAAAAAAGTAGGCATGAATCAAAATCTCATATCACACATGAAGATAAAGTCAAAATGGATACTTATTCTAAAAATAAAGAGCAATACCATAAACAATTTGAGGAACTCAAAAAAAGTTACCTGTCAGACTAACAGATAAGAGAAGCATTTCTGGCCTGCAAGACATAAAAAATGAAATGAATAATTATGATTATATCAAATTTAAAAATTTCTGTACAAACAAAATCAATGCAACAAAGATTGGAAGGGAAGCAAAAATTTTGGAAAAAATGTTATAACAAGTGCCTCTTACAAATGCCTTATTTCTCAAATATATAGTTTAAGCTAATTTTTTTAAGAATGCAAAGCATTCCCAGTTGACAAATAGTAAAAGGATGTGGAGAAGCAATTCTCAGAGGAAGAAATTAAAACTACTTATAGTCATATGAAAAAATGCTCCAAGTCACTATTGATAGAGATATGCAAATGCAAAATAAACAACTCTGCTGTAGCACCTCAAACCTATCAGATTAGCTAATATAACCAAAAAAGGACTATGATAAATGTTTGAGGGGCTGTGGGAAAACTGGGACACTAATTCACTGTTGATGAATTGATATAATCAACAATACCACTACAGGTTCTATATCCCAAAGAGATCAACGAATAGGGGGAAAGAACCTACTTGTATAAAAATATATTTGCACCTCTTTTTATAGTAGCTAAGAATTAGAAACTGAGGTTGTTCAAAAATTTGGGAATGGCTGAAAAAATAGTGGTATATGGTTATAACGGAAAACTATTGTGCCAGATGAATAGGATGAGTTCAGAAAAAAACAAACAAACTGAAAATACTTATAGCAACCAATTCAAAGTGAAGTGAGCAGAACCAGCAAAACCTGTGTTTACATTTCCATAAATTTGTATGATGATCAACTGTGAAGGAGTAAACTATTATCAACAAAACAAGATTCCAAAACAACCCCAAGGGATTCATGCTAAAAAAAATGCTATTTATAGCCAAAGAAGAAACTATTGGATTCTGATTGCAGATCAAAGTATGTCACCCTTCATTTTATTTCCTTCATGAGTTTGTTTTATGTGATATGTGCCCTTAGTCACTACATGGGAAATATAGAAATATGTATTGCAGAAAAGCAATGTTATAACCTATATGAGACTATTTACCACCTCAAGGAAGGAGGGAGAGAATCTGAAAAATATCATAAAACAATTGTCAAAAATTTTTTCACATGCAATTGAAAAAAATTAGTAAAAAAGAATAAAATGTACACATATCAAATATCTATAATTGCTACCTTTCCTAGAAGTAATCTTTCCCTGAAAGTCAAAATTGTTACTTAATTACTTCCTCATTATTTCAGTTACAGTACAAAAAGCTTTATGTTGTATCAGTAATGAATTGAGCCTTTTCTTTTTGTTTAAAAATGTATTTATTTTATTTTAGATACATTTTTGTTCTGTCCTTCCCAGTGCCTCTCTCACTAAACAATAAAAAAATGAAAAACAAAATTCTCATCATAAACATAGTCCAATAAAACAAATAACCACATTGGCCATGCTGAAAAATGTAGGTCTTATTCTGCATTTTTAGGTCCATCACTTCTTTGGAAAATTTGTCTCTAAGTCTCTATTCCAGCCAACATTCAACTTCAACTCTCCTTTCCATTTTGTACTACAATAAATATTTTTATATCATTCACTCATTGTTTCATAAGTAACAACTAGGTTATAAACTCTTTTTAGTTAGGGTCAGAATCTCTGGTCCTCACATTATTTCTGACAATCTTTATATCTATATCTGTATGTATATATAGATATAGATATTGATTTTACTACTGGATAGATCTTCATAAAAGTGGTTTTTAACTGACCATTTCCTTCTCAAACAAGTTAAATAAATCCCATTAACTACAGAATAAAGTCTCTTTTTTAATGTAATATTTACAACCACTCATTATTCGGTCTTTCCAACCTTCCCAATCTTATGTCCTGCTACTCTCTTCATGTTTCCATTTTATTCCTAGCACTGCCACCAGACCCAACCAAATTAGCATATCCTGCTTCTCTATTGGTAGTACTATACTTTTTTGGACCCTTGGAAAGCTCCTTAACCACTCTGGGCCTCTGTTTCTACATATGGAAATGAGGGGACATAATTTTATATCCCCTTCTAATTTTAAATTATGAAATATAATATAATCTCAAGCAATATCATTAAATTGTTATTAATTAAAATTATATACCAGCCACTGTGCTGAACTATGGGGATACAAACAAAAGTAAAACACTCTATTTTCAAAGAATACACAATCAAATGGAGAAGATAGGAAACAAATATGTGCAAACACATTATCCATAAAATAAATGAGAAATAATTAAAAGGGAGGAGGCACTAAAATTAAAAGGAATTGAAAAAGGCTTTCTGTTAAAGAAAACATTTTAGTCAGAATTGAAAGAAAGCTAGGGACTCTGATAAAAATAAAAGGAAACCATTCCAGGAATGGGAGACAGCCAGAAAAAGTGCCCAGAGCCAAGGGAATATTTTATTCAGACAATACCAAGGGGGCAATGTCTTTGGATTCAAGAGTAAGTGGCAGGGAGCAAACTATTAAACGTCTTGAAAGGTAGAAGTGGACTAGGTTATAAAGGGCTTTAAGTCTCAAATAGAGGGTGTTGTATTTGATCCTAGAGGCTATAAGGAGCCACTGGAATTTATTGAGTGGGGTGGGGGAGACATATTCAAACCTGTATTTTACAAAATCACTGTAGTGGCTGAATGTAGAATGGATTGGAGTGGGAAGAGACTTGATGGAGGAAGATCCATCTTATTGCAATAGTACAGGAATGATGCAATGAGTGCTTGCACTAGACTGGTGGCAGTGTCAGAGAACAGAAGGCAGAATAATTGAGAGATGTTACAATGGTGAAATTGGAAGGCATTGGCAACAGATTGGATATGGGGGATATGAGAGAGAGAGAGAGAGAGAGAGAG
>NC_058133.1:160574072-160671572 GCF_016433145.1 Gracilinanus agilis | reverse complement strand
CATTAGCTCTCCCACATCTCATTTCAGGAACCAGTCATAGTTCTTTAATTTGCCTGGGGTTGAGTGGGTAGGGGAAGGTGGGCAGTGCTTGTGGGATCAATTTCCAGTCTCTTACCTTTCAACTTCTTTTCTGTATCCTTGCACATCTCAAAGGACTCCAGGCCCCTGATTGATTGAATTAAAAGGGAAGGGAATTCAGAGTCCCTGATTGATTAAATTAAAACAAAGGGAGATGAATTTCCATCTCACACTCTCTCATAAAGGTCAGAAAAATAATGCTAGAGGAGGGGAAATTAGCTTTTTCTTTGGGAAAATTTTTTCTAAATTTTCTTTCAGTTAGTAAACTTTTGTCACACCATCTCTTCTTACAAATAGTAAATATGTCCTTAGAACAGAACCTTTAGCTCTCAACTATTTCCTTTTGTTACAGATTCAAGGCACATTATATTTTTTGTTTTCTGTTTTTAGGTATATGTCTTATCAGCTCTTGTGGATAATTATTATTATTAGATCACTATTTGGTATTTCAATTTATTTACATGTATTATTTTATCGTGGTATTTGTAGGCAATTGTTTTTAAAAGAAGGCATTACAATTGGAATAGATGACCAACCCCTTTCCATAGCTTTCTTTTAATATTTAAACATTTTATTTTCTAAGTTACACATTAATGATGAAATCTACAGAAATGAAATACCCTCATGTAAGAAGCTTCAAGTTGGTAGTGAAGTAGTAGTTGTGCTATATTTTTCCGATTGTGTATCCAAAAGAATATTTTATTCAAAAACACTCAGGGAAGATGTTACAAATGCAGTTTTTAGCATCAGAGTTCAAAGGCCCACACTCATTACTTCAGTTGAATATCTTTTTCTCCTTTATTAGATACTTCTAAAGAAGCTGAGTCAGATGGATGAAAGGTAATGTATTTTCTTCTGAATTCCTTCTCTGTTTTTAAATAGAGTCAATCTGCAACATTCTTCCTCATCCAACTGTAAGGAAAGGCTAAAGTCTTGCTAGCACTGGTTTTCCTATGGGTGTCTTAGAACCTAAGGAAAGGGTTAAGAAGAAAGTGTTCATTATGTGGCAATGAATTAACTTGTTTTCATGTCATTGTTTCTTTATGTATTATACTATTTAGGCATTACTCCTCCAGTCAAGAACACCTCATTCATCAACAGAGGAAGTTGGGTCTGAACTCTTTTTTTTTTTTTTTTAAGTTTATTTATTTATTTAATTTTGGCTATTTTTCCATGGTTACATGAATCTTGTTCTTTCCTTCCTATCTTCCCACCCTACCCCTCCAGTAGTCAACAAGCAATTCCACTGGGGTTTACATGTGTCATTTGTGTTATTATTCTCATTGGGGTATGTATATATAAATGCAAATATAAATAAATATATAAATGTATTATAATTCATAATGTAAAGTTTAAATTCTTTTGAGAGTATTTTCAGAATAAGAAACTTCCTACCTCCCCAAATCCAAAAAGTGAAGTGTCTAGAGAAGGCACCATGAAGATGACTGCAGAGACTTTATACTGCATCAAGAAGATCTACAATGAACTTTGGGGTGCAGTTGATTGTATTCTGGGAGGTTGAATGCATTTGTTTTAAATATACACTATTATGCCCAAGGGGACTGCCCCATAATTGTTTTTTTGTCGATGCACCTAGTGTAATCTTTGGATTATTGTTTTTGTCCTCTTTTCTTTTTATCCCCAAATTACTGTAATTTAAAAGTTGGTTATGTTTATTAGATCAATTGGAGAGACCACTCTTCCTCAGATTTCGGGGGTAAGGGGGGGGAAGAATGTGTTATTGGAAATATTGGGGTCTTTGAACTACATTTCCCATGAGCCCAATGGCTTCCTGTTGTTATGCAATGATGTAGACAGAGGGATAAAACTGAGGGGATGGTGTTTCACTTCCTCTTTGCTTCCTATCCACCAGGATGGCAGCAGACAAGGATGCGCCTTTTAAAACTGACTAAGCTAGCATGACATGTGGCTTTATTTTCTAGAGACTACTAATAATCTTTAAAAAATCATAATATTTTTGAAGTTATCATTGTTATATTCATTTTATTTTTTAAACATTGTTGATTCTGAATTCTATATGTTCTGGCAGGTCCTATCAAATCAGAAATGTATTCAGTATTGGCTGATGATGAACATTTGTCCATGGACCAGAAACTCAAGACTAGACTGGTCCCCACATTGATGAAATTTTCATTGAACTCTCCCACTAAGTGTCAAAAAAGGGAATTTCAACCCAGGTTTTCCTGAGTACAAATCAACACTCTGTTCATTGCTTCCCAGGATAAATAATAAGTGCATTATAAAAAGCTATTTCCACCCCCTCCCTTTTATTTTGAGACTAGATCTCTATATCTTACCTAGCCTGCAACTTTGTGGCCCTTGGACTGGAAGAGTTCCTCATAATGGTGATGGATTTTTAGTGAGGATACCCAATCAGTTCAGCTTTCCTGCAGCTTATAACTCCTAGCTCATTATCCTTCTTTATGAGCCTCCTCAGCAATCCCCAAGGATTAAAGGCATGCGCTACCACAACCAACTTATCATTTTTTGATAAGTAGAACTTACCAAGCATTTCTTCTAACTTTATAGTGGCTTCATCATTCACCTTATAAGTAGTACACTCATCAACTCTAAGAGAAAAGTTAATAATGTTATTTCATTAAAAAAAACAAGAAGCAAATAATAGTTGTTATAGCTCTATTACTATTGTACCGTGGCAACAATTTTATATTGTCTCACTCAGAGAAAAAACATTTGCTAGGGCAGCTAGGTGGCTCCATGGATAAAAGAGCCAGGCATGCAGATAAGAAGTGCTAGCTTCACTTCCTTGCTGTGTGACCCTGGGCAAGTCACTTAGCCCCAACTGCCTACCCCTTACTGCTCTACTGCCTTGGAATTGATACTTAGTATCAGAGTATCTGTTCTAAGACAGAAGGATAAAAAAAAGACTGCTGATATTATTCAAGTAGTGTCATTTCATAGGAATCCTCCCGAAGTCCAGCTCAGTTTTTCAGTTCCCACCTTCCCCTTTAATACTCTGACCCTAGCTAAGAAGGACCAGGTAGTGTACCTAATAAAAGGGAAATCCTATTAAGAAGATTAACACATTAAGTGTTATCTATCATTTATAACCTTGGAGTGAATGAATTTACCAAATCTGACTTGGAAAGCAGATTTCCATGGGGGAAAATGGGGAATGAAGAAAATAAATGAGGCTGCTGCATCCTGAAGGAATAGAACTGATTTTGAAAACACAAAATTACCAGAGAACAGAGAACTGAAAGATACACTTTTTGGATGCAACATTGTTCAAGATTGGCCATAGCCCTTCTATATGTTTACTAATACCACAACTAGTTCTCGGAAGCCTAGGGCTGTCATGTTAATCTATCCAAGCAAGTATTAGGTGACTGAGTTATTCACAAAACATATGTGATGATTAATCCTATATGTTCTCTTTTGATACAAAGTATCAAAAGTTCATAGATTTCATAGTTCATAGACAGTTCATAGATTTGCCCTTTTTTTTTAATCATTCACTATTCTTGGTTAATCTAATCAAGGGAGAGTCTTTGTGTCCATAATACTAAAGGGCTGCGTGTTTGGTTGATTAGTCACTGCTAGGCATACACTTGAGTTCTCTTCAAATGTGAAAACAAATATATTGTATCAATATATTTGCTCATGAAGGGAACTTTGATCTAGGTTAGCTGGCCCCTCCTGAGCAACTTGTTGGCCACTTGACCCCAGGGGCTCTTCCTAATGGGGATGGACTTAAGTCAGTTTAGCTTCTTGCAGCTCAACTTCTGGGCTAGAATCTAGAAAATAAATTTGAAGTAGGGCACACATATATTATATCTAGATGCACCTAACTAGTTTTCACATAGAAGTCACATCAGTGACTATCTGTTGCCCAGAGAGCCACCAGCAATGTCACGATACTTACCCTTTGCACTTTGTTACTGCACCCAGTCGAACAAAAGCCGCTAGTGCGTTTTTATACAGGTCAGAAGAAAGCAGCTCGTAACACTGACAGTCTCCTAAAAAGAAGGCAAGTGAAAGCCAATGGACTTTTTGGTCACCTGTTAAAAAAGTTGCCTACCATTGTGAATATGAGACTGACCTGATTCAAGGAGACAGTAAGTAAAGTTCCTGAGTCCAGTGTGGTACTGTTGCTCAGTGAAACTTTCGTTTTCTTCTTTCAGGAGATATTGGCAAATTTTCTGAATTTTTAGGTGGAGGAAAAGAGAAAGACAAAAAAGATTTTTAAATACCATCAATTACTTCATTTATATTATAGGATTTGGTTGTATAATGATAGAAAAAGTGTGTAATTATTCTCATTTCTGTCAAAAGTTAGAGGTACTGCCAAGAGAGCTTTTTACTCAAAGATCAATCACAGAAGAAATGAGACTTGGCCCAGATGGTAGAGAGCGAGGAATAATGGACAAGGTTGTAGAGGTGGCAGCTTTCATCTTGATTGAAGTGAAAACTTCCTAACCAGAGAATTAATCCAAAATCAGTGGCCTGCCTCAGGAGGTACAGGGTTCAGGGGAAGACTGGCTGACTATACATAGATGATATTTTCAGCTAACAGTTTGGAATAGATGCCTTCAGGGTCTTGTCTAACTGTGAGATTCTGTGAAATAAAGTGAATGGATCATCCCATATGTAGGTGTGAGAACTTTGATTAGAAAAGCTTTACAGAAGTAAAATCTCAACAAGACACCTAAACAGGTTGGAATGATACTTAGAAGTAGTTTTTGTTTTTAAACTCTTACTTTATGATTTGGTATCAACTCTAAGACAGAAGAGCAGCAAGGACTAGGCAACTGAAAGTAAATGACTTGTGCAGTCACACAGTTAGGAAGAGTCTGAGGTCAAATTTGAACCCAGGTCCTCCTGACTCCAAGCACTCTATCCATTGTGCTACTTAGCTGTCCCCAGTATGCAGAGGTTTTTAGAATTCCCATGGGTTAACTGAAAGAGGGCTGCCTTTTCTCTTGTATGGCTAATCTTCAGTACACACTTCTTGACAAGGTTTTAAAAAATCTAATAATTTTTGAACCTGGATAAGAGGCAGCTTGATGAGGCATTTATGTGTAGAAGTTATAACTATTTGAAACTTCTCTAGTCAACTATCTTAGACCCAAAATGCTAGTGAAAGGGCAATCTCTTATAAAAATATATTATCTGATAGAAAACAGGTTAAAATTTGGGGAAAAAATATCTTTAGAGTCTTTGGTGGGATGGAAGAAAGAGAACATAAAAAAAGTACATACCCGATAACCTTCCACAAAAGGCTTAAAGAGCAATGCTAAAAATGATACCACAGCATCTCCTTTCTCTGTAACTAAAATGCCTTTTGGAGTTACTTGAATGGCTTCATTTTTAGTAAGCAGGTAACAGCTTTCTTCAAAGTCCTAAAAAGAAGCAAAAAGTAATAGAAAATCATACTTGCCAACTGAGAGCTTAGATTCCCCTCCTTGCTCAAAGGCATATTGGTTCTCTGAGCAATAAATGGACCCCTCAACAAATGCAGCCAGTCCTCCTCTTCCTGGGAAAAATACCAACAGAGCAGTTAATTGCACAACCTTCTAAAGGTTTTTTGATATTTAGAAAGGCAGTTGGCAGACATGCTGATATAACTCCCTTAAAATGTGGTTTCGAAATCAACCAAAATTTAAAAATTTGCTACTTTCAAAACTGCTATAGCTTTGTATGGATCAGATTTACCTGCCACTCATAAGAGGAATCTACCACAGTGCCTCCAAATCCAGGTCTAAATTTGTTCAGTTTAGTATAGCCAGACCACAGAATCTTAATTAGGAATTTTGATTTTAGCAACTGGTTGATCCAGAATTGTTTAGAGTTTTCTCTTAATTTGCCTCTTAGTTTTATGGTCTCCCACCTTTTTAGATATTATGCTCCTATCATTAAAAAGTACTTGGGCATACCCTCCCGATAGTTCCATATTTAGCAACTGCATATATTCCCTGCTATGCTATTATATTAATATAGTATATTATAAAACATACAGAAATAGAAATCAACAGAGAATGAAGCAAAGGTGTAAATACTATTTGATACTAGAGTCAATAGGGACTGACATGGTGCCTTCAGGGAAATCACTTTGGCAGCTGTGTAGAATATGGAATGGTTGCTTTGAGTAGAGAGAAGGAGACCAATACAAGAGATTATTTGAAGCTCAGAATGACAAGACTGGGTAACTGATCTGATGTGTGAAGTGAGGGAAGAATATGGAGTTGAGGATGACACCAAAGGTGTGAACCTGACTGACTATAAGAATGGTGGTACCCTCAGGTAACTTAGAAGAGTGAGTGGATTGTGGGAAAAAAGAAGATAATGACATGTGTGTTGCACACTGAAATCTTATCATACTTAGTTACCCTATGAAACTTATTGTTCCATGGAGACCAGAAAGGTAAACTTGTGTGTGGGGGGTGGGGGTGGGGGTGGGGAAGGGAGTAACAGAAGAGGAGGAGCCACTGGCCTAAAGTATGAAGCCCATCTACTGAGAAGTGTCTATTGCACCTAAAAGGTGATCTGTGAGGCAGAGTATGGATACATTAGGGTGGAGGATATAGTAACTTTTGGAATCTTGATTATATCAATCTGATAATTCAACATTTGCACAACCACAGGAGGCTAGCAGTACTAGGGGATAGTATAGTGGGGGAAATCTGGTGATATGAATTAAATGTGTATCATGGCATGACTTGCAAGGACTGTGGTTAACTAATCAGATGGGTCATATCATCATCACACCCTCCCCACAATAGTAATTATAGATTTGATTCTTAACATAACTCTTCACTCATTATGGCTCTACAGTCCCTCACTGTAAGAAAAATTAAGGGAGGCTTCCAGCAAATAGGGTAGACTCCCTGTGAGGAACGTAGAGGAGGACATGAACAAGAATTAGTTTAGTCATGAATGTGATTTGATTTTCATCACTGGAGAAAACTTCAGAACTGATGTGATCACAGGGTCCATTTAAGTGCCCGAGTACTACTCATAATTCTTCTCTTCTTCCATTCCCTGCTAGGATTTTCCAAACGAACTTATATTCACCTTTGGCCAACAAATTTCTCCACTTTGCAAAGAAATCTAAGGTTTGTCAAGTGAGATGGTTTCTAGGCTCTCTTGGATTTCAGGCTGTGGTAATTTATACTATTTTAAGTTGTAATGGTCTATATATCTATGTTCCTTTACCCACTTTGCCTTCTCAAAATATTCTGTATACTTTGAAAAACTTGGGAATTCTGTTCAACACTATGACCAATCACAAATCCCACAAATCCAAAGGACTCGTGAAGAAACAGGCTATCCACCTCCAGATAAAGAGGTAAAAGACTCAAAGTGCAGTATGAAATAATTTTCTTTTGTTTTCCCCTCTCTCTCTCTTTTCAGGAATCTGTTTTGATTGGTTATAAATATTTGCAACACATTTTGGTTTTCTTGCCTTCTCAGTGGATGAGGGGGTGGGAAAGGGAAGAGAATAAAGTAGGAAATGAAAATAAAATTGGATTAAAAAACAAAAGTTTGCTTAAATATGAGTAAAATGAGAATTGTTTTAAATCACATGTCATGCCATTTATAAAATTAAGTGTTGCTTGTAATCAATACCCTAACAAGTCAAGAATCTGATTATATAGAGATAGCTGATTAAGAAATGGCTGCCACAAGAGAGGCACACATATATTTCTAGATAGAACTATGAACTAAGTCAATCATTCTGGAAGGCAATATGAAATTATGCTTTTAAAAAGTGACTAAAATGTCCATATCCTCTGATCCAGAGCTGCCAATAGTAGGCATATGGCTCCTGGGAGGTTAAAACAGAAAGGTCCCACATACACCAAAATATTCATGATAGTATTTCTTATGATAACAAATAACTAGAAACAAAGATGCCTAATGATTGAGGAAAGGCCAAATTGTAGTATGTAATGAATTCTAATAAAATATTAATCTATTTTATAGGAAGGAATATGAAGAATTCAGAGAAACATCAAGAGACTTTTATGAACTGATGTTGAATGAAGTAGGCAGAAATGGGAAAACAATATATATGAGAATTATAATAATATAAACTAAAAAACCCCCAAAACTGAAAATGAACAGAGTCCACTAAATGAACTGTCTATTTAAATGCTTTACAATAAATCAGCAAGCCTAGCCCCAGAGGATAACTGAGAAAATAGTTTCTCTTTTTACAGAGAGAGAGGTTTTATGGATGTCAAATACTGCATATACTTTCATATTTCATTAATATATTGGTTAGCAGTACTAAACTGCCTCTTTCCTTCTTTCTTACAAGATATAGTTTGAGAGAAACTCAGTTGATGTAAAAACAAAAGATAATGTATCTGTTTTTAAAATTACTTTACCATCAGTAACTAATTATTTCCTATGTTATGATTCTATATTAGGATTTCAATTTAATTTCTTGTGATGCTACTCAGTGCTCACTATGTCTAGTGATTTCACATTCTTCTTATAGGAAATAATAATTATATAAAGGTAGGAGGTTTCTGTGTTGTCTCCAAATTTTTGGTCCCTTTTGTTTCCTGATCTTCAGCTATATTTCCAAAACATTTCCCCAGACCCTTCCCCTTCAATCCTCAATACCTACCTTCATAACAAAGGCTACACAAGCATTACAATATATAATGATGGAGTTTGGAGGGTCTTATGGTCTTCCTAGAATTTCTCTATCTCCTCATTCTTTACAGCAGATCATGGCCCATAAGCATCTATCATTTTCGTGGTGGTCTTTTTCTTTTTTAAAAAATCGTTACCTCCTGTCTTAGAATCAAGACTAAATATTGGTTTCAAGGCAGAAGAGCAGAAAGGGAAAAAAAATGTGAAGGAAGGGGGCCTAGCAGTACCAGATATTAAACTGTACTATAAAGCAGCAGTCATCAAAATGGTATGGTATTGGCTAAGAGACAGAAGAGAGGATCAGTGGAATAGACTTGGGGTAAGTGACATCAGCAAGACAGTGTATGATAAACCCAAAGAGCCCAACTTTTGAGACAAAAATCCACTATTTGACAAAAACTGTTTAGAAATTTGGAAAATAATATAGGAGAGATTAGGTTTAGATCATCACCTCATACCCTACACCAAGATAAATTCAGAATGGGTGAATGACTTGAATATAGAGGGAAACTATAAATAAGTTAAGTGAATGCAGAATAGTATACTTGTCAGATCTCTGGGAAAGGAAAGATTTTAAAACCAAGCAAGAGTTAGAGAAAACTACAAAATGTAAAATAAATGGTTTTGATTATATCAAACTAAAAAGCCTTTGTACAAACAAAAACAATGTAGCCAAAATCAGAAGAGAAACAACAAATTGGGAAAAAAATCTTTATAACAAAAAACTCTGACAGGGGTCTAATTACTCAAATATATAAGGACTTAAACCAATTGTATAAAAAATCAAGCCATTCCCCAATTGATAAATGGGCAAGAGACATGAATAGGCAATTTTCAGGTAAAGAAATCAAAAGTATCAATAAGCACATGAGAGAGTGTTCTAAATATCTAATAATTAGAGAAATGCAAATCAAAACAACTCTGAGGTATCACCTCACACCTAGCAGACTGGCTAAAATGAAAGAAGGGGAAAGTAATGAATGCTGGAGGGGATGTGGCAAAATTGGGACATTGATGCATTGCTGGTGGAGTTGTGAACTGATCCAGCCATTCTGGCTGGCAATTTGGAACTATGCTCAAAGGGCTATAAAAGACTGCCTGCCCTTTGATCCAGCCATACCATTGTTGGGTTTGTACCCCAAAAGATCATAGATAAACAGACTTGTACGAAAATATTTATAGCTGCGCTTTTTGTGGTGGCAAAAAACTTGAAAGCAAGGGTATGTCCTTCAATTGGGGGAATGGCTGAACAAATTGTGGTATATGCTGGTGACAGAATACTATTGTGCTCAAAGGAATAATAAACTGAAGGAATTCCATGTGAACTGGAAAGATCTCCAGGAATTGATGCAGAGCGAAAGGAGCAGAGCCAGAAGAACATTATACACAGAGACCAGTACACTGTGGTAAAATCGAATGTAATGTACTAGAAGCAATGCAATGACCCAGGACAATTCTGAGGGATTTAGGGAAAAGAATGCTACCCACATTCAGAGGAAGAACTACAGGAGTGGAAACAAAAGAAAAACAACTGCTTGAACACATGGATTGAAGCTGACATGACTGGGGATGTAGACTCGAAAGTACCACACCAATGCAACTATCAACAATTTGGAAATAGGTCTTGATCAATGACACATGTTAAAACCAGTGGAAATGGACATCGGCTATGGCGGGGGAGGTCAGGGGGTGAAGGGGAAAGTAAGAGCATGAATTATGTAATCATGTTAACTTTTCTTAAAAATAAATATTAATAAATGTTTAAAAAATAAAAAAAAAGAAGAGCAATAAGGGCTCAGCTATGGGGGTTAAGGGTCTTGCCCAGGGTCACACAGCTAAGACTTATCTGAGGCCAGATTGCAACTCAGGACCTCACATCTCCAGTCCTGGCTCTATGAGCCACCTAGCTGTCCTCATGGTGGTCTTTTTGCTTAAGTTTATTATGAGCACTGCAATTTAAGATAATAGGATGTCTTCTTTGCCTTTGGAAACATGACAAAAACAATTTTGCTGATCCTTTTGGCTTTACTAAGAAGAACTGGTAAGCTATCCTTCCAAATAAGTTGCAATTCCTTCATCTGCTGGCTTCTTTTGTAATCCTATGTATTTTATTTCATGCATTTAAAAATATTATTCTGAAAAGAGGTCTATAGGCTTTACCAGACGATAGCCAAGGGGGGCCATGAAAGGAAAATGGTTCAGAACATCAGTATTATAGTATTTAAGGTATAGGAAAGGGTACTACTGATGAAGTAGAATGTTAATCAAATAATGCATTTTAACTGATTGTGACCTTTTTTTCCTTTTTCAAGATTCCTAGAAATGTTACCTCAAATTATGTTGGGCTAGAGATGTCTTAGAGCAGTGATTCCCAAAGTGGGCTCCACTGCCCCCTGGTAGGTGCTACAGCGATCCAGGAGAGGCAATGATGGCCACAGGTGCTTTTGGGGGCAGTGAATAACTATAAGGGGGTGGTGATAGTATGTGACAGGGGGCGCTAAGTAATATTTTTTCTGGAAAGGGGGCGGTAGACCAAAAAAGTTTGGGAACCACTGTCTTAGAGCAAGGAAGAATGCTGATTTGAACACGTCTCTCTCTGAGTTAGAAATTCTTGGATTTAGAAAACTGATAAACTTGCCACACTAAGTAATTAATGTCATCAGAACTCATGATACACATATGCTATTTGTTTATAAAGGCTTTACCTTCAGTGAATTTCCTGGAAAGAAGATGAATTCATCTGAAAACACATCACGGAGGAAGTCAAAGCAGCTATAGATGTCCTCTGGAAATAAGTTCATTACCAAAGTTTACAATACTCTTTTTTCAAGACAGCCAACAAAATCTTTAGAAAATATTAATCAATCTATGAAATAAAGTGCAACATTTCAAAGATGACATTGTTCCAACTCTTATTCATATACAAACACCCCAGGAAATGAGAATTCAGTTCTACTCAAAAAAGTTAAAGTCAAACCAAGTATATCTTTATGGTGGTAAAATTTATATAAGCTTCAATATCTATGACCAAATTCCCTCAGTCCAGTCCAGTTTTAAAATAATTACAGCTAATGACTGCAAGATTTCTATTCGAATTGAATTTGTAATCAACAATGCTTCAGGTTGCTCACCAAAGTTCCTTAAGAAGTCAGTTACCTCTTACATTTCCCTCCTGGTTATCACATATCAACAATTTCCTGATGAAGAAGGAAGGAAACTTTGGAACTACATTCAATTAGGTACACCTTATCTTCCCATCTAGACTGTAACTTCCTTATTTGAAGGGACTTTTGTACCACAGGACCTAAAGTGATATTTAGTGAATCACTAATCCACTGGTTGACTAATTCTCTAACTTTTATGTATTTCTTAGGTGGAAGTCATATCACTTTACTTGATTTGTTTCCTTATCCATAAAATGAAAGGACCAAACCAGATGGTACTGAAAAGCCCTTGCAAGTCTAAATTTAGAAATGGAAGGTATGAGAAGGTTACCTGAGCAAGAAGCTTTAAGGTGCTATAGGTACCACAAGTTCCCTGAGCCATATAATTAAATATGTGGTATTTCAGTGGATAGGGCAGCAGGAAGATTGCAAACACTACAAATTATGGACAAATCTTTTCCAAACATATAATCATATTCTGAAAAGTTACCTTTCCTGAAACCAGATGCCATCTGCAGTGATATAGCCAAAAAAGAAGGACGTACAAAAACGTTAAGCAACTGATTCTTGTAGCCTACACACATAAGGATAATGATATGCCGGAAATCGAGTCCCTCAGCATTTTCTGGTTCTCCATTTTCCTCTTTCAGAACCACTTGATCCTTAGTAATACTGACGATGTTAGAATGCAGAAGAATGGAAGAATGTATAACTTCATCAGGAGCTATATTATCTGCACACAAAAGGACAGAGGATGCAGGCAGATGACAAAAGGAAGTAGAAGGGACCTCTTTTTGTGTTCAGGTCATATCTATCTATCTATCTATAAATATATAAATGTCTATATATGTATATAAAAATAGATATGTATTTAAAGCTTTTAAAAGACTTACAAACATATTCTACCCTCTAAGGACTCTTACAATCTTTGCCAAAAATAAAAACAAAACAAAAATGGATCAGCCACCCAAGAATGTAATATGATTTGGTTCCAATTTTTAAAAACATTTCCCTTCATCACTTGATTTACCTCATCGCCTGAAGTGTTTTAAAAATAATATATATGAGAAAAATAGTGATGGAAAGTGCTTTGATCAAACAGATGAAAAAGTTTATATGGTTTCTTTCTATTAAGATATATCAAGTCAGTACTCAAAACTTTGAATTATTGAAATAACATCATACAAAGATCCTAAGATGTAAATCTTGTAGTTTGCATTCAGATTGGAGAGCTACTTTATATCATCCCCTTTCAGCTGACAGTATATTTCCAGGGAGGTTGGACTAGATCCTTGTTGGTGAAGCCATAGCACAGGTGCCCAGGCATGCCTAAGGGGGCTGTTCCATTCCCCCTCTCCATAGCACCTGAGGATATTTTTCACATCCCTACCCCTCTGCCCAGCAGCCCAATGCGAACATTTCCTCCCTCCACTGTCTGGGGTAATGCACCGGGAGGCTCACAAGCAGCTTGAATGTGCAGTTTGAGTACACAGTCTTAAAAACATTCAGCAGATGATTGCTAAGGCATTGTCTTTCTAAAATTTAGTGACAAATGCCTTAAGAAAAAAAAGAAAGCTTGTCATGACTAATTTGGAGGTGCTCTAAGAATAAGAGAAGCATGTCATAAGGAGCACACAGCTGAAGGATGAAAATAAAATAGACTTTCAGGATGAAAAGTAACTGTACAAAGAAGTATTATCTTTGAACTCATGTGTTCACACTGAAATAAGACTGACTCTAGGCCCTCACCTCTACTCCACTCTATCACAGTTAATCCAAGAAGCAATCTCATAAAATCACTTTGAATTTCATCATACAAGTACATGTGGTCCTAGAAAACCAGAGGTTGTGGTCTTGTTAAGAGTTATATATATATATATATATTTTAAGAAGTTAAGAGATTATACGTCACTCCTTTTTGTACCTAATGATACTACTGTATGATGAGAAGACATTTCTTATAATGGAAGCAACCTACATTCAACCTCTGCTGGACAGATAGTTGCAGGTAGTTTGCTTAAAGATTTAAGAGGCCATCATAATAACAATAGCTAGCATTTATAGAGAGTCTACTATGTGTTAGACACTGTGCTAAATACTTTACAAATATTATCTCATTTGATTGTCAGAACAACCCTAGGAAGTAGGTGCCATTTTTATCCTATTTTACAATTAAGGAAAAGGCAAATAGGTTTAATTGACTTGCCTAAGTCTCAGGTTAGGAAGAATAAGTCTCTGAGCCAGGATAGGTAAATGATCCAGACTGTGTACTTCTTGAGTGTACAATGCTTTATAAGGAAGGGATGGGGGTGGGAAGCTTATAAGTAGGTTTCTTTTCCATCTGTTTACATTCACTCTTAGTTGGGAATTCTGATTTGTTTTGCTTATCTCAGCTGAACCTCCCCCCACCCCCCATATGTGATATTTCTCTTCTTTCCCTCATCAGAATATGAGTAACTTGATGGCAAGAACTTTCTTATTTTTCTATTTGTACTCTAGACCCTGTGCTTAGCACAGTTGGTAAATAGTAAACACTTAAATGCTTTTCTGCTCTATTCTCTGACGTTATCAGAGAATGCTTTAGATTTAAGGAGAGAAGGCTAGAAATGGGGGGAATTAAAGCAAATGCCTTCCTATAGGAGCAGTTATTTCAAGTTACAAAGGAAGTTTTAAAAGACCTAAACAGCGAATCCTTATATTGCAATAAATGGTGATATACAATGCAATAAATGGGAAATAATGCCTGCCATGTATTAGACACATAGTTAAGAACTGTAGAAGTAAAAAAAAAATTTTTTTAAACCCTTACCTTCCGTCTTGGTGTCAATACTGTGTATTGGCTCCAAGGCGGAAGAGTGGTAAGGATGGGTAATGGGGGTCAAGTGACTTGCCCAGGGTCACACAGCTGGGAAGTGTCTGAGGTCAGATTTTAACCAGGACCTCCTGTCTCTAGGTCTGGCTCTCCACTGAGCTACCCAGCTGCCCCCAAAAGTAAAACTTTTTAAATGATAACCATGTTTCCTCTATAAATGATTATTTCGAGGGGGGATAATTCTAGTTAAATTCCTTAAAAGTACAAATCCTAGAAATTTAAGAATTAAGAAACCCTAATCCAACTTTTGCTTTGCCACACTTGATGCTCACAGGATTATGTTCAAAGCTACATAAGAATATTTATAAAACATGCATTAGTCAAGGATTGTACAAAACTTGGCAACTCCTCTGAAGTCTTTTAACAATCTATGGGGGCAAATATGTTGTAGATATTAACCTCATTTTTTTAAGAGAGGAAAATAAATATCTTTTTTTTTTTGGCCTTTCAGTACAATGCTTTAACTTAAAAGACTCTGTACCAGTACCTCTAGGGTCACCATCTTCTTGAATTAAGACATAAGGGGAAAAAAATGTTCAAACTTTCTACATACCAGGCCAAATTAGAAATCCTCCAAAGGCCTGTGTTAAACCTTTCAGCCAGATAGTCTTTTCAACCAAAACATCAAAGTCCATTCCTTGTAAGTTCTGAAGTAATACAGTGGCCACTAGAATCCACGGGGTCAGAGCCATATTTTCAATTTGTAGAAGCTCCAGTTTGTACGCAACATCAATGACAAATGCATGCATATCCTCAGATGGTTTCTGGGGGATGTGTCTACAACAAAAAGCCAGAAAGAGAGATTACTGCCTAGGACAATGTCAAAAGAGAAATGGATGGGGAAAAAAGAGATCTTGCTCTGTGAGCTATCTTTAAAAAGCTGCTAAAAAAGTACTTTCATAGCTTACAAACAAGAATCATCCTGCATAAGATCTTTTACTATAATACAATGGGACCTTAAACCTGTCCCTTCTAGCAGTGTATATAGGCACTAGAGAGTAAATACAGTCCTATCTTTCTCAGACCTGGATTAAGCACTTTCAGTGTTTTGTAAAAGTAAAAAAAGATTTGTACTTTACAAGTCACAGAAATAAATATACATATATGATTTGGCTGGCCTATCAGTAATGTTCTGCATCTAGGTATTAAGTATTTCTTGATAATAATGTTTCTTTTGGGCAGCTAGTCATGTACTGATTCTCTCCTATGAAAAGAAAAGCATATCACCTGGTCTTCTCTGTTTTGCATATATGTCAAGTGTCTTATAATGCTATACCTAGATAGAGATAAGAAGCTGTTCTGAAAGAAACAGGAACCTGACCTGTTCATTAATTTGTTAAAGAATTAAACCAACTTCTAATCCCAAGTGTTGATTATAAGAATTATAATCATCCATATTTTACATTTAAAGCAATTATTTTCATAATCTTATTAAAACATAGCACTTGGTACCTGGGAACCAAATTATATGGACCCCGACTCATTCTCCCAGTTGCCATGGATCGAAGTGATAAAGGTTCTCCAAAATATACATAAATGCTGCCATAATTCTCACCAAGTACTTTCCTTGCTTTCAATAGACCCTAAGACATGCAGCAAAAAAAGACAAACATAAATTTGAGAAACATTAATATTTTAAAAAGAATAATATTAAGGCTAAAAATGAAAACATTTAC
The DNA here is from genome assembly GCF_016433145.1 of Gracilinanus agilis. Taxonomy (NCBI): domain Eukaryota; kingdom Metazoa; phylum Chordata; class Mammalia; order Didelphimorphia; family Didelphidae; genus Gracilinanus; species Gracilinanus agilis. The sequence goes on along the minus strand of NC_058133.1, from coordinate 160,655,133 downwards.
TTACAGTTGTTGATTCTTTTGGCTTAGGAACTCCTAGAAGTTCGTATGCATATAGGGTTTCTTCTAATGTTCTGTCATAACTGATGCTAATTGGAACAAGGTAGGTGTCAAAAACTTCTCTCTTAAAAAATGGTTCCATTACAATATTAAGAAGACCTATAAACAAAGGAATATGGGTCATATGACTTGATGATCAAAAAGTCAAATTAAATTATGCCAGTGCAAATGGAAATTTAAATATATGTTGTATACCAGCTATAAAAAATAACACTGAATACTACTACTATGTTCATGGAAGAACAGAAATGATATTCTCTGAAATACCAGAATTAAATAGCTTCATGCTTTCAAAATCAACTTAATTCTCCTACAGTGACCCAATCTGTAAATTGACCTACCAAATTTAGGTGTCAAAGTTTTAGATGAGCGGCTTCTTGTTCCTTCAAGGAAAAATTCAACTGGAGCATAACCATTCTGAGAGAGAGAGAGAGAAAGAGAGAGAGAGAGAGAGAGAGAGAGAGAGAGAGAGAGAGAGAGAGAAACAACCCAATATCAGTCAAAGTAGCAAATCCTTATTTTGATTCCCTTTCCCATTTCCTTCAGCCTTCCAAGTAATATTTAACCAGATACACATTTATTTATTTGTTCATTCATTTATCCATTTATTTATTTTTGTTTGTTTTTAAGCCTTTACCCTTTTGTTTCAGAATCAATACTAAGCATTAATTCCAAAACAAGAAGAGAAATAAGGGTTAGGCAATTGAGGTTAAGTGACTTTCCCAGAGCCATGCAGCTAGGAAGTGTCTGGGACCAGATTTGAAGCCAGGATCATCCCTCCTCCAAGCAGGGCTCTCTTCCACTAAGCTACTTAGCTGCCCCCACCTTATATTTATTCTTAATCAAAGGAGATGCAATGATAAAACATAAAAACTGTGCATCCCAAATAGAAGAGATGGCAAGCCTGCTCAGCAGACCCTAATGACATCTAACAGAAAACTTTAATGAAAATAATTGAATCTTCACATGAAAAGTGTTTGGTGATCAGTTGTATTTACCCGTAACATGGTTTTTACATATTCAGAAAACACAGACCAGTAGAGTTTATTTCCACCAAATGTACGCCGCATGAAAAAGGCACCTGACATTCGTAACAGCTCACCCACCAATTTCATTCCCAGGAAATCTAAAAACATATAACATTAATGTTAATGTTCATTCACAGATGTAGTTAATTTTTCTAAAGATATGAATTCATACCCCAAAGTGAAAGATTATACTTTGTATGTAAATTATTCCTAAGGTCTATTCTCAATAAGATGATTAAACATCAACAAGTAGTTGGATCTAATATAGCAGGGGGAAATAAAAGTCCATGGGCCAGATGTGGTCCAGCAGACTTTTTTGACCAATCCTTCACAATAGTATTAACAACTATGTCCAGCCTGAAGCCAGCATTAACTAGCAATGACAGGTGGCTTAATTTACATTTATATATAATTTCAAAGGTCTTTCCTCACAATAATCTTAATGTGGTCATATCAGTCCCAAAGCGATGCCTTCAATATGAATATGACATTTAACTTATTTTGATTAGCTTACCATGCCTGGTACTACCCACTATTACTCCTATTCCTCCCTTCTTTCCCTTTCATCATCATCATCATCATCATCATCATCATCATCATCATCATCATCATCATCATCATCATCATCATNCATCATCATCATCATCATCATCATCATCATCATCATCATCATCATCATCATCATCATTGATAACAGGTATGGAGTACTTTGAGCTCTGTGAAATACTTTATATAATTTAGTCCAATTGAACTTCACAGTAACTCTATGAAATAGATGCTGTTACTATCTTTACTGTACAGATGAGAAGACTAAGACTGAGACAGATGAAATGACTCACTTGCCCAAAGTCACGTAGTTGGTGAGTGTCTTAGGCAGGATTTGAATTCAGATTTCCTAATCCCAAATTCAGTGTTCTATCTATTAAGCCGTCTAGCTTCTAAATGGGCTAACATGTTTGTTCACTAAAAGTACTATGGATTCAATAAAAAGAGGCAGAAGTCTCTTGATCTTAGCTGTCATAAACTTAGATAAAATAATTAATAGCTTAATAGTTGTATGCCTCAGTGTCCCCAACTTTCAGACAAACTCACAAGAAAGTATAAGAAAAATTTTAAAGAACTTTTTAGTCCCTGGCAGTTACATTTTAACTTTATTTAGTACATGCATTTACTACTGATACATTTACATAATTGTTATCTTTCTCATTAGCTCACCACTTTCCTGACATATCTACCTAGAATATGACTTGTTAAAAGCAGACTACTTGCCCATTCCTGCTGCAATGACAGGTACAGATAAATCATAGGTGTATAAAATATATGACAGCAACAAAAAGTCAATATAACTTCTATGACTAGGCAGCAGAACAACTGGATGCTCCTGGATAGCCCGTTGTAGCTTTAAAACAAGAAAGAAGAGTACAATTTTAATTATGTTTGCTTTACACATTGTTTCAAATAAGAAAGGATTAGGAAGGCATATCTGTATGTTTGGAGTGGAAATATACTACTAATCTCTGATCCATCTGAATTCATACCTTCTCCCCTATCTCTAAGTTTTGCCTTAATCTGAAATGACATTAAAAATACTATTTTAGGAGTACACTTCAGCAATTTTGGATGAATTTGACTGAAATCATGGCTCAGGTGCTAGAAAGACTTCTTTAGGACAAAAAAAATGTATAAATAAATTTTAGCACTAGATACCATAAAACCTAAAACTAATCCAACTACATGCAATGATATAGAGAAAGAAAGAATTACAAAGAAATTCTATATATTAAAAACAAGTAGGTTACACTGAAGCTTCTAGTTAGCATTAACCAAAGAAATTGCCATCTCTGGGAAGAATTTGGCATTTACACCATCTGATAGCTTTCTCTCTTTACTGTTCCAAATATCATTTTTCCTTAAGCTTTCCACACCACTTTTCTTTCTATTCCCTCAAATGAAGAACCTACTTCTTTACTGAAACTCCAGTTTTGATTCTGGATTTTCATTGATCACAACAAGTCTGCTGGATTTATATGATGGTGTCAAGAGTATGTGAGCATCTTCCACAGGTTTGATATCAAGATTGCCAGGAGAACAATTTTACTTTACTGAGAAAATAAGAGGTAGGGTTATAAAGCAATACAGAAACCAGAGGACTTATAGGGTAGCTGTCCCCCATGTCTGGAATGCTCTCCCTCTTTACCTTTGCCTCTTAGAATGTCCAGTTTTCTTCAACAATTAGCTCAACTCTCACCTTCTATAGGAGTCTTTCCCCAGTCTCCTCCCTCAGTGCTTTCTACTTCCCCTACCCCCAAATAGCACCCACTGAAGTTAGTCCAATTCTAGGAGCAATCCACACTAACTAGATAATGCCTGAGGCAGTCTACTATGGAGCATCCCTTAAGGTATCCCAAGAGTAAATTTAATTAGTTCCTGAATCATAACTTTCAGAGAGCCTTAAAAATCAAAGGTTGCTTTTAGAGTCAGGGTCAATCTGGAATGGGTAGGTAGAGACTGGTTTAAAACGATAACTCATTAGGGGACTCACCTAAGATTGGACCTGGTTCCAAAAACTGATCTGGTCTTTGGTATCTGAGTGCATAGGGTAACAGGAAAATTCGTGAATCATCTTACTATCAAGTTTTTTTTTTTTTTTTTGGAAAAGTGAGTTTCTAACAATTACAATTGCTAACTACCTCTCACCTTTTGCTCTATATTATTTCCCCTCATCCAAAATTCTTTAATGCCATTTCCAAACTCCATTTCCTTTATTCAAACATAAGCTCTCCTGGGATTGCTGATATCAAACCTGTGGAAGATGCTAACACACACTTAATGCTGTCATATAAACACATCAGACATGTGACCTCTAGAGACTCAGGATCAAAACTGGAGTCTCAATAAGGAATTTCTGATAAGAAAGTGAACAGAATGCTAGTGTCTTTCCTAGAGACTATGGGCCTTATGAATGATGAGACTCATCTGGAGAGGTCGAGGCTAGGTCTGTTTGAAGGAGTCCCAAACCTACTTCACAGATTCATGGTTAAATAAGGAAGTGAATTCATAAGTATAAGAAGAAGGGAAAAAAATCATTAAAATGGAAAACAAATGGAATGAGTGAAAAGAATAGGTTGAAAGGCCTGAAGAGTAAGGGTTATATGAGATCAAGCAGCTGTCTGAAGGAAAACACATATCAAAATATATTATAAAAACAAGCTGTCAAGATTATGGCTTCAAGAAACAAGAACTTCTTTTCTGATTAGCCTTCAAGGCTCATTCTATTTCTTAACCTAACTTAACCTAACTCAAACTAAATGTTGCCAAGATACAATCTCTTTAAGTTGATTGGAGAGATGTTTTTAGACATTCCACCAAAGTAGAAAGTTATAAAAGAGTTATGAGTGACTGAGAAGCAGACCCACCTTTTAAAATTAAGTATTTATGTCAATACTCACTCTCTGAATACCTTCTTCATTCACACACACCTTCTCGTAAATGCGTTTAAACACTTTACTTAAACTGAAAGCAAAAAATCGGATGGCTCCCAGGCGCAATTTGTGAGCCATCTCATCCAAGATTTCAGAAGCTTCCTCTTGGATTATATCAGTAGACTCATGTGTTTCCTTGGAAATCTGGATAGAAAGGGGGAAAAAGTCACTTTGGAAGAAATGAATATAGATATTCTTGTCTTTCAAATAAGAAGGATGTATGGGATGAAGAGGACCGAACCAGAGTAGAAAAGAGATGGTAAATCCTCCTGTCCTTTCTACCTCTAAAAAAATCTCTAAAATCCATTTCCTTTTTTCTGTTTTCACTCTCAGAATCTTAAAATAGGATCCTCTTTATCTTTCCTCTAGAGTCAAATTTTTGAAATAGTTTCCTATTTGGTTTTTGGACTATAATCTTACCTTCCTTCCCCCTCTGATCTACCTGACTCTGCTCCATATTAGTTTTCTGAAGCACAACTCTGATCATGCCAATCCACTGTTCAAAAACGTCATTAGATTCCCATTATGCATCAAATAAAGTGCTCTGACAATTTGTCTGCTTCCTCCTTTATTGGCTTTATTTCTTAGCATTTGCCTTCATGTAACCTAGGTTCCAAACAAACATAGGACTAATGAGCTGATCCCCATATACACCTTTCCAAAAGTCTTTGCAATGTTCTTTCCCTTCCATCTAACTCTTTACCAAAACTTCAAAACCAAATTATCCTATTTATGCCTTTCTAGCTCTTCACATCATAAGGATACCAGTGGCTCTTGTAAGCTAGCCTTATTTTCACCATGTGAGCAGTTTACCATGTTTGTTTTGAATTTTTCATGACTAGCTCATGGCAATGATGCACCTTTTATTGTTCTCTGGATGATTTCAATCTCAATTCTTCAAAGACTGAAGCATTCTATTAAACACTTAAAGACAAACAACATGACTAGAATATATTGGAATTAAAAAGATGGGCCTTTGTTTCAGATAGATCAATCTATCAATAAACATTTATTAATCATTCACTAGGTGAAAGGCATCCTGCTATACTTGGGAATAAAAAGTCCCTTGGAGCTTATATCCCAATGGGGAAGAAAATCTATATAAGTCAGAATATTCAAGATAGAGAGTAGATAGAAAAAATTACAAGATGTAAAATAAATGATTTTGATTACATTAAATTAAAAAGGTTTTGTACAAACAAAACCAATGCAACCAAAATTAGAAGGGAAGCAACAAATTGGGAAAAAATCTTTATAATAAAAACCTCTGACAAAGGTCTAATTACTCAAATTTATAAGGAGCTAAATCATTTGTACAAAAAAATCAAGCCATTCCCCAATCGATAAATGGGCAAGGGACATGAATAGGCAATTTTCAGATAAAGAAATAAAAACTATTAATAATCACATGAAGAAGTGTTCTAAATCTCTTATAATCAGAGAAATGCAAATTAAAACTACTCTGAGGGGGGCAGCTGGGTAGCTCAGTGGACTGAGAGCCAGGCCTAGAGACAGGAGGTCCTAAGTTCAAATCCGGCCTCAGACACTTCCCAGCTGTGTGACCCTGGGCAAGTCACTTGACCCCCATTGCCTACCCTTACCACTCTTCCACCTATAAGTCAATACACAGAAGTTAAGGGTTTAAAATAAAAACAAAACAAAACAAAAAAACTACTCTGAGGTATCACCCCACACCTAGCAGATTGGCTAACATGACAGCAAAGAAAAGTAATAAATGTTGAAAGGGATGTGGCAAAATTGGGATATTAATACATTGCTGGTGGAGTTGTGAATTGTTCCAACCATCCTGGATGGCAATTTGGAACTATTCCCAAAGAGTGCTAAAAAGACTGCCTGCCCTTTGATCTAGCCATACCATTGCTAGGTTTATACCCCAAAGAGATCATAAGGATAAAGACTTGTACACAAATATTTATAGCCACACTCTTTGTGGTGGCAAAAAACTGGAAAATGAGGTGATGCCCTCTGATTGGGGAATGGCTGAACAAATTGTTGTATCTGTTGGTGATGGAATACTATTGTATCACTTAACCTCTTAGAATTTCCGTTCCCTCACCTCTAAAATCAACAGAGTTGTAGTGAGGTCAATTAGAATCATGTAAGTAAAGTACTTTGCAAGTCTTAAAGCACTGTGTGTGTATCTTTATCTATATTTATTTATATATGTCTCAGCTATTATTATTTTTCAACTATTTATTATCCCACTACTGGTTTCATGCTCAAAGGATAAAATCTTAAAATATGAGGGAAACTATACTAAATATTCCTAGAAGCTTTGTTTATAACTTAAGAAAAGAAACAATAACAACAACCTGGAAACATTCCAAGTGTCTACTGATTGCTGAATAAACTTTGGAATATGAATACATTACTCCACTTAGGAAAAAAATTTAAAAACAATGATAAAGGGATCAGAGATTCATACAGAGTGATATAGAACAGTAACAGCAATATTGTGAATGAAGATCAGCTGTGAAAGATTTAGCTACTCCAATCATTAAAACAACCTAAGACAATTCCAAAAGAATCATGGTGAAAAATACTATCTCCCTCCAGAGAGAGAATTTATGAACTCTGAGTAAAGACTGAATCAGCATGTAGTTTTTCCTTTATTTTTCTTGTCCCACCTTTTGGTAAAGTAGCTAATATCAAAATATATTTTGCGTGACTTCACATGTATAATGGATATCAGATTGCTTGCCTTCTCAATGGGTTGGGAAAAGGGCTGGAGGGAGGGAGAGAATTTGGAAATCTAATTTTTGAAGGAAAGAATACTACAAATAAATAAACAAGAAAGCAAATAAAATAAAGTGATACAGGGTTAAAACCAGCAGAACCAAAGAAAAACTGTATATTGGCTACAATTAAGTAAATAATAGCAATAAAACCTACCAAATCTCAAAGATTACTTAAGAGAAAAGCAAGTTTCTCATGAGATACAACAACTAACAAGACAATTTTGTTATTTTATTCCCAAAATAAATACTTTCCCCCTTTCTAAACAAACTATAAATGAGAGAAGTTTATAGTTTCAAGTATAGTTGTTTCCCTTTGCTTATTTGTATACCTGAATGTTTGCATTAATGGTTACAAAGTTCATGTTAAATTGCTTTTAATAAACTTGAATGGTGTAATTTATTATACTCTATAGTTCTACTAATATTCCTGTAATTGCATGGATTCAGTTTTTTTTTTTAACCCTAAACTTCCATCTTAGAATCAATGGTGTATATTGGTTTCAAGGCAGAAGAGTGGTAAAGGCTAGGTAATGGGGGTTAAGTGACTTGCCCAGGACCACACCAGTAGGAAGTGTCTGAGGTCAGATTTGAAGCCTGGAAGTCTTTGGACATGGCTCTCAATTCACTGAGCCATTTAGCTGCCCCTCATGGCCTTAAGTTTTAAAAAAAGATTTTCTTCAAGATCTTTTCCACAAAATTCTTAATACTGAAAAATGTTTTATGTAATTGCACATGTAAAATCTGTAACAGATTGCTTACCCATTTTAGGGGGAGGGGAAGAAGAGTGAGACGGAGAGAATTTGGAACTTTTTTTTAAAATTTTATTTATTTTTAAATATTTTTACAGGGCTACACGATTCATTTTCTCTTCCCCTCCCCCCACAGTTGACAAGCAATTCCACTGGGTTATACATGTGTTATCACCAATTTCCATATTTTTGTAATAATCTTTTGAAACCAAAACCCCAAATCATATATCCATATAAAGAAGTGACAAATCATATATTTTTCTTCTGTGTTTCTGCTCTCACAATTCTTTCTCTGGATGTGGATAGCATTCTTTCTCATAAGTCCCTCAGAATTGTCCTGAATCATTGCATTGCTACTAGTAGCAAAATCAATTACATTTGATTGTGCCATAATGTTTCAGTCTCTGTGTACCATTTTCTCCTGGTTCTGCTCATTTCACTCCCCATCAGTTTGTGGAGGTCTTTCCAGGTCATATTGAACTCCTCCAGTTCATCATTCCTTATAACATAATAGTATTCCGTCACAATCATATACCACAATTTGTTCAGACATCCCCCAATTGAGGGACACCCCCTCATTTTTCAATTTCTTGCCACCAAAAAGAGTGCAGCTATAAATATTTTTGTATAACCCTTTTTTATTATCTTTTTGGGGTACAAACCCAGCAATGGTATGGCTGGATCAAAGGTTAGGCATTCTTTTAAAGCCCTTTGTGCATAATTCCAAATTGCTTTCCAGAATGGTTGGATCAATTCACAGTTCCACCTGCAATGTATTAGTGTCCCAATTTTGCTACATCCCCTCCAACATTTATTATTTTCCTTTACTGTCATATTGGCCATTCTGTTCAGAGTTGTTTTTATTTGAATTTCTTTAACCATTTGTCAAATGGGAAATGGCTTGATTTCTTGTACATTTGACAGTTCCTTATAAATTTGAGAAAGTAGACCTTTGTCAGGGATTTTTGGTATAAAATTTTTTCCCCAGTTTGTTGCTTCCCTTCTAATAGAATTTGGAACTCTTAAAAAAAAATGTTAAAAGTTGTCTTTACATGAAAATGGGAAAACTATTATTACAATTTTTTATAATTATATTTCTATGCTATTGGTTTCTTTGTAATCCTGTATGTTTTATTTTATGCATTTAAAACCATTATTCTGAGAAAAGACCCATAGGCTTTTCCAGACTTTTTTTTCACCCAGGTCGATGACACAAAAAAGATTAAGGATCTGTGGCCTAAACAAAGATCTCTTTCCCAGCTACTACTCCTCTAAATATTATATTCTCCTAATAGAAAGTAAGTCCTCTGAGGTCAGGGACTATCTCAATTTTATATTTTTATCTTCAACGATAAATGTGCATAGTACCTGATACACAAAGGTTTGCTGATAGATTTACATGACTCATAAATTTGATGCTATTCTCACTCTTATTTCCATACTGAACCTACTTTATGATCTCCCCCTGAAAAAACAGGGTAAGAAAAAAATATCCCAAATTGTGGCTCCATTTGACAGTATATACAAAACTGTCTTAGCAGTCCCCTACCTTTCTACTCTCCAGAACTGTCCCTGGCTTCCCTACTACTCAGTGTTCAGCTCCTTTGTAATGATCTTTTCATTTACATCATTAAGGATTACTGTATACAATGACCCCTCATCTATCATGGGAGTTACATTCTAGAGACCTCCAGGATAAGTGAAAATCTGAGAAGTAGAAAAGAGCAAAAAGACTGATGCTACAATCACTGAGCCAATCAGCTCCCAGAATACAGAACACAGATGGTTGGTCACCCTCCATTCCATCAGCCAATAGTGTGCCATGTACAATCTCACATTGGCAAACTTGCGCAAGTGGTAAAGGCACAATGCATTTCCATTGTGTATGGTATGGTATTCATCCACAAAATCCTGCAATATAGTGAAAACTCCACAATATAGAATTAGATATATTTTTTAAAAAACCCTGTAATACAGCAAAACTGTGACAAGTGAACCATGACATAGCAAGGAACAACTGTATATTGTTCTCTTGTTTCTGTTGCTCTGTATCAGTCTATATAGATCTCCTTGTTTCTCTCAATTCCTTTTAGTCATAATTTCTTGTTGCATAATATAATAATTCATATCCCATATTTTTTTCAGCTAAGAGAAAGCAGGCAGTTGTCAGTAATCAAGAAAAGGGAAAATAACAGATTCTCAGTATGCATTATTCAGAAATGAGCAGTCTACCTTTTATAGAAATTGTTTACAACAACATCAACAATAATAATGATAATTTGGCATTTATATATAGCACCTATTATATGCCAGGTACTGTGATAAGCAAATTTGTATTTTGATTTGATCAACCAGAGATTTAGACTTCCCTTACATTTGTTTTGAATTTGAGTCAATCAGCAACCAGGGAACTGATCCCACAGGCACTGCCCCCCTGGGTGGTGCCAGGCTAATCAAGGAGCTGTGATTGGTTCCTAGGGAGTGATATGAGAGCCAGTGGGTATAGTAAGGATTTATAAGATGAGACTCAGCAGGAAGCTGGGTGGGGTTTGTTGTTTTCTGAGGCTGAGATCTGAAGACAGACATTGAGCTGTTAGGGACTGGATTATTAGGCTACGAAATTCTTCACCACTTTTCTATTTCTCTTATTTTCTTTTTCTTACTAATAAATCTAGCTACTAGCAGTCTTGTGACTTAAGGGTTAATTACAATTTTGGCAATCACCCATTCTAATCATTACACCACATCATATTACATGATAAGGGATATTTTTTTCCCAGTAGATACATTTTTGTCCTGATATGGGATAGGTGCTATTATTATTTCCATTTTACAGTTTAGGAAAGTGAAGCAAACAGAAGCTAAGTGACTTGGCCAGGGTCACACAGCTGGCAACCATCTGAGGCCAAATTTAACTCAAGTCTTTTTTTCTTTCTTTCTTTTTTTTTTAAAGACCCTTACTGTGTATTGGTTCCAAGGCAGAAGAGTGGTAAGGGCTAGGCAAAGGGGGTTAAGTGACTTGGCCAGGGTCACACAGCTGGGAAGTGTCTGAGGCCAGATTTGAACCTAGGACCTCTCATTTCTAGGCCTGGCTCTCAATCCACTGAGATCCCAGGTGCCCCTCAGATCTTTTTGACTCCAGGCCCAAAACTCTATCCAGTTGCCCAAGGTCTAAAATAAGAAGAGTGGCAACAAGAATGACATAATACTCTGTATAGAGTAGTTGTTTAATGAATGTCTGCTGAATTAATAAAAAAGGCAGGACACCAAAAGTAGAGACAACAAATTCCTAATAATGGAAGAACAGGGTAAAGAGCAAATACTTGAGTACAAAGACAAAGAAAACAATTGAACTATGAGTCTAAACTCATGATTACTATAAAACAGGGTACTCTAGTCAATTGATCTAAATAAAAAATATCCAAGGGCAAAGCACTTGTTGGATGCCTAAGACACAAAATATTGAATAAATCTGATTGTGGCAATTAAAGTAATCACTCACCTGCTTAACAATATACTGAACCTCCTCAGATTTGAGAACAGCATGTTTAATTTTTTCTGGCTTGCAAGGGCAAAGCCCTTTGTAGACAGTAGGTGTATAGCATTTCATTGCATATTTCAAGTCACTGAAATGCCTCCTCTCTTCCAACATATCTTCAAATTCATCCCATTTTTTAAGTTCTTTCTGTTGTAAAGGGCAAAAGAAAGAAAACAGTGAGAGTATGATCTTAAACTTCAAGTCAGTTATATTTGATGATTATACAGGTGAGTTTTTAATTTCTAAATGATGTACGATGATTATTACATGATAAGGGATATTTTTTCCCAGTAGATACATTTTTGTCCTGAAGTAAAATTTACATGTATTGAAAAACAAACAAGCACATAAATATGATTAGGCCTGGCAAACATATGCCAGACCACTAGTAATATCCTCTGCACTATTATTGTTCTGCCAATACATCAAAGTTATAGAAGAAAATTGGATCAAGGTAAATCAGCACCTCTTTTGGTAAAACTGAACGATTACCTAATAAAACACCAAGCTTCTTCAGAGAGAACAAAAAAGAAACTGTTTGATTGAAGCTAACTATTTATAGATTTTTTCTGCCTTCATGATGTTCTTTAGATTAATCTAGGCTTTATATTCCAAGGGGAAAAAAACAAATGTAAACTGCCACTTCCTCACAAAAAAAGTCATTTGATCTTATAGACTATTTAGATGGCAATGTAGTAAATGACAAAGTGGAAAAAACACTGGATGTGTGATTGCAGACAACATGCTTTTACTTCTCTGATACTTAAGTTCCCTCATTTATAAAATGGGGATAATACATAACCTATTTTATGGGTTTGTTGTAAAGAAAACACTTTATTAAATGCAATATACAAATGCATTACAAGCATATGCACTATACATAGAAATATATTTAAATAGTACATTTATATAAACAAAATACAAAACACAAACATATAAATCCAAGTTATTATTATCAGGGGGAACACTTTATACAAAGGCACATTTTACCAAATTAATAAAATTGATAACACAAATATGTCTTGAAATTTTTGTCAGTTACCTTTTTGTTTTTTTAATTCAATTTTATTTTTTCCCTCCCCAACTCACTGAGAATACAAGAAATAGAAAGCCTTTTATGAAATAATAGAATATTAGTTTACACATTAGCCATGTTGTGGGGGGGGGGGAAGAAGAAAAACAAAGAAAAAAATGCTTTCATAAACATTCTGAGTCCATCAGTTTTTTATATGGAGATAAATAGCATTTTCCAGCACATGTCCTTTGGAACTGTAGTGAATTGTTGTGATCAGCAGTTATCTTAAAAATAGTTTTTAAAAGGCTAATCAAAATTTTATTCTAGCTTACCTGTATTTAAAGGGTTTAATTATTACAAGTCAAAGTATAGGGAAAAAACTCTGAAATTATGTCAAAGGAATTAAGTTAAAATAGGCATACACAAATGGTAAGAGATAATGAAAAAGGCCCGAGTTAGTGACAAAGAAGAAGTTAAAAATGTCCTTAGACAAACTTATACAGGATCCTAAAAATTGATATAATAACGTTTTAAAATAATTTCCTCTCTTTACCCTTCACCAATATCTTCCCCCTATTGAGGAAAAAAAAACACTTATGTAACGAATAATTTGGTGAAGCAGAACATGTATATGAAACATGTATATGAAGCAGAACATGTATATGAAAAAAATAAGCTGGGAATTATGCTTCAACATTAATCCTGTCAAAAAATAATTGGATCATTGATCACTTGTTCTTGTCATTAAGGTTTTTGTCTTTAAAATATTATTATTAATTAACATTAATTTGCCATATTCTAAGTTCAACTAAGATTAATATTCCTGATCTTTAAGAAGGTCAGGTTTGAAGGAAGACATACTTTTATTTTATTTTTTCAAACATTTATTAATATTTACTTTTTAGAAAAGTTAACATGGTCCATAATTCATGTTCATAATCAGAATCAATCAAATTAAAATATCATGTTTGAAGGGGAACAATACATGGAAGCAGCTGTTGTAACTCAAACAGATACACTATGGTATGCATCCTTGCCAAAAACTATAAATGTACGAGGGGCAGAAATCTTAAGTTTAACAAGAGCTCTTCAAATTGGGAAAGGCAAATGAATAAACATTTTCACGGATTCTAGATACACTTTTACAGTCCTACATGCCACTGGACAATTCTGGAAACATAGGGGATTCATAACATCAGGAGGAAAACAAATTGCATACGGGGACATCATTCTGCAACTTCTAGAAGCAGTACAACTACTTAAAGAAGTAGCAGTCATGCACTGCCGGGGCCACACTCTTGGGGAAGATAGCACATCATTAGGGAACACTAGAGCAGACATAACAGCAAAGTATGGCGCTAGATTTGGCCCTATCCATGTTCTGAATTTCATCCTTGTGGAAGAGGACAATTTAAAACAAGCCTATTGCCCAAGGGAAGTTCAAGACTGGAAGAAAAATCTAGGGGCCAAAGTAGTGAACTATGGTTCTCTGAGCTAGGCAAACCCATCTTGCCAAAAGCTCTATACTACCCAGTGTATTATGCCATTCATGAAAAAGGGCATATGGCACCCAGGCATTAATCGATTCCATATGACGTTTCTGGTTAGCACCTGGAATCTCCCCCAATGCCATAGGAATTTGCCAAAAATGCAAGATCTGTTAGCAGTTCAATCAGGGAGTTTGTAGAAAAAAAGGTCTCAGAGGCCAGCCTTTGGCATACATTCCATTTGAATGCTTGCAAATAGACTATATATGCATGCCCAAAGATAGAGGATTCAAATATGCACTTGTCATAATTGACTGGTTGACAAGGTGGCCAGAGGTTTTCCCTGCCAAAAAGAACAATGCAGCGTTCATGATAAACTCCGTACTGAAAGAAATCATTTGGCATACCCAACAGTATCAGCTCAGAGAGAGGGAGTCAATTTACTCATGCAATACTCCAAGAAGTCTACAAGAATCTAGGAATAAAAGGGAATTATCATGCCATTTATCACCCAGAAAGAGATGGGCAGGTGGAAAGATTCAACAGAGAAATAGAGACACTTATTGGCAAAGTCTGTACAGAAACTTATTTAAAATGGACAGATGCTTTGCCAATAGTGTTATGGTATCTGAGAAGCAAACCTAGTGGGGACTTATATCTTTCCACATTTGAAATGCTATATGGCCGACCTATTTGGCAAGAGAGAGCTCACAAAACCCCATATGTCTCAATGCTCGATGCTGGGCGCAGATTGTGAACTGCATAAATATATCTAGGCCCTACAACAGACTCACAGAACTCCAATAACTTGGTTTAATTCAACAGAGAGTTCTCCTTGATTACGACTTGCATAATTTAAAACCAGGAGACATAGTATACATAAGAAACTTCATAAGAAAATCAGTAACAGACCCCAAATGGTTAGGACCCTATCACATTTTGCTCACTACCCCTTCAAGTATAAAAGGAGAAGGAAAAGATTTGTACATGTGGAACCTAAAAAGAAACATACAAATGCAGAACACCCAGAAACAGTTCAAGACAGACAAATTACAGAAAGTGCTGTGGACTGAGAATTGAAATTCAAAATCATTGCAAAACACAAAAATCATTGCAAAACACCTGAAAGTGCATATAACATACACACACAAACAATTGAATGACATCACTGACAAAGCATCACAATCCACATTGTTCCTGCATCTGGACCAGAGAGCCCGTCCGACAACATGTACGACAACAGACAGCATTTTATGGAGAAAAGAATCAAGAGAAGAAAAGGAAATCAAGAAAATCAACAAGAAGAAAGATGCAAGGAAAGAGTACTTGAAAAGACATTATGAAAAAACTTTTGAACTTTGAACTTAGCAAAAATGGACAATTGCACAAAGAAGACAGAAGGAAATGGTTTATGTAAGACTTTGGTGCAGCAATAGCATAAAAACACAAATTAACCTCACACTTTAGGGATAATGCAACCACAGTACATAGCATAAGATACAAGAGAAATCTACAGACAACTTGAAGAAAATCAACAACTTTGGAAACAAGGGTGAGTATTTTGCATGCACAATACATAAAGAGAACACAAAACAACAGAAAACTGATATCTAGTCAAGACCTCATGTAAATAAGCAAGTGTCTGAAGACTGTGAAAATACAAAATGTATATATGTCTATAATGTAGATAGTTGCAAGTTCCATAAAGTTTTAACCGAAGATCAGGTAATTTTCTTGTCTGGTTACCATCGATATGCAGAACTAATGCTTGTACAAATGTATAACAGTGTAAATAACAAATTTTATATATACCTGTATCATAGGTTGGAAAAGTAAAGTAGAATTGCAAATAATAGTCCCCAACCATAGATACTGTAGCATACTAACAATTTAGCAGATAATTTGGACATTAGATATAGGGAAAGAGCAAAAAGGGCTAGGGAAGTTCAAAGTTTTTTAGCAAGCTAGTGCAGGGAAAGCACAAAAATAAAATATATAAGTGTTGTTGGATAGATAACTAAAAATACTAACATACTAAAATAGATTCTCAATATAAAAATTAATATAGCATTTAAAACATAGGTAGTTTAAATAAAATTTGATAACAGCTACGAATAATAAGATAGTTGTATTGCATTACTTGATAGATTTATATATTAAAAGTAGAAACAAATTAAAATTATGTTAAAATCATAGATGGGTTAAATAATAATTTAGAAGAATTTAAGGATAAGAAAATTGTTTCACTGTAAACTTAGACATTGTGTTCAATGGAAAAACAAATTTGTTTTATACCCTGTAAATATTATATAAATTGCAACCCTCATCCCCCTACCAATCTCTCCAAAAGCTGTCTTAAAATAGGAAGATAGATAATTAGTATAGTGATAAGTTTGGGAGATGCCATCTAAAAGTATATATATATTTTCTATGGACATGTGGGAGACTTTGAAACTACATTTCCCATGATTCCTCATGGTAGACAGGAAGTGGGTTGTAAGAGAAGGAATATAAACTCTTATAGTGACTTTGAACTTCCTTTTTAGCTACCTGAGCGCATGGAGGTAACAATTATGGATAGGCGGCAGTTTTGAATTCTTACAAGCGTGTGGTCTAATGACTTTATCTATCAGCATGGCTTTAATTAAAATACTAATTTATATTATTATATCAGTTTTTATCATTTTTATCGTAATAATTATGGCAACCACATGGTCGAAATTCGAATTCTCAATTTTCCAGATAGCCTTTCAGAAACGATAGCCATGCCTGTTTTTTGGCCATCTTGCTCAGCTCTTTTGAGCACTTTTTTTAAAAAGGAAAGTGGCTTTCCTTGCCATGCTTTTGCTAAAAGCAACAGCACGTTTTTGCCTCAGGTGGGACTCAGCCAGCCAGTCCAGCCCAAGTCACCTTGGGAGGTCAGGCCAGCTGATTCTGGCTTTTGGCTTTAAAACTAAAATGCCGGAGCCCAGCCAGTGTGTCTCTGCTGCTGATATCCTGACTCCTGACCTGATCTCCATTCCTGCCACACCAAAAGCCTGTAAGCCTCCCAGTGCCTATGATCTCCGCCGCTTTTGCTGACCCACCAGAGCAGACTCGCTGGTGCTTCTAGTCCTGTTATGAGCCCATAACCCCAAGCCCCAACAGCGATGACCCCCGGCTGCTGCCTTTGCCGAGATCTCGATCTTCAGAGACTGCTTCAGCTCTGCTGCTAAAGAATTTGGGAAGTATATTCCCCTTTCTCCCTATTTCTAGTCCTCCATGTGTTTCTCTAAAGACCTAATTTAGGCAAACCCCCATCCCCACAGGCTCTACACATGGGATTTTCTGAAAAACTGACCTAAGCTTTTCTCTAACCCCGAGCCCACGTGGACCTAGCGTCTGAAACTCTCGGGCGCATGGCCTATTCAAACTTTTGCGATTATTAAAAAACTGAACTTAGGGGAAGAAATATTCACCCCCCATACCTGCTCAGAACTTTGAAATTTAAAAAACCCCTTAAACTCAGCAGAACTCAATTAGAAGAACCTTAAATTGAACCAGGGGTGAACTTTTAAACCTCGGAACTGTAAAAGTGAAATTTGGGAAATGCCACCTAAAAGTGTATATATTTCTATGGACATGGAAAATGTATCAAACTACATTTCCCGTGATCCAACGTGGTCCAACTGGTTTCCGTTTCCGGGTTTTGGGCTTGGGGAGGCCTACGTCTTGACGCAGGGAAGAGCTTATAATCTGCTGGGTTAGGAGGGAGTGGTCTCTTGGCCAGCAGACTCGAGAGAGGTAACAACATGGAGGCGGCAGTTTTGAATGCTTACAAGCGCGTGGTCTAATTATCCATCAGCATGGCTTTAATTAAATTACTAATATTTATATTTATACCAGCCTTTATCATTTTTAATATTAATAGAACTGAATGAGTTTTATTTCTGTTTTAAGAAGACTATATCTTACTGTAATTTGCTAATTAGTTTTGTAAATTAATCTTGCTTATTTCGTTGATTTTCCTGTTGCACTGAATCATTTTAAGTTAATGTAGTTTGTGGCTGCTAGATTAATTCTGTTATGATTTTATTGTAACTCCCAAATAATGAAAAAAATCTATTAAAACTGGTAAGAGGTTTTGACCAGCTTGTTGATCTGATGCTACTGGATTTATAAAGCACATGTCTTTTAAAATTTATTCTGTCTTGGTAATTGCAAAGAACCTTGAAAGTTTCCATGCTTTGAGAATTACCTTGTAATTTTACAAGAGGTATTTTTAACTTTTACTTTAAATCCTTAAGAATTGTTGTCTTAAAGGATAAAGCTTTTGTATATTTTATTATAAGAGAAATTATTGCCTTAAATGGGTAGAAGCATTTCCTACCCAGGATTTTTTAAAACAGGAAGCCAAGGAGCTCCTGTATATTCTTATCTGAGGATGATTATACCAGAAGGTTTCTTTTTTTAAATATCAGATTTTGCTATGGAAGCAATAACAGAATTTGTTGAGCAACTCTTAGCCAAGGTTTAAAAGTTGTAACAAGTATATAATTTTAAACATCATTGTTTATTGTTTTAAAATGTGCTATTGGAAATAATGGTACTCTATTTGAATATGCATTGTGAATCTGCTATTTGTAAGATCCATTTTCTCTCATATAAAACCTCATTTTTGGGTAACAAAACCCTTCTAGTTCTAAGCTATATATATATATATATATATATATATATTTTTTTTTTTTAAACATTTTTCTAATGAGAGCAACTGATTTTTCCTTTTTCTCATCTTGTACTGGAAGTACATATATAATCATTATTTATCTTTTTTTATAAGCTTAATGCAAATACCTGAGCCTATAGGACTGTGATTTAAATGCCTCTCTGATTCCAGAAGGGAATATGAAAGCCGTTAATTCATGCTAAAGAAAGCACATGGTCAGAGACTTAACTGACTAAAATCTGCATGGATTGCAGGAGTTCTATGCCAATACTTTAGGGCTTGGAAATTGGGGTTTGAGTCCTGGAGTCCCAGTCTTGTGGGTCCCCTCAACTTAGATTCCTAGAAAGCACTTAAGATTGGTTATTTATTTGGCTCACTTCCCTGAAAAGCTGATGGTAAATCAGATCAAAGAGAGACATTTCCTTTAGTCCTGGCCCCGAATGGGTAATTGCACACTGCTGAATTCACTTTAATTAGACCTTCATTCAAAGGTCTAAGTTTATTTTCCCTACATTTTTTGCACATTTTACATTTCATTCACAAGTTAATTTTTTCTTCTTTTTTCTTGAATTTTATTCTTTGTATTTTGCCAATTGATTTCATATAACCCCCGGGACTCAGCCACTCACCCTTAGCTGACCTGAGGTACCCTTTTCAAGAAAAAAAGGTGTGTTTAGAATTTCCCTCAGGGGGATGGGATGTGTGTTAAGTTTTTTTAAAATTCGATAATGTCAAAATATATGTATATTTAACTCTTTTAGGAGTAATTTCAGGGGAATTGTATAAATCTTAAAAAAAATGTATGTTTTGTAATCTATAATGTAAAGTTTAAATTCTTTTAAGAATAATTTCAGGATAAGGATCTTGCCATCTCCCCAGAATCCAGACGACGAACCTGTTTGGTGAAGACACCATGAAGATGTCTGAAAAGCCTTCACTGTACCATGAAGACCAAATTTGAACTTTGGGGTGCAGTTGATTGAACTATGGGGAGTGGAAATTGAGTTGAATGCAATTTGTTCTAATTGTACACTGTTATACCAATAGGGGACTGCCCCCAAATTGGTTTTTTGTCAATGCGGCTAGTTTTATCCATTTGTTTATCAATTTCTTTTATCCCCCAAATTCCTAAATTTTTAGAAGTTGTCTATTTTTACAGGTCCAGCGAAGAAAAAGGGCTAATCTTTTTTTTGCCGGACCTCAGGGGGAATTGTAAAAGTGAAATTTGGGAGATGCCATCTAACAGTATATATATATTTTCTATGGACATGTGGGAGACTTTGAAACTACATTTCCTATGATTCCTCATGGTAGACAGGAAGTGGGATGTAAGAGAAGGAATATAAACTCCTGTAGTGACTTTGAACTTCCTCTTTAGCTACCTGAGCGCATGGAGGTAACAATTATGGCTAGGCGGCAGTTTTGAACTCTTACAAGCGCGTGGTCTAATGACTTTATCAGCATGGCTTTAATTAAAATACTAATTTACATCATTATATCAGTCTTTATCATTTTTTATTGAAATATAAGACAAGATAAGGATTTATTATTTTGGAGGGAGGGGGAACATAAGATAGAAATAGGAAATAGTGATGCATGAATTAAGTGGGAATAAGTCCTACCACACAAAACTGGGATACTGTAAGGATGGGATTTGTGCAAGGGGGTTGGGACAAAAAGGACCCAGAGATAGTTGCTGACAGTTGAGACCAGAGGATTCTGGGAAATTTCTCCAAGTAGGAGGAGAGGTCTGAGCAAAGGACTGGGAAGAGAGGAGGAGGACATCTGTGACAATTAGATTAAGTCTACACTAACCATCTTTAGATTTAATCACCAAAGGTGAGAACACCTCCAATTTTGGGAGGTCCGTAACCCACGTGTGCTAGAGTGGGTGACGAATCAGAATCGACTGACTGCCCCCACGGCAGTCCTAAGAGAAGCGTCTGTTGTGATTGGACACGCCCACTAGGAAGGAGGCATAGGAAGTGACACATAAGTGACCCTTTAAAAAAGAGAGAGTTAAGTGAGTCTTCTTGTCTTCTGATTTTGTGAAGGGGACCTGAGGAAGCTCTGCTGGTTTGTGACCGAGACTGTTCCATGTGGTGAATATTAAGATTGAATCTTCCTGAACTTCTCTTAAGGAACTTTCCTTTCAAAGAGACTCTGTGACTAAAGCTTTGCTTCATACAACTCTTAGGCCTTCGGGCCTCTGGCCCTCGACTCAAGGCTTAATCTTTTCCAATTGAGGACTAGTAAAATCTGCCTGGTTGAGGCGGGGGCCAGAGCAATTTACTCAGTGTGTTAGATCACTTATCCTATCTTATTCTCTCTCTAATTTTCTTACTTTCTCTTTCTTCTTAATTGTAAATAAACTTCCACAAAAATCTATCTCGACTTGAGGTTATTCCTTAATTGGGGATTTTCCCCCTGGTGACCAATATTTTAACATTCAACCCAAAAACCCCTTTTCCCCCCTTACACATCCCAGCTCCGATCTAGTCCTGAGAGCTTCCTGAGGATCTTTCTTTTGGAAATTGAAACCCTGATTCCCTGATCAAAGCCATTCCATTGCATCTCACCCATCAAGACTTCAACCGTCAAGTCAGCTAAGTTTGGACTCCATTTTGGGAGCGATCTCTTAGTCTCCTTCTCCCATTACCCAACCTTGCTGAGAGATCCTGTTTCAGTCAAACCTAAAAATTACAGAAAAGGATAGAAATAGAGAAACAGAAGAAGGAGCAAGGGGAGAAGCTTGGGTGAGGGAACCACTAGGGATCCCACCCAAGTGACGGACCCCATAGCAATAGCGAAGAGGGCACCTCAAAATCCGTCTGCCCTTTACCCCTTTCCCCAATCCCTGAATTGTGAATAATAAAAGCCATTCATCAGTCAGATAGCATTCCAGAGTGCCTGAGAGACAAGGGAGAGGGGAACCACAGCTTGGTCTGGCTGCCTCCATCTTGAAGCCAGACCCCCTTATGAAATTAACTGATCAGGGGAAGGTTTTGTGAATCCCATCCTTAGGATCGAATTGGGGCACCACATACCTCGTTTTATAGGGAAGCCTCACCCCCGACTTCTGTGGGGCAGCATGACCATCCAGGTCATCCAGTTTTGGGGCGACACCCCCTTAAAGTCTCCCAGTGTATATTCGGTCCCAGGGGAGTGCTGGAGGAGAGACTCACCACATAGACTCTCTCTATCTCCCCTCTGTCAAACATTGGTTACTGGCTCTTTTTATTATTACAATGGAGAGGACTGAAGGGGATGGGTGAATTGATTCCCACAGTTCAGTTGTTACATTCAAGGGTTCAATTAGAAGATTCTTGATGTAGTGACTGATTTCTGGGGGCATCTTCTATTACTGCCATCTTCTTAGGCTGTCTGGAATCATGCTGGTCCTTAAGCATTTTCTCTGGCAGATCTGCTTTTCCCAGTCCAAATCACTGGAAACAACTTTCCCTAAAGTTGCTTTAAAAAACAGATCTTAATACAAAGAATCTATGAACTTTTAGGATAACTTCACAGTCTATAGATGATGGCTATCAGGTTTGAGCAGTAGATATGAATAGTATGGCCCTCAAAGGAGGGGAGGTTACTGAATATGAAGGTAGTAGGATGAGAGCAGGGAAGGCAATGGAATGGGAATGGTGAGCAAAGAATATTCTCCTACCTCAACCAGTAAGTTAAGGGGAATGAATCAAGGTGTAACTAATACTAGAATGAGGTGGCTAGGAGGACTATATCATCAGAGGAGAGCCAGATTTCAGCATTTCAGTGACTTCTAGAAGATGGAGGGAGAGGAAAAGACTTTTGAATAAAGGTTAATTTGTTGCCTATGGCACAGGCATCCCAGAGGGCACAGTGGGTGGCCTTTCTTTGGGACTTTGGGATGGAAATAAGAATCAGAAGGAAGGGGATGGAGAACAGAGGTTGCATGATGACTAGAGGGATTTAGAATCCTTGGGATCAGTTGGGTATTATCATAAGTGACAATTTTGTCACTAACTAGAAGGAGCTATTCCTCATCTCAGAGTTCAGATACAAGGAGAGCAGCACAAGATGGTCAGATTTGAGGCCCCATTTCACTATACCTCTTCCCTCTGAAGGCTGGTGATTAGGCAAGAGATAGTACAGCAGGAGATGGAAGTCCTACTCCCTACCTACTTTTCTTCTTCCCTGAAGGGACAGGCATAACAGATGGAAAGCCTTCAAAGGGAAGGCTGTTCTTTGTACTGGAGTCTCTTCACATCTTAGACAGGAGATCAGGCAGGCAGCTGCATATGGATTTCTTGTGGGTAGGGGTAAGTTGTGTTGGGGACAAATGGAAGTCTCTCAGCCTGATGCCACCTTTCTTCAGGGGAAACACACAATAGAAGATAGAAGACTTGGTCAGTGGAAGCTCTTGATCCTGTTCATTAGTCAAATAAATATTTAAGTGCATACTATGTGTCAGGCACTGTGCCAGGCTGTGGGGCTATAAATATGAAAAGAGCTAGGCAATGGGGTTATGGAATTTGCCCCAAGTCATAGAACTAGGAAGTGTCTGAAATCAGATATAAACTCAGGACATCCTGACTCTAGGCCCAGCTCTTCCTCCCCTGAACCACCTTGTTGCCCAACCTTACAATTCAATAGAAGACAAAAAGAAAAAACACAAAAGGAAGCTGAAAAGCAGGGTGAGGTAAGGAATAAAGGACCCAGTGGAGAAGTCAGAGAAATCCCTAAGTAGTGCAGTCAGTCTTTTTGTGGTGGCAAAGAACTGGAAACTAAAAGGAAACTCAATTGGGGAATGGCTGAAAAAAATGTGGTATATGATGGTGATGGAATACTATTGTGCTATAAGGAATGATGAATAGGATGATTTCAGAAAGAGCTGGAAAGACCTACATGAACAGATGCAGAATGAAATAAGCAGAACCAGACAATCATTATACATAGTAACTGCAATATTGTGGAAGAATCAAATGTGATAGAGTTTGCTACTAACTAACCAACAATACAATTCAGGACAGTTCTGAGGGACTTGAGGGAAAAAAATGCTATCCACCTCCAGAGAAAGACTGTTGGAGTAGAAATGCAGATGAAAACATATGATTTATTCTTATTTATTTGGGTATATGTTTTGGGGTTTTGGTTCCATAAGATTATTTGCTTGTAAAAATGAATAATATGGGGGGCAGCTGGGTAGCTCAGTGGAGTGAGAGTCAGGCCTAGAGACAGGAGGTCCTAGGTTCAAACCCGGCCTCAGCCACTTCCCAGCTGTGTGACCCTGGGCAAGTCACTTGACCCCCATTGCCCACCCTCACCAATCTTCCACTTATAAGACAATGCACCGAAATTAAGGGTAAAAAAAAAAATAATAATATGGAAATGTTTTGGGTGATGATAATACATGTATAACCCAGATTGAATTGCTTGTCAGCTCTGGGAGTGGGGGAGGGAAGAAGGAAGGGAGACAATATAGATCATATGAATTTGGAAAACTTATGAGGAAATGTCCAGGTCCTACCCCACAATTAGAGAGGCAGACAGTAGTGATGAGGTAGAGTATTAAGGTTGATGAAATCTTACAGGATGAAGATTATCTCAATAATGAGCTTCCTGAGGCATAGTAGAGCAAGTCAGAGAAGTCCCAAAATAGTAGCGCCAGAGGAAGAGCCAAGTTTGAGGCTAGAGATCAGGTTGGTGGAGAAGGAAGCAGAAGTCTCTCCTATGAAGCAGCTAGATGGCAGGAAAACTCATCTTCTGAATTCAAATTTTGTCTCAGACACTTATTAGCTGCATGACCTTGCTTGCACAAGTTACTTGACCCTATTTGCCTCCATTTTTTCATCTAGAAAATGAGCTGGAGAAGCAAATGGCAAACCACTCAATATCTTTGCCAAGAAAACCCCAAATAAGGTCATAAAGCATCGAACTGGACTGAACAGTAACACACAGTATAGCCTCACCTAAGGCTAGAGTTCAGGTTGGTGAAGCAGGGGGTGGGGTCTCCTATAAGTTTCCAGTAGGGAGAAGTTAGATCAAAGTAGATGGCAGTCAGCCAGACGCCTTGCAGCCTTTCCTCAAGGGGCACACACAGAAATAGATGGAAGAATGGGTAGAGGAAGATCTTGTACCTCTTTTCATCTGAGGCTGAAGATCAGGCCAGTGAAGTAAAAGATAGAAGTCACTGACAATAGAATCATTGTATATGAACTCTAACATCCTAGTTTCTCATGTTCTGCTTGAGAAAGTGGAAATAGTATTAGAGGAAAAAACATTGTGTGAAGGGAACCCCCTCCCAGGATCATGCATCCAGGTTTGAACTACTTCCCTGCACTCCATTGTGGGTCACAGGAGAATAACCTAGGCACAATGACCAAGAAAGGATCAAGTTAGGATCTGGGGTAAAGGAGAAGAAATAAAAGGGGGTGGGGGGGGAAGGGGTTCCAGGAAGTGGGCACTCTCTATTCTCTTGGATGCCAGGAGAAAACAGTGGCTGAGAAAGCCATGTGGAGAAGTACCCACATGGCGATATTAGAATAGGCTTAAATCTCTATCTCTATGCTCTCTATTTCAAGTAAATATTAATAAACTCTGTGGAAATAAAGGTCCAGAATTTTAATTTAGTTTAGTAGCACCTAGGCCAGGAGTTTGACACATCTGAGTTAAGAGAAAAGTTAAGCTTTCTGATAGGAAAAAGACCAAACACAAGAAGAAAAAAAAAACAGACTTTATTGCTACAAAAAAGCAACTAAGAAGATATTAACTATTGATTCATACATCTACTTTGTCTTTTCCACAAAATCTTTATGAAGATATTTTTTTATTTATTATTTTTTAAAATTTAGAATATTTCCCCATGGTTATATGATTCATGACCCCATCCCCACCCACAGCTGACAAGCAATTCCACTGGGTTATACAAATATATGAAGACATTTTCTACAAGTACTGAAGGCAATTATTATGAAAAATGTAAACAGGAAGAAAAGCTTTTGCAAGCAAATATTTTAAACCAAGACATATTTTTATAGTCAACATGACTGGCTTAAAAGTACAAAGGATATTCCACAGTATTAATCACTTTGTCATTTTAAAGGCTCCCTTCCAATTGTCTTCCATGTATGTAAAGTTCATACAAGATCTGCTTATAGACATGCAACAGAGATGACTTTGATGATATTCTGATTATCAAGTGAAACATAAAATAGGAAAATGCATGCTTATCAAATATACTCAACCAGTCAGATAGTCACTAAACATTTATTAAGCATCTATTATGTTCCAGAAACAGTGCTGAGCTCTGGGGATTAAAAAAAAAAGGCAAAACACAGTACCTGCCCTCAAGAAACTCACAATCTAATGGGAGATACAGGAGTAAATAAATATGTACAAACAAGCTAAATATGTGTGTGTATGTGTGTGTGTGGGGGGGGAGACAAGGAAATAAGAGGGAAAGCAGTAGAGGGAAATAAGAGGGAAGGCTTCTTGTAGAAGATGAGATTTAATTTGGGACTTGAAGAAGCAGGGATGAAGTGTTCCAGGAGGATAGCCAGGAAAAATGCCTAGAGCCAAGAGATGTAGCTTCTTATTGATGAAACAGTGCCACCAAATCAGAGTAAATAGTGGGAAGTAAGGTAAAAGAGTAAGGAATAAGAAGACTGGATAGGTAGGTAGGAGGGAGCTAAGTTGGGTAGGGTTTTGAATGCCAGATTTGATCCTGGAGGCAATTGGGAGACAATGGAGTTTATCAAGTAAGTAATATGGTCAGATCTGTGCTCTGGAAAATCATTTTGGCAGTTTAATGGAGGATGGAATGGAATGAGGAAAGACCTGATGTAGGCAGACCCAGTAGCAGGGTAGGGCAATAGTACAAGCATGAACTGATCAGGGTTTGCACCTGATGATGGTGGCAGCATACAAGGAGAGAAGGGGCTACATATTTGAGAAGTGTTAAGAGGTAAAATCAGAAGACATTAGCAACCAATTGGATATGAGAGATAAGAATAAAAAGTCAAGGATGATATTTGAGCTTTCTTTGAGCCTGAAGAACTAAGAGGTGTTGTCCTCAAAAGTAACAGGGAGGTTAGGAGGCTGGGGATGAGAGATTTGAGGGAAAGATGAGTTCAGTTTTGGACAGGTTGCATTTAAGATGTCTACTGGACATCCAATGCAAACTCTCTGAAAGGTAATTGGAGATATGAGACTGAAGTTAATTTAGAGGTTAAGACAGGAAAGGTAGATTAGAGAATCATTAGCATTGAGATGGTAATTAAATCCATGGGAGCAGATGAATCACCAAGTGAAACAATATTGAGGGAGAAGAAACGAGAAGAGAAAAGAGCCCAGGATAGAACCCTACAGTATGCCTAAGGTTATGATCTGGATGAGAATGTGGTAAAAGAGACCGATAGGTCAGAGAACCAGGAGAGAATAATGTTTCAAAAGTCTAGAGAGCAGAGAGAATCAAAGGGAAGCATGTCAACAGTGTCAAAGGCTACAGAATTTGTCAAAGGAAAGGACTGAGGAATGAAGATAGAGAAAAGGTCAGACTTTGCTTCAAATCTATTGGGATCAACAAAAACAAAACAAAACAAAACAAAACAAAAGATGAAAATGCTAAGTGCTGGAGGAGTTGTGGAAGAGATACACTGATGTACTATAGAGCAGTATACTGGTTTAACCATTCTATAAAACAATTTATCATACTAAGAAAAATCACTGAACTGCCTATACTTTTTTACCCAGCAATATTACCACTAAGGGAGATGCCTAACAGAAGTAAGAACAAGAGAAAGGACCTATATATACAAAAATATTTATAGCAGCACTTTTCGTAGTAGCAAAGAAAAAGAAGGAAAGTTGGTGCCTACAAACTGGGAAATGACAGAGTAAGCTGGTATATGAATGTAATTCAATATTATCTCATAATGAATGACAAATGGGAAAGTACAGAAATAGAAGATGACATGTGAGAAACCAAGAAAAGATAAGTTTGGCTGGACCATAAATTATGAGATGAGAGGAGCATATAATGAAGCTGGTGCCAAGTTATAAAAGGCTAAATAGAATTTATATTTGATCCTTGAGGTA
This sequence comes from Gracilinanus agilis, assembly GCF_016433145.1. Classification (NCBI taxonomy): domain Eukaryota; kingdom Metazoa; phylum Chordata; class Mammalia; order Didelphimorphia; family Didelphidae; genus Gracilinanus; species Gracilinanus agilis. Next base: position 160,627,232 of record NC_058133.1, on the reverse strand, counting down.
ATTAGAGAAGTGCCAAGATCAGATTTGTGCTTATGGAAGATTCCTTAGGCACTGTGTAAAGATAGATTGGGGGGCAGGGAGGAGGGAGAGACTTGGCCCTAGGCAAGGAGATTAGAAGGCCACAGAAATAATGATGAAGTCATCTGAATTAAGGTGTTAGCTATGGGAGGAAAGAAAAGGGGTTGTATATAAGAGATGCTAAGGGGATAGAAATATCAGGGGTTGGCAACCAACTGGATATTGTAAGGAGAGTAAGGAGTCAAGAATAATAGTGATGATAATAATAGGAACCTAAGAGACTCAGAAAATGGTAATGGCTTTGACAAAAATAGGGAAGTATAGAAGGGAGAGTTTTGGAGTAAAGATAAAGAACTCTGTGATATGCTGAATTTGAGTTATCTTTGGAATATCCTAAATAAAGCTTTACAAGTAAAAATGAATTATTCATTAGCCTTAGCTCTATTCTTTCTAGGGCCTGATTAACCCAAAACAGAGGCCTGTAAATTGTATATCCTCTTTCTTTTTCAATGTTGGCCACAGGGAAAGAGAATGAAAACAAAGGTCAGAAACAGAGGTAATGCAGTTAAATCACTCTGTGGCTTTAAAACTTATGCTCAGAGAAACTGTGCTGCAGGGACAGGTGCACTGGGTCTTTTGGGCACTGGGTCCTTGGAGCATGTGCCCAAAGAGAGGTCTATGTATACCATTTCTAGCATGTGTGCCATAGGTTCGTCATAATGGCCCTAGTCTATTCCCCTTCTGAGAATTTTTCAACCCCAGAAACATGCAGTAAATCTGGAAGACCTTACACTTCTTGAGAGGAGAAGTAAGGTAGGACTTCCAGTTAAGATGGCGGCAGAGTAAGGAGCAGTTGCTTGATCTCTCCTAAGCGAAGCATACAGGACTCCTCAAGGGGACATAAAAACGAATCCAGACGAACGAAGGGACCCCACAACAGGGCACAGCATTGAAGGTATGCGGAATTGGGGCATTTCCATGCTATAAAGGGGTGAAACAACTCTCACTAAAACATGAGAGGAGGAAGCCCCTCCCCCACCCCCCCCACACCACGCACAACGCCAAGGCCAGCCCACAAGAGTTAAAGCAGATTTGGGGCACCCATTAAGTCACTGGCAGCTCCAGAGCTTGTTCCTGAGAGCAGCAAGACTTAGGATCCCAAGAGGCTAAAGAACGCACACGGACTTTCCTGAGTACCTGCGCGGGTGAAGACATTGCCCTAGGTGCGGACAAAGAAATTGAGCGCAGGCTTGGACCTCGAGTGGGGACCCTGTGCAGATGGGAGCACGGCTGTGGAAGCAGCCCGAGACTACTGAAGGAGCCTCAGGCAGAGGGGCAGACCAGGGAAGACCAGGAGGCTCGACCCTAAAAACAAGGAGATCTGAGACCTTGGGAGCCTAGAGAGCGCAGACAGACCCTTAGTGTGAGGATAAAGCGGAGAAGGCACTGGGCTAACAACAATGGCAAGCCAAAATCGAGAACCCTAGAAGAGAAAGATTATCAAGAAAAACTCTGTAACACTCGACAACTTTTACACAGAGAAAATCCAGACAACAGAGGAGAACAAACAAGAAATCATATCCAAACCTTCCCAAAATAATGAAAACTGGTCACAAGCTATTGAAGAGTTCAAATCTGAGATGATGAAAAATATGGAAGAGATCTGGCAAGAAAATAACAGTTTAAAAGGCAGGATTTCACAATTGGAAAGTGAGGCTCAGAAATAAAATGAACTGATAAGCAAATTGAACACCAGAAATGACCAGATTGAAAAGGAAAACCAAAAGATTATAACCGAAAACCAGTCCCTAAAGGCTAGAATTGAGCAATTAGAAGCTAATAATCTCTCAAGACAGCAAGAACAAATAAAACAAAGTCAAAAGACTGATAAAATAGAAGGAAACATGAAATATCTCAATGAGAAAGTGACAGACCAAGAAAACTGGTCTAGAAGAGACAATTTGAGAATCATTGGTCTTCCAGAAAAAGCAGAAATTAATAGAAACTTGGACTCCATACTAAAAGAAATTATTCAGCAAAATTGCCCTGAAGTTCTACAAGAGGGCAATATAGACATTGAAAGGATCCATAGATCACCCTCTACACTAGACCCAGAAAGGACAACACCCATGCATATAATAGCCAAATTAAAGAGCTTCCAAGTAAAAGAAAAAATCTTACAAGAAGTCAGAAAGAGACAATTCAAATATCAAGGAGCACCAATCAGGATCACACAGGATCTGGCAGCCTCCACGCTAAAAGACCACAAGGCTTGGAATATGATATTCAGAAAGGCAAGAGAGCTGGGCCTTCAACCACGTATCAACTACCCATCAAAACTGAATATATACTCCTAGGGGAAAGCATGGGCATTCAACAAAATTGAAGATTTCCAAGTATTTTCACAGAAGAAACCAGGACTAAATCTAAAGTTTGATATCCAACCACAAAAATCAAGAGAAACATGAAAAAGTAAATAAGAAAAAGAGGGGAAAGAAAGAAAATTCATAATTTTATAAATTTGCCTCTTTAAGGGCTTCAATAAGATCTAATTATCTGTATTCCTATGTGGAGAAATGCTATGTATAATTCTCTGTAGTGAACTCTATTCACTATTATAGTATTCACTATTATAGCAATCAGAAGAATAATTCATAGGGAGAGAGTGGAATACTAAATGGTCTAAGATGACATGGGGGGTGGGAAAGAGGGGGGTGAATAGTAGGGGACACCAAGAGAAACTTGAGTGAATAAGAAAAATAGGATATTCTATTACACACAAAGAGGGCATAGGAAGGGGAGGGGACAAATACTATTATAAGAAGGAGAGGAAGAGAGCATTAAGAGGTAATATTTAAACCTTACTCTCAGTGTAATCAACCCGGAGAGGGAAGAGTAGCTATATTATCCATTGGGATAAAAAACTCTATCTAACCCTACTGACTTTCTCAGTAGGGATGAACCAAGGGGAGCAGGGGAGTGGGAAAGTCATAAAAGGGAGGGGAGAAGAAGAGGGAGGGAATTCATTAGGCCTTTAAAAATAAAAAGAGGGGAATAACAAGGGAGAGGGTAGAAAGGGAAGTTAATCAAAGGAGGGGATAAGGGATACCGGCTCAAAGCAAACCACTGGTTTAAAAGAAAATAGTGTAAGAAGAAGGGGTGGGACTAGGGGAGGATACAAAAATGTCAGTGAATGCACAACTGATAATTATAACTCTGAATGTGAATGGGATGAACTCGCTCATAAAACGGAAGCAAATAGCAGAGTGGATTAGAAACCAAAATCCTACCATATGTTCTCTACAAGAAACACATATGAGGTGGGTGGACACACACAAGTTTAAGGTTAAGGGCTTGAGCAAAATCTTTTGGGCATCAAATGAGAAAAAGAAGGCAGGAGTGGCTATTATGATTTCTGACAAAGCCAAAATAAAAATAGATATGATTAAAAAAGACAGGGAAGGTCACTACATCCTGATTAAAGGCAATATAAACAATGAGGAAATAACACTGCTGAATATGTATGCAACAAGTGGTATAGCATCCAAATTCATAAAGGAGAAACTGGCAGAGCTCAAGAAGGAAATAGATAGTAAAACCATAATAGTGGGAGATCTAAATACTCCTCTTTCAGATCTAGATAAATCAAACCGAAAAATAAATAAGAAAGAGGTAAGAAAGGTGAATGAAGTCCTAGAAAAATTATATTTAATTGATATGTGGAGAAAAATAAATAGGGACAAAAAGGAATACACCTTCTTTTCAGCTGCACATGGTACATTCACAAAGATTGACCATGTAATAGGGCATAGAAACATTGCAAACAAATGCAAAAGAGCAGATATAATAAATGTAACCTTCTCAGATCATAATGCAATAAAAATAATAATTAGTAAGGGCACCTGGACAGGAAAATCAAAAACCAATTGGAAATTAAACAATATGATTCTCCAAAACCAATCAGTCAAAGAAGAAATCATAGAAACAATCAACAATTTCATTGAAGAGAATGACAATGATGAGACATCCTACCAAACTCTGTGGGATGCAGCCAAGGCAGTACTCAGGGGGAAATTTATATCCTTGAGTGCATATATTAACAAATTAGGGAAGGCAGAGATTAATGAATTGGGCATGCAACTCAAAAAACTAGAAAGCGAGCAAATTAAAAATCCCCGGATGAAAACTAAATTAGAAATACTAAAAATTAAGGGAGAAATTAATAAAATCGAAAGTAAAAGAACTATTGAATTAATAAATAAGACCAGAAGCTGGTATTTTGAAAAAAAACAACAGATAAAATAGACAAAGTACTGGTGAAAAAAACAGATAAAATAGACAAAGTACTGGTCAATCTAATAAAAAAAAGGAAAGAAGAAAACCAAATTGACAATATCAAAGATAAAAAAGGAGACCTCACCTATAATGAAGGGGAAATTAAGGCAATCATTAAAAACTATTTCGCCCAATTATATGGCAACAAATATAACAATTTAGGAGATATGGATGAATGTTTACAAAAATATAAACTGCCTAGATTAACAGCAGAAGAAATAGAATACCTAAATAATCCCTTATCAGAAAAAGAAATTGAACAAGCCATCAAAGAACTCCCTAAGAAAAAATCACCAGGACCTGATGGATTCACAAGTGAATTCTATCAGACATTCAAAGAGCAACTAATCCCAATACTATACAAATTATTTGATATGATAAGCAAAGAAGGAGTCCTACCAAATTCCTTTTATGACACAAATATGGTACTGATTCCAAAGCCAGGTAGATCAAAAACAGAGAAAGAAAACTATAGACCAATCTCCCTAATTAACATAGATGCAAAAATCTTAAATAGAATACTAGCAAAGTAATTAAGAAGATCATCTACCATGATCAGGTGGGATTTATACCAGGAATGCAAGGATGGTTCAACATTAGGAAAACCATCCACATAATTGACCATATCAACAGTCTAACAAACAAAAATCACATGATTATCAATAGATGCTGAAAAAGCCTTTGACAAAATACAGCATCCATTCCTATTGAAAACACTGAAAAGTATAGGAATAGAAGGACCTTTCCTAAAAATAATAAACAGTATATACCTAAAACCATCAACAAACATCATATGCAATGGGGATAAATTAGAAGCCTTCCCAATAAGATCAGGAGTAAAACAAGGATGCCCATTATCACCTCTATTATTCAACATAGTACTAGAAACACTAGCAGTAGCAATTAGAGAAGAAAAAGAAATTGAAGGTATCAAAACAGGCAATGAGGAGACTAAGCTAACACTCTTTGCAGATGATATGATGGTATACTTAAAAATTCCTACAGAATCAACTAAGAAGCTTGTAGAAATAATCAACAACTTTAGCAAAGTTGCAGGATACAAAATAAATGCACATAAATCATCAGCATTTCTATATATTTCCAACACATTGGAGCAGCAAGAGGTAGAAAGAGAAACGCCATTTAAAATCACCCTAGACAATATAAAATACTTGGGAATCTATCTACCAAAACAAACACAGCAATTATATGAAAACAACTACAAAACACTTTCCAAACAAATAAAACTGGATCTCAACAATTGGAAAGCCATGATTGCTCATGGGTAGGACGAGCTAACATAATAAAAATGACAATTCTACCCAAATTAATTTACCTATTTAGCGCCATACCTATCAAATTACCAAAAAACTTCTTTACTGAATTAGGAAAAACTATAACAAATTTCATTTGGAATAACAAAAGATCAAGAATATCAAGGGAAATAATGAAGAAAAATGGGAAGGAAGGGGGCCTAGCAGTACCAGATATTAAACTATACTATAAAGCAGCAGTCATCAAAACAATATGGTACTGGCTAAGAGACAGAAGGGAGAATCACTGGAATAGACTTGGGGTTAATGACATCAGCAAGACAGTGTATGATAAACCTAGAGAGCCCAATTTTTGGGACATGAATCCACTATTTGACAAAAACTGCTGAGAAATATGGAAAACAATATGGGAGAGATTAGGTTTAGATCAACATCTCACACCCTACACCAAGATAAATTCAGAATGGGTGAATGACTTGAATATAAAGAGGGAAACTATAAATAAGTTAAGTGAACACAAAATAGTATACCTGTCAGATCTCTGGGAAAGGAAAGATTTTAAAACCAAGCAAGAGTTAGAGAAAATTACAAAATGTAAATTAAATGGTTTTGATTATATGAAGCTAAAAAGCTTTTGTACAAACAAAAACAATGTAGTCAAAATCAGAAGGGAAACAACAAGTTGGGAAAAAATCTTTATAACAAAAAACTCTGACAGGGGTCTAATTACTCAAATATACAAGGAGTTAAAGCAATTGTATAAAAAAATCAAGCCATTCCCCAATTGAAAAATGGGCAAGAGACATGAATAGGCAATTTTCAGGTAAAGAAATCAAAAGTATCAATAAGTACATGAGAAAGTGTTCTAAATCTCTAATAATTAGAGAAATGCAAATCAAAACAACTCTGAGGTATCACCTCACACCTAGCAGATTGGCTAAAATGAAAGAAGGGGAAAGTAATGAATGCTGGAGGGGATGTGGCAAAATTGGGACATTGATGCATTGCTGGTGGAATTGTGAACTGATCCAACCATTCTGGCTGGCAATTTGGAACTATACTCAAAGGGCTATAAAAGAATGCCTGCCCTTTGATCCAGCCATACCATTGTTGGGCTTGTACCCCAAAAGATCATAGATAAACAGACTTGTACGAAAATATTTATAGCTGCGCTTTTTATGGTTGCAAAAAACTGGAAAAGGAGGGTATGTCCTTCAATTGGGGAATGGCTGAACAAACTGTGGTATATGCTAGTGATGGAATACTATTGTGCTAAAAGGAATAATAAACTAGAGGAGTTCCAGGTGAACTGGAAAGATCTCCAGGAACTGATGCAGAGGGAAAGGAGCAGAGCCAGAAGAACGTTGTACACAGAGACTGATATACTATGATAAAATTGAGTGTAATGGACTTCTGTACCAGCAGAAAGCAATGACACAGGACAGCTCTGAGGGATTTATGGTAAAGAATGCTACCCACATTCAGAGGAAGGACTGCAGGAGAGGAAACATATAAGAAAAACAACTGCTTGAACGCATGGGATGAGGTGGACATGATTGGGGATGTAGACTCGAAAGTACCACACCAATGCAACTACCAACAATTTGGAAATAGGTCTTGATCAATGATACATGTTAAAACCAGTGGAAATGTGCATCGGCCATGGGTGGGGGGAGAGCGGAGGATGAAGGGGAAAGTAGGAGCATGAATCATGTAACCATGTTAAAAATGAATATTAATAAACATTTAAAAAATTTAAAAAAAAAACTTATGCTCAGAGAAACCAGTGTTGTTTAATCCATTCCCTGCTTTTTCATTCAATGACAAATTTTTATAATCAGAACAAGTGGATATGAGCATAATGTAAAATGTAAGATATGATGGTTTTCAGTCTAATATATGGTCATTCCATATCCCAAACAATCAAGTTAAAGTTCTTGAAATCTGAATGTGCTTAACAACCAAATATGTTCTACTATAGGCAAGTCAACTGATAAAAACTGTTCCCTGTATGCAAATGGGAATGACTTTCTTAAGGGTATCTGCACCCCACCCCAAGTTTTTGTTTCAATTGAAATACACTTTATCTCTTTTAGGAAAATTCATTCACGTAATCACTGAATTGAAAAAGATGAAATTGTAAGTAATGTTTTCATATAATTTTAAAATCAAGTCATCTCATATAAATATTAGAAGAGTAGCTTAAGAACTCCTGCTATGCTAAGAGCACATCTTGATTAAATCCTGATTGTATATAAAGATAATTTTATTATAGTCAATGGTATTTGTCTTCCTATGAATTTATGTCAATACCAGGGTCCTCAGATTTTATTAGTCAGGGAGATGGCCCTGCTCTGCTTATTTTTATGTTTCTTCTTAAGAGTTATTGTCTGAGGATATCAGGCATAAGACTATAATTTATCAACTGTTGACTAACATTTTAAGTATATGGATTTTTGCTAATCAATGATTAGCAATTAAGGGCCTATAGAAACAGCTATGAAATCCTATGGGACCTCCAGTTTTAATTTACCCCAACTTAAGTTTGGATCTTAGGCTCCAAATTACGTCCTGGAAATTTCTGTGTTTCTTACAGGAGCTGGGGTGGAAAAATCTTTCTGCAAGTGTTGTTACTTATGTGTTCATAAAACCTGAATCAATTCATATTGAGATCTGCTTTGCAAAAGATTTTATTTAGCAAGAATATCTAAAGGATTTCTACAAGCAACTTGAAAGTCAAGAAGCAAAACTACCTATCCATGACTGTCAAAGGATTTTTTTTTTTAATTCAGATAAGTACATGGGACATCTTAGGTACCAATCATAGTTTCTTAATTTGCCTAGCAATGGTGGGGAGAGGGGGAGAAGGGAGGGAGAGTGCTTGTGGGATCCATTTCCAGTCTTTGAGGGTGTGAACTTCCTTTTCTAGTAAAAGGTTAACTAAGTGTGAAAGGAGGGGCACGCCAAAGTTCTTGATTAATTAAGTTAAAACAAACAAAGGAGGATAATTTCCTTTCATAGTAGTCTATGCAGAGCAATGGAATAGTAACCCCTCCCCTCACCAAAAAGGCAGGAGGCTGGTATCTTTTCCACTTACCTCAAAGAGAAAAGATCTTATATATACCAAAATATTTATTGCCTCCTTTTGTAGTAGGGATAGCCATCAGTTGGGTAATGGTTGAACAAAATGTGCTATATCAATGTAATGGAATAACTATTGTGCTTTAAGAAATAAGAAAATAGACGATTTCAAAGAGATATAGAAAGACTTGTATAAATTGACATGGAGTAAAATAAGAAGAACCAGAGCATAATTTATACAACATTAATATTATAAAAATAAATTTGAAGGCTTTTACAAACATGAATGAAATAAGCAGAAGTAGAGAACAATTCTACAATAACAACAATGCTATAAAGATAAACAACTCTGAAAGCAGTAAGAAAATATAATTCAATACATTGACCATGATTCCAGAGGACCAACGATGAAGTATATTATCCACCTTCTGACAGAAGGAGGATGCAATGAAGGGAAAAAAATCAAATATTTTTTTGAACATGGCCAATAAGAGAATTTGTTTTGCTTGACTATATATACATGTTTATTAGAGGGAATTTGTTTTTCTTTTTTCCTTTTTTTTTCCCTAGTGATTGGAGTGGGGTGGAAGAAAAAAAAGATTCTATTAAAAAACAAACAAACAAACCTTTAATAGGAGGTCTAGAGTTGAAAGTGACCTTGAAAATTGTCTAGTCCAAAGCCTATATTTTCCAAATGAGGAAATAGAAGATAAGAAAGCTGTCCCAGGTCATACAGGTTAAGTAAGAAGTAAAGGTAGGGCACTATATTACTATAACTATGTGTGGTTTGGGGCAGCAAGGTGGCCTGGTGGATATATTAGGCAGGGAGTTGGGAGGACTTAGTTTTTCAAATCCGGCCCCAGATACTTCATAGCTGTGTGATCCTGGGCAAATCACTTAACCCTAATTTCTGGTCCTTACTACTCTTCTGCTTTGGAAGCAATATTGAGTCTATCAAACTGCTTTTGTATGACCTAGTATGGTGCTTGGCACAAAGTAAGGGCTAAATAAATCTTTTTTCATTCTTTTTGTTGATGTTCCTTCCACAGTATCTAACAGAGTAGTTACTAAGTAACTATTATCATTAATAATAATTCACTTTAATATTTACTAAGCACTTCATTCACAATAATTTTATGTTGTGTATCTATTATTATCTCCAACTTACAGATGAGGAAGCTGGGAAGTTTTATCAACTTGCTTATGGTTACATAGTTGGTAAGCAAGACTGTGGAAGGCCATTGAGAGAAATAGGGTGTATAATAGATCTTTTTACCTCAGATACCCCATCCATCACCTGACCTGATCCTGTCAGGTCGAAGGGAGTCAATGTATGACTCTGTCAACTACATCAACTTTGATGGGATCCATAGATTATGCTAACCTACCATGTTTCTCTCTATTGCTCTCAACACAAGACTGTCTCAAATGCAAAATTCCTGTCTTTCCATTAAAGTCCTTTCTACTAATGTCCAAGGCATGCCTCATCTCCCCATGAAGCCTTCCCCAAACTACTAGGTCCACAATAATGTCTCCCTTCTCTGATTCTTTGAACTCCTCCATAGGTCTATAATATTTTTTACATATGCTCTTCTAACATGAGCTACAATTTGATTAAATAGCCTTACTAATAATTTACTAACAAATCTAATCTTCCAATTTGATTATACATCCTTGAATAGCAGAGTTGATTATCATTTTTTTCTGATCTGATAATATCTAATTCATTTCAGAATATGTAGTAGGTGTTCAATAATTTTTTAATTAGATAAGCAAAAAGCATCACACACATATATGTATGCACCTACATGGTTGGTTGTGATCTCTCAAACTGAAGGGAACCAAAATGACATCACTATATTGGAGTCAATGTACAGTGTTCAACTATGGCTGATGAGACCATATGAGCTAGGAAGGCTCTACCACAGATTGGACAGAAATAGCCCAGATAAACATTTGGGATGGAGATATCTCTGAATGTGCATATTTCCTATCTGTTTTGAACTACTGTAATTCTGCTTTGCTCATAGAACACAGCACCTTCTTGGATGTAGGTATGCCACACTGGAAGGTAGACATACAAACATGCATACAGAAATAGTAAAAAGTTGTAATATGTTAAGTGACTCCCCTGAAACCATTATTTCCTGGTTAGACAGAAATTTGTACAGCACAAAAGAAACCAGAGAAATTATAGGAGAGCTTGAAGATAACAAGAAACAGGTATAGTTGCAAAGGAGCATTATCAGAAGAAAGGAAAAGAGTTGTAGCTGTCAATCTTTATGTTAAAAAATTCTATTTAAAAAACAGCATTAAATTTTGGGAAGAGAAAAAGTTTAAACAAAGAACCTGATATCAATGCAGGTCAGATTGCTACTAAGTAAAGATCAATGACTGAAAAAACAGATCTGAAAGGAGTTTAACCTACTAATAATTCTCTTCATAGACTTCTTTTGGACAAGAGGAACTGAAGTGGAGACAATAAAAGATTTATGAAAGGTGAAAAGAATCAGTGGAAAAGGAATCAAAGGAGTCCAGCATATTGGAAGAGTGGAATTATAATAAAATATTTTAACTTAAATAAAATGTTAGAATTTTTCAATAAAAAGGGAGTGCTATATCTCAGAAGTTGGTTAAATGGCATTTGCTACCAATTATGAACCCCAAATCTTAACATGTAGTGATGTTGAAAAGGCCATAACCTAATAATTTCCCCTCATTTTTAATACATTAAAAGTTACAAGCTAAGAATATACCTAACACGGTACACCTAGTACCATAATACGGGTATTATGTGGAAGCTCCAATTTTAGATGACAATAATCTCATTTGAAAGAACTGAATTTTTAGTATGCAGATGCTTCTTAAACGAACTGTTTCCCTCAGAAGTGATTAAAAGTCAAAACACTGGTAAAGAAAATAGGGAGGTTTCAACATACTAATTTCGTGTTTATGCAAACCAGAAGACAGCATCTACCTCTTGACTTCTTAGAAAGTAAGTTTTAAGAGATCTACTCTGCAGAAAAAGAAGAACTAAAGCAAGCAATTATGATAAACCAGGAGGAAAGAGATTGGGAGGGGATGGAAGAGAAGAAATGAGGCGAAGGGATATTTAAAGGGAAAAAAAAAGTGGTGTCAGCTGTTCCTGCCCATTACTCTTGGAATAAACATTGTAAACTGTCAGAAAACAAAAGCAGGCAATGAAAATTTCTAGAAAGATTTCTAAATCCTTCTAGAATATATTCAACTCCAAAGCCAAATCATTCAAATTACAATCTGAATTGTACTCAAAACCGGCTAATTTTTCGATCGGAGAGAATTTCTTCGAGGAAAAGAATAACAAATGGTGGAGGACTAGGTGGCTACAACTTGGGAGCAGTTCAGACAGGGAGGGAACACGCTTTTTTTTCTCACACTAGTCGGACCAAACCATTATGATCCAGGGGCGGCCACATATATGTCCATATGGCCCCACGCGGCCCCAGGATCTATCCCGCCACTCCTGGAGGAATCTAAATCCGCCTAGCCAAGAAGGGATTGGAGAAAGTGCTTTCCCTGGGATGGGATTAATCCCCTCCCCACATTTTCAACGCAGCAGAGTGGTAGGCAAGGAGTGCGAGAGAGAGAGTAGAAGGGAGACCGGGGGCTGGCCGGGGCGGAGGACAGCGGACTAGATGTCCTCCCCCAGCTCTGTCGCCTAGGAAACCGGGCTCCCCCCTCAACCCTGCCTCCGACCCAGTCAGCACTCCACGTCAGGCTAGGGCCGGGCTGCAGAGCCAAGCGGCCAGATTTGGACTCGACCTTTCGGCCGGCCCCATTTCCCCGCCAGGGCCCGGGAGCCTACCGAATAGAGGGGCGCGGGGGCGGCGACTGTGGTGGTAGAGGTGGAGGCGACGGAGATGAAGCATTCGGATGATCGAGCCGCTGCCATGATTCCGCTGCCGCTTTTCGGGAGGCACCGGAGCTTCCCAGCTAAACAGGGAGGGTGGTGCTGACAGCTGCTGCCCCACGCTTAGAGGCCCGACCTCGCCTAGGGCGGTGGCACTCGCGGCGGACGCTCCAGAAAGCCCCGGGCGCCGCCATCTTGGCCCGGACGGAAGCCGCGCTGAGCCAAAGCGCGTGCCCAGGCTCGGCCCTGGAAACGCGGAAGTTGGCAGGGTCTCATAGTTAATAACCGCGGAAGGAAAGGCTTGGGTCGCCACCCTAAAAGATACTTTTTCGTCTCTTCCTTTCCCTATCTCCCATAATGGCCAAGGAGGAAAAGCCGGGAGGACAGGACTTTTCCAGGCCTGAGAGTCTCCTGGACACGTTGCTGCACAAACTCTACGATTTCGGTGAGTGCGAGGAACTAGGCGAGCGCCCACGTGGGGAAGAAGCGGCTACTTGACCGGCGCGACTGGAGATGTGTGTTTTGGGTAGGGGGTTCTTTCTGTGGAAGTGAGGGACCGATTCTTTTTCCACTAGTGGCCCCAAATTTAGCTCTCCGGGCAGAGGTGATTAACGTGTAAAGCTAAATCACTCCCTGGCAAAAGTGATTTAAAGGGCCCAATGCCTTAGCCTCAGTCTATCCCAGGGCGAGTTCTGGAGCGTGGGCTGTTACTCGCCTGCCAAGTGCTTGTTGTACCTTACCTTGAATTGGCCTAAAAACGAGAGGCTGGCCCTCTGCCACCCGCCAGCGCTCACTTCGCAGTAGTGGGCTTTACGGTTCCTGGGTAATCCCCCTCTCCCAGCTCCTACGGCCCCTTGCCATCACCCTTTCCCCAGTCCCTGACCGGTTGCTAGTAAGGGGTTTTACTTCGCTCTGGAAACGTCACCACCATCACCTCTGGCCCTTTGCCACCCCCACCCCCACCCCCCCACTACCCAACTGGGAAATAATGGGTTCTACCTCCCTCTGGAGAGCCCTGCCACAGCACCTCCGTCCCCCTGCCTTTACCCTCTCCACCCTTCCACCCACCCAGCTTCTCCTTCCTTTGCTGTCGACCCACTGACTTAGTACCAACCTCTTCTTTGTGCCATTCCTGCTGTCTGTTGGGAGCTCTGGGCACTGCGGTACTTGCAGATGCAGCTGCCAAGTTCATAGTCTTCTCCATACCTTCCTCTGCTTCTCAAAAAAAAAAGGACCACAGGAAACCTGTTTGACCCAGGTTACTCAGCTTTCTGCTGTTTTTACTTTGCCTGTAGCCCTGCCTTAATTCAGCTACCTTGCCCTGAAAGAAGAGTAATTCTTGCTGGGCTGGAGGAACCAGGGCTAAGAAGTATGTCCTGAGAGTTTTTCAGTGCCTCTGGAGAGTCCGGACAGAACAAACTAAATAAGGCCTTCCTGAACAAAAAAACTTCACTGCGTCTTGAATTCCTGGCCAAGATAAACAGAGGTCTTCCTTAATCTCAGTCGACAGAAAGCTTGTTATTAATGGTTGGAATATAATTTCTTCTCTGGCATTTCTCCTAGGGAAGGTAGTACCACACCCCCTTAGCCAATGCAAATGGGAGTCTGGGGAGGGAAGATCCAGGGAGGGGAAAAAACTCTTGTACTTACCGGAGACAGTAAGTATTCATATGAGTCCTTTTATGTGCACAAAAGCAAGTACATTTTGAAAACTAGTTATAATATAGCAAATGCTATTTTCTTTTCAGTTGACTATTTTGAGACTGGGTAGACTGGATCTCTAGGCTACCTTACTATGAAAATAGTCAGCAGTATTTATTGAATACTACTACTATGTCTTGGGTGGGAATGGAGACACACTTAGAAATGAAGCAGAAGACTGGAGTCTAAAGACTGGAGATTTAAAGAAGATTAAAGCCTAATGGAAAAAATTATGTATTATAAAATATGCAAACATATAGTAAGAGAACTAAATCAAACCTACTGCTGGTATTTGGTAAATTAGACATTAGGAAGGTTAAATGATCAGAGAATTGGGTGTTTTTAATGTATAAGTACTAGATAAATCTACTAGAGGTCAGCAAATCTGGAGAAGCTTCTAATTATGAGTTAGGGAAAAGGGAGGCCCCTGCATGACTGGCAGATTTGCTCAGATTGAACTAAGAGTATGGTAGTAGTTTAGGGAAAATAAAGGCTTTAAAAGTATTTATTGATTCTTCAGGTTTAATTTAATGATCAATTTTTTGCAAATAAGCTGTCAGGAGTGAGAAAATTGTTTGTGTGCCATCTCATAATACAAGAAATATTGTTTTTTGAGCAAAAAGAACCACTTTCTAATGCTGCTGCCAACTTTGTTCCACCCGGCAAGCAGAAAAGTGAGACAACAGTGTCCCCAAATGGCATATGACTTTTTGAATCATGGCTTAAAATTCCAGAGGGATGAAGGAAACCTGATAAAGGCTAGTAGGAACTTATTTTTTTTTTAAGTCTTAGAAAGCTGACCCAAAAGACTTTAAAATGAAAAAAGATAGGACGAAAAATAACTGTAAGCTAAGTACACTATATACAGTGAAGTCTCCTAGTAGAAAAAGCCAGAAATTCACAGGGAACAAAATTTAGGAAAGTGCCAGAAATAAGGCTCATGGCTTCAGTTATTTATATACAAATACACAAAGTGTGGGCAATAAGCAAGATGTTTAAAAAGACATGTACAGAAGATGAAAGCAAAAATAAAAGCAAAAATAGGTAACAATGGCTGTCAAAGTGTGGCATGGTCTAGTAAGAATAATGATAGGATTTCTTTTTATGGCTTATCCTAACATGGTGGCATAGGTATGATCTACCACCAGATTTTCAGGATCAAGAATTTTCTTTCAGAGAAACAAAAGCAAAATTGTTCCATTCCTCAATGGAATAAAATAAAAACATGCAGTAAGATCAGGGATACTGCAAAAAAGACACTGGGGAAGGGCCAGACTAGTTCATACAAAACTAATAGCATGGTGACATACTTTAGTTTACACCAATTGCATATCTTACCATAATACCAACCCTGGTAAGAAATAAATGCCATTTACCCTCCCGTTTTGTAAAGGTGTCTGCTAAAGTACAGCCATCAAATACAAAGTAACAAACTCACTGCCCTTTTATTTTCATATGTTGAGTTGATTGGTTTAATAATAAGCATATTCATGGGGGGGCCCAGTGGATATAGTACCTAGCCTAGAGTCAGGAAGATCCATCTTTACAAGTTCAAATCTGACCTCTGATACTTCCTAGCTGTGTGATCCTGGTCAAATCACTTAACTCAATTTGCCTCATTTTCTCAACTATAAAGTGAGAAGGAAAGGCAAACCACTCCAGTATATTTGCCAAGAAAAGCTCAACTGGGATCACAAAGTTAGACACAACTGAAAAATGAAAGAACACCAACAAACAATTGGACATGATATTTTAAACTGTCCTCTGCATCACTGTTTTTGTAGTAATTATATATTTGCCTGTAAGAAGCAGAGTCCATGAGATGTTGGAATCAAAACTTGATTCAAATTTGCCTCAAACATTGCGTATGACCCTGAGCAAGTGAGTGACCTGACCTCTGAATTTCCTCCTGTATAAAAGAGAGATAATGACAGCACTTTGTTCAGAGTTGTAATAGGGAATTAAATGAAATAATGGCCAATAACAAGTTATTTGAAAGCCTTTGATGCTATATTAACTCTGTGTGACCTCCTCTGTGTTAATCAAAGACAGTGATAATGTATCTTTTAAAAGGCAAAGCTGCTTAACCTTATTTTCTGTTTTATTTGCTATAAGAAGAATGATCTTGGGACTAGAAAAGAATAAAAAAATGGCTAATAGAGAGCTGAAACATGATTAGCAGGAGGAAAGAAAGAGAACATACTTGCTCTAGATGATGAGTTCATCCCACTACCCAAATAAACTAAATCTTAATTGTAATTGTCCTGTTAGATAAGATTGTTGAGGGCAGTGTTCTTTGAAAGATCACAGAGAATGGGAAAGATGCTTAAGGTCTAGAAGACGGAAAATTCCCTGACTTCTTAAAAGGGAAAGAAAACTATAGGCCAGTGAGCTTGACTTATAGAATATATATGTTTTATTTTTTAAAGAAGACGTGATTTTTCCCCCCTTTTTTTAAAGGTTAGCATTTTTTTCTTTTTAAAAGATATTTTACCTGTTACATGTAATAATAATTTTAAACATGTTTTCTGAAATTTTAAGATCCAAATTGTCTCTCTCTCTCATTTCCCTCCTCTTTCTTGGAGATGATAAGCAATTTGATCTGCATTATGCATATATTATCATGCTAAATATACTTCCATGTTGGTCATTGTGGTAAGAGAGTATTCATATAAAAATGAACCCCAAAATAAAAACATAAAGAAACTAATGTGAAAAACAGGAAGCTTTGATCTGCATTCCAACTCCCAACAATTCTTTCTTTAGGGGAAGAATAGCATTCTTTGTCATAAGTCCTTCAGAATTATCCTGGATCATTGTATTGCTGAGAATAGCTAAGTCTTTTGTCATCATAAAATACTGCTGTTACTGTGTAATGTTCTCCTGGTTCTGTTTAATTCACTCTGAATCAGTTTATGTAGGTCTTTCCACTTTTTTCTGAAATCATCCTGTTCATCATTTTGAATATTCCATCACCATCATATGCCACAATTTGTTTGGCCATTCCCCAATTGGTGGACGTCCTCTCAATTTCCAATTCTTTGCCACCACAAAGAGCGCAGTTAAGATTATTTTTGTACAACTAGGTCCTTTTCCCTTTTTTTATGATTTCTTTGGGATACAGATCTAGTTGTGGTATTACATGGTTAAAAGGTATGCACAGTTTTATAGTCCTTTAAAAGGCAAAGTTCCAAATTGGCTTCCAGAATGGTTGAATCAGTTCACAACTCTACCAATAATGCATTAGTGTTCCAGTTTTGCCACATCCCCTCCAACATTTATCACTTTCCTTTAGTGTCACATAGGCCAATCTGATAGGTGTGAGGTAGTACTTCAGAGTTGTTTTAATTTTAATTTTTCTAATCCAGTGATGTAGAGGATTTTTTCACATAACTGTTGATAGCTTTGATTTCTTCATCTGAAAACTGTTCATGTTCTTTGACCATTTGTCATTTGGGGAATGACTTGTATTCTTATAAATTTCACTTAGTTCTCTATATATTTGAGAAATTACACCTTTATCAGAGAAATTTGCTATAAATTTTTACCCAGTTTGTTGTTTCCCTTCTAATTTACTTATGGTATTGCCCTTTATGTCTAAATCATATACTAATTTTGCTCTTATCTTGGTAAAGAGTGTGAGATAATGGTCTATATTCCTAGTTTCTGCCATACTGTTTTCCAGTTTTCCCAGCAGTTTTTGTCAAATAGTGAGGTCTTATCCCCAAAACTGAGATCTTTGAGTTTATCAAACCCTAGATTGCTACTGTCATTTGCCATGTGTATATTATATATATAATCTAGTCCATTGGTCTACTATTCTTATTTCTTAGGTAGTGCCAGACTATTTTAATAATTACTGCTTTATAGTACAGTTTGAGATCTGGTACTGGTAGGCCACTTTGCTTCACATTTTTTTTTTCATTAATTCCTTTGATATTCTTGACCTTTTGTTTGTTCTTCTAGATGAATTTTATTATTTATTCTAATTGTATTAAAAATTTTTTTCTTGGCAATTTGGTATGATTGAATAGGCAAATTAGGTAGAATTGTCATTTTTATTATATTAGCTCAACCTACCCATAAGCAATTAATATTTTTCAAATTCTTTAATTGTTTAAATGGAATTTCTTTTTCTCTTGCTGCTGAACTTGAGTAATATGTGGAAATGCTGATGAGTTATGTGAGTTTATTTTGTATCCTACAACTTCAACTAGTTTTTTTTGGTTGATTCTCTAGGATTCTCCAAGTATACCATTAAATCATCTGCAAAGAATGATAGTTTAGTTTCTTCATTACCCACTTTCACTCCTTCAATTTCATTAAATAATAATTGTGATAATGGACATCCTTGCTTCATGAACCCCAATCTTATTGGAAAGACTTCTAATTTACCCCCATTGTAGATACTTGCTGCTGGTTTTAGATAAATACTACTTATCACTTTAAGGAATGGCCAATTTATTCCTGTGCTTTCTAGTATTTTTTTTTAAAGGCAGTGGGGGTCAAGTGACTTGCCCAGGGTCACACAGCTGGGAAGGGTCTGAGGCCAGATTTAAACCCAGGACCTCCCTTCTCTAGGCCTGGCTCTCAATCCACTGAGCTACCTAGCTGCCCCCTGCTTTCTAGTATTTTTAATAGAAATAGATATTGTATTTTGTCAAAGGCTTTTTCTGAATATATTGTGATAATCATCTGATTTTTGTTAGTTGGTTACTTGATATGGCCAATTATTCTGGTAGTTTTCCTAATATTAAACCAGCTATGCATTCCTGATATAAATCCTACCTGGTCATAGTGAATGATCCTTGTGATATATTGCTTTAGTCTCTTTGCTAATATTTTATTTAAAATTTTTGCATCTATATATTTATTAAGGAAATTGGTCTATAATTTTCATTCTCTGTTTTTGCTTTTCCTGTCTTAGGTATCAGCACCATATTGGTGCCATAAAAAGAATTTGGTAGGATTTCTCCTTTGCCAATTTCCCCAAAGAGTTTATATAGCATTAGGATTAATTGTGTAAATGTTTGATAGAATTCACCTGTGAATCCATCTGACCTTATGAATTTTTTCTTATGGAGTTCATTGATGGGGTATTCAATTTCTTTTTCTGGGATAAAAAATATTGTTATTTCCTCTTTTCTTAAATCTGGGCAATTTATATTTTTGTAAATATCACTTCTCTTAGATTGCCAGGTTTATTGGCATATAATTGGGCAAAATAGCTCCTAATGATTGCTTTAATTTCCTCTTTGGTGATGAATTCATCCTTTTCGCTTTTGAGACTGGTGATTTGATTTGCTTCTTTCCTTTTTTTAAATCAATTTAAGCAACGCCCTATTTTATTTGTTTTTTCAAAGATCCAATTCCTAGGCTTATTTATTAGTTGTCTTAACTTTCAATTTTATTAATTTTTCCTTGGGTGGTTACGATTTCAAATTTAGTATTTAATTGGGGATTTTTAATTTGTTCTTTTTCCAGTTTTTTAAGTCTCATGACTTGAAATTTCATTGATCTGCTTTTTCTCTATCTTATTGATGTAAACATTTAGAAATAGAAAATTTTCCCCTAAGCCTCCTTTAGCTATATTCCAGAAATTTTGATGTGTTGTCTACTCATTCTCTTTAATGGAATTATTGATTGTTTTTATAATTTTTTCCTCGACCCATCCCTTTTTCAATATTAGATTTAGTTTCCAATTAATTTTTTATTTGTCTTTTCATGGATTCTTATCAATTATAATTTTTATTGCATTATGAAAAGGATGCATTTATTATTACTACTTTTTTGCATTTGGTTGTGAAGTTTTTATACTCTAATGCATGGTTATTTTTTTGTATAGGAACCAGGTGTTATGGGTACCATTTATAAACATCTTAAACATTTTTTTAAGTTGCAAAAAGCCCATAAGCCTTATGTATGCTGGATTTGTCATCTCAAATAGAGATCACATATTGCTTATACAACCTTAGAGATTTTAATTCCTTAAGAATTTAAATTGAAATTGTATGAGGTTTTTTTTTGTTTTTTTTTTTAGAAATGACTTTAAATGCCATGTGTATGAATGATACAGTTTTATATATTTATTATAAAGAATGTTGTCTTAAAGGGATAGAGGAAACAAATGGAGGTTTCCTGCCCAAGCTTTTGTATATTACTCAGGAAGCTAGGAGAGCTCCTGTATGCTTGGTGTTTTGTCTCTTTGTTTTGGCTTGCTTTCCCATCAGAAAGATCTAGAATTCCTGAGGATAACTTAGACCCAGATAGTGTTTTTAATCAGATTTTTTTTTTTAGGCTCTGTCTCACAGTTGCCATGGAGACAGTAATAGAGTTTGTTAAGAAAACATCTTAGCCAAGGTTGAATGATTTACTATACCTGTTGAATTTGTGACAGGTATACAATTTTTAAACGTCATAGCAAGTGGTTAAAATAATGGGTTTGTTTGCTATTGTCTTTAAGTGTGTTATTGGAAATTATGGTACTTTATTTGAATGTGCATTATGAATCTGCTATTTTGTAAAAACCATTTATACACACACAGTTCATGCAAAAGCTTAACAGGAAATGGATCTCATTTTTGGGTGGAAAACCTTCCACTAATTCTAAGCTATATGTATATATATATATATATATATATATATATATTTTTTTTTTTTAAAAACATTCTTTTATTATTTTTCCTTGTAAGTGCAATACAATTTGTTTTTTGGTTTTTTTCTCTTTCTCATTTTTATACATGAAAACATTGTATTTTTCCCTGAATTTTTAAATTTTCTTATTGCTTTTCCTTTTAATTTTTTAATAGAGTAATTGACTCTTTTCCCTTTTTTCTCATTTTTGTACTGAAAGTACATATAATCAATGTTAATCCTTTTTTGATTTTGTAGTAATATAAGTTTAATATAAATATATATATATTTTTTTAATTAAAAAAAATTTTTTTAACCCTTACCTTCTGTCTTGGAGTCAATACTGTGTATTGGATCCAAGGCAGAAGAGTGGTAAGGGTAGGCAATGGGGGTCAAGTGACTTGCCCAGGGTCACACAGCTGGGTAGTGTCTGCGGCCAGATTTGAACCTAGGACCTCCTGTCTCTAGGCCTGGCTCTCAATCTACTGAGTTACCCAGCTGTCCCCATGAATATATATTTGCTATAATATTAATGCATATCCAAAAGCCTTAGACTATGGTAACCTGCCAATAATTGGTAGATATTATGGGACTGTGATTAATGTCTCTGTCTGATTCCAGAAGAAGGGAGCAAAAGAGCCACAAGGTCATAGAGACCGACTGAGAATCTGCTAAGTGCCAAAGAGCAAAAGGTCATGCAGAATACAAATCCAGGTGGGATTGTTGAATTTCTATGCCAATACTGAAGGGCTTGAAACTAGTGCTTGAGGTTCAGGTTTGCAGCTTTTCTGACATATGTTAGAGGCCAGACTTCCCCTGAGCTTCATTTCCTAGCCAAGCACCTAAGATTGGCTATCATTATGGCTCATCCCTGAGAAGGTGCAGGCAAATCAGACCAGGGAAAGACACTTCCCTTGCACACATATTTGGTCCTGTTATTTCTCTTATATATAGAATGGCAATTTTCTGTAGTCCTGGCTCCTGAATGGGTACATGCCAACTGCTTAAATCACTTTAATTGAGCCTTGATTCAAGGACCTGTTATAAGTTTATTTTTCCTTACATTTTTTGCATATAAGACTTTGACATTTTACATTTCATTCACAAGTTCATTTTTTTCTCTTTTATTTGGATTTTATTTTATTTCTTTTGCCAATTGATTTCATACAACCCCGTGACTCAGCCATGTATCCTTAGCTGACCTGGGGAACCCTCTTCAGGGAAGAATGTGTTATTGATTCCCCTCTGAGGGGTGTGTAAGTTTATAATCATAATGTCTGTATTATAATGTATAATATAAAAATTTAACTTTTTTGAGAGTAATTTCAGGGGGGAATGTATAATTCTTCTCAGAAGGGAATGTATGTTTTATAATCTATAATGTAAAGTTTAAATTCTTTTGAGAGTAATTTCAGGATAAGAAATTTGACATCTCCCCAGAATCCAGACAACGAACCTGTTTGAAGAAGGCACCATGAAGATGCCTGAAGAGCCTTTACTGGGTCATGAAGATCCAAAATGAACTTTGGGGTGCAGTTGAATGCATTTGTTTTAAATGTACATTCTTATGCCAAAGGGGACTGCCCCTAATTGGCTTTTGTCAATGGGGCTAAAAATCATTGGATCATTGTTTTTGTCCTCTTTTCTTTTATCCCCAAATTCCTGTAATTTAAAAGTTGACTGTTTTTACAAGATCCATCAAGAAGACCAATCTTTTCTCTGGATCTCAGGGGTGAATGTGATATTGGAAATTTGGGATCCTTGAACTTAATATTGAGGTCTCTGGTATAAACTTCCTATGGATGTTTAGGGGACTTGAAAACTACATTTCCCATGATTCCTCTTATATAATACAGGTGGCAGGAAATGTGATTATGTAGACAGAGGTATAAAGACTCAGAACTTGAATGAGTCATGCTCTTTCCTATGAAGCAGCGAAGGAGAAGGTATGGCAGGCATTTGAATTAGATCTTAGCAGGCACATGGTTTTCTTAATTATCAATATGGATTACAATAAAACCTAATATCTTTATATATATCCCTTTATATTAATTTTATTTGTAACACAGGTAATGCGAAAAGAAAGTATATTCTTTTCTAGTCCATTCAGTTTTCTCCAGAGATCTGTTAGATCTAACTTTTCTAAAATTTCAGTAACTCATTCCCTTCTTACTTATTTTTTAGTTTGATGTCTCTAGATCTGAGAGGGGAAAATTGAGGTCCCTCACAAATATAGTTTTTACTGCCTATTTCCTCCTGAAGCTCATTTAATTTCTTTAAAAATTTGAAGGCTATACCATTTGGTGTATATATGTTTAGTATTGATATTATTTCATTGTCTATGATACATTTATCAAGATGTAATTTCCTTCTCTATCTCTTTTAATTAGATCTATTTTGCTTTAGCTTTGTCTGAGGTCATGATTGCTGCTACTCCTTTTTTCCTTTAGATGAAGCACAATAAACTACACTCTAGTCCCTTACCTTTAGTGTGTGTGTGTGTGTGTGTGTGTGTGTCCGTGTGTGTATCCCTGCCTCGAATGTGTTTTTTGTACATTCACTGTTATGATTACCAATCATGCATTCCCCTCTCATCTTATTTCTCCCTTTTGATCCTGCTCTTTCTCCTTTTATTTTCCTTCCTCACAGTTTTTTACTTTTAATCACCCCCTTTTTCTATCATGCTCCCCCTTTCTTATTCCCTTCCTGCTTCTCTATAGGATAAGATAGGATTCTGCACCCAAATGAGTGTGGTTGTTAATCCCTCTCAGAGCAAGGTCCATTCCCTCTCAGAGCAAGGTCCAATGAGAGTAAGGTTTTAGCATTGCCTGTCACTACCCTTATCCTCCCCTCCACTAAAATAGATTTTTTACACCCCTTTAGATGAGATAAATTTTATCCATTCTACCTCTCCCATCTCTTTTCTTTTTAAGTTACAAATATTGTTTTTCCATGTAGGAATAGAAACAGTTCAACTTAATTGAATTCTTTAAATTTGTGTTGGGGCTCAGGGCATAACATCACGTACCAGCTAGGCATACTGCCAAGTGCCTTGTGCTAGGCTTTGAAGCCTCATTTCAGGCTTGTGCTAGGGCTATGGAACTTCAAGTGGTGGGTATGGAAGTGCACTGCTGTTGGCTTAGGCAGGGTCTCAGGGTCTCAAAGTTGTCTTGGGCCCAGGTTCAGAACCTGGAGCAATAGGTGTAGGGGGTAAAGGTGGGGTTGCTGTTGGCTTGCACCAATACTCCTTGGTGTTGTAGCCTGTGGATTGTGCTCCCCTTTGACCCCAGTGAACCAGACCCTCTCTGCCTGCCTTTCAAGTTTTTTTTTTTTTTGCAGGAAATTTGCTTCACTCCATCCCCTTATTGGTTCTGCCTCTCCATTATTTGTTTTGAAGCATTGTTTTAAGGTTAGTTGGAGAGTGTTCTCAGAGAGGTTTAAGCTTTCTGTACCTCCATTCTGCCATCTTGGCTCTATCAGACTTGGGATTTCAAAATATAGTTACTCCTCTGAGGAAACTTCCTCCCCCAAAGTAGATCAGTAACACTTCTCCAACCAACAGTCTTAGAGAATTGCCTAGGTCATAGATAGACAAAACAGATTTCCAAGGATCACACAGCCAGGACAGAATAAATTATTAAATGGATAGTCTGTTGATATTTAGAAAAGAAAGCATTGATCACAGGAGGCTATTCTCAAGAGATCTAACTCAGAAAAGCCCAGGGATTCAGACTTAGAGACAGAACACTATAAGCACTGATGGATCATAAAATGCAATAAAAATATCTTTACTGGGAAGATTTTTTTAAAAGATATAATTCATAATTTAAATAAAATGTTACTTTACTTCACCTTAGTATTCACCACAGCAAATGAGAACACTGCTTAGGTTTGCTTTTCAGGACAATTATTAAAAGTTCCAGAACATTTTGGTTCATGAAAGATTCATTGAACATTTCTGCATTTGGACTTTTATGAGCTTTTTATCCCCTTTATAGATGGTCAATTTTTAATGAAGATGTTTTGCACAGCTAAGAAATAGAGATACTCCTTTCTATTAGTATTCAATAGTGTCCAGAGGTCTAGCAAATCTGACTGTTCTACAATTTTTATTATTGTCCTTCCTTTCTTTTTTTAGATTTTTTGCTTGTTTGCTCATTCTTGTGTCTTCTTGACTTTGGACTTCCTGTTACTACTGGACTCTCCATACTTTTAGGAGGAATGTCAGGCCTAAACTTTTGTCCTCTTGGGTCCTTTTGCTCTTTTCACAGAACCAAAATCAAAACCCATACCCCAAATCCAATACCATAAATTTAGGAACCAACCAGGCTTTACTGAGGTAGACAGCAAAAGGTGGAGACTCCCCAAAGGAACAAAAGGACAGAGCTTAAATAGGTTTGAATTTAAACCAGAGGTGAATTAGGTATGAAGCACCTCAGAATTGGACAGAGCTGTTCCTGGGGCATTGTGGGGTGTGATCTCTTGTAACACCCTTCCCCTCTCCCCCTTCCAATAGATGGGGCTGCCCTTGCTGCTTCAGCAGTTAGGAGGGTCCCAGGCAGATTGGGGAAGGAGAGGGGCAGAATTACAGTACAGATAGGGTCAGGGGCAACAGAGGAACTGCAGACAAAATGGAATTGTTCTAGCTTTCTGTGCTAACCATTCTAACATTTATATAGTATTTACTATGTGACAGATACTGTGCTAAGCACTTTACAATTTTTATCTCATTCAATCCTCACAACAACCCTGGGAGGTAGTTGCTGTCATCCCTATTTTACAAATGACAGATCCAAAGCAGACAGAAGTTAAATGAATTGCCCAGGTCACACGGCTAGTTAAACGTGTGTTAAGCATATGTTTAACATAGTTAAGCATATGAGGCTGGATTTGAACTCAGGTCTTCCTGACTGACTCCAATCTCAGGGCCCACATTCATTTTGTCATTTAGCATCCTAAGTGGATGTCACTTCACATTTATGTCTTGTTGATGGGGAAATCTCATTAAAACTTAATGTAAGATGTACAAAAATATTTATAGCTGCGCTTTTTGTGGTGGCAAAAAACTGGAAAAGGAGGGTATGTCCTTCAATTGGGGAATGGCTGAACAAAATGGCTGAACAAAAAAAACTTAATGTAAGAGCACCTAGGCAGCTCAATGGATATAGAGCCAGGCCTGAAGACAAGAAGTCCTGGGTTCAAATTTGACCTCAGACTCTTTTTAGCTCTGTGACCCTGGTTAGGTCGCTTAGCCCCTATTGCCTAGTCCTTCCCATTTTCTGCCTTAGAACTAACTAGTATTGGTAAGGGTTACAAAGAAATAATAAGGAAAAAGACTTGTATAAAAATATTTATAACCACGTTCTTTGTAGTGGCAAAAAATTGGAAAATGAGGCGATGCCTTTCGATTGGGGAATGGCTGAACAAATTGTGGTATATGTTGGTGATGGAATACTATTGTGCTGAAAGGAATAAAGAACTGGAAGAATTCCATGTTGACTGGAATGACCTCCAGGAATCTATGCAGAGTGAAAGGAGCAGAACCAGGAGAACATTGTATACAGAGACGGATAGGATACACTGTGGTACAATTGAATGTAATGGACTTCTCTACTAGCAGCAATGCAATAATCCAGGACAGTTCTGAGGGACTTATGAGAAAGAAAACTAGTCACATTCAGAGGAAGAACTGTAGAAGAAGAAACACAAAAGAAAAACAACTGCTTGATCACATGGTTCAATGGGGATATGATTGGGGATGTAGACTCTAAATGATCACCCTAGTGCAAATAATAATATGGAAATAGATGTTGATCAGTGGCACAGGTAAAACCCAGTGGAATTGCTCGTTGGCTATGGGAGGGGGGGTGGAAGGAGGGGAGGGAAAGAACATGAATCATGTAACCATGGAAAAATATTCTAAATTAATCAATTAAATAAAAATTTTTAAATAAAAAAAAGGTGTAATGGTTAAAAAAAACAAAACACTCCACACATTTATTTGTTTGTTTGTTTGTTTTTGTCCTTGAAAGCACAGGAGAGAGGGTAGATAAAAAGAAATTGAAAAGAAGCAAAAACAAAAAGGAGAACAAGAGAGATTCCATAACCACAGAAGCCTTGACTGTGAACACAGCCTTGCAACCAGAGTCTCTTTCCAGAGGTCAAAAGAAAAGTACTGTTGGCTTCTTCAAAAAGCTTAAGGATGAGATTCTTTGTGACCCTTCCAAGGGCGCCACTGGGCCTGCTCCTCCTCCAGAAGTCTCTGCAACGATTTCCCCTACTCCTTTGCTAAAGAAGGGCAAAAGAGACCCAGTGGAAGTGGTTGAGTTTCAGAGCTGGAATAAAAAGAAGAAAATGGAACTAGAACCTCCCAAAGATGAGAACACGAAGGTAATAACTATCTCTCTCTTGTTTTGTTTTATTAACCCTTCCCTTCTGACTGAATATTGATACTGATTCCAAGGTAGAGGGCACCATAAGAGCTAAGCAGTTGGGGTTAAGTAGAGTCACATCATTAGGAAGTATCTAAGGTCACATTTGAACCCAGGACTTCCTATCAGTAGACCTGACTCTCTGTCCACTGAGCTACCCAGCTGCCCCAGAAATATCTATTTATATCTAATGAATATAGTTCCCTGAACCCTGTTATACTTGTTTATGTACAGGCTTTTTACCTTTATAATATCGATTAAGCACTGGTCTTTTTCCCCTTTAAATCTGATTTTGGGAGGGGTTGATGCCACATATATGAAAAAGTGGTTTAATAAATCCTTGCTGATCGATTGACTCTAAACTCCAAAATCTAATGACCATTTCTCAAAATCTGTCTTCATCTCTAGCAGTGGTTAACACTGTCAGTGACTGTCCTTCTGGGTATTCTTTCCTTTCTGCCTTCTCACAACTGACCTCTTGGTTTTCCTACATCTCTCTGGCTACTCTTCCATTTCCCCTGTAGCATTCTCTTTATTGTGGAGAAAGTCTAAGGCCCTCTCTGGGCTCCTCTCCTTTATATAAACTCTTTCTTGGTGATCCATTAACTCTCTTAAGCTCGTCTAGCATTTCTATACAACCCTCATCTCTCTTGAGTTCCAGGCTGTCTGTCCACCAACTTTAGTAATGCCTGTTGGGTATGTCCTATGAGTTTCCTGAATCCAGCATACCCAAACCAAACATCTTATCTATTTCAGCCTTCCTTTTTCTTTCATGGTTCTCCCATTCTCTCAGTCACTCAGACTTAGAACCCAGGAGTCATCCTTGACTATTTAGTTTAACCTCCCTCCCCTCGAGATAATGACTTCCATAATGTCTCTCAGATCTGTCTTCTCTCCACTCCCATCAGAACCGTCCTAGCCTCTCATTCTCTCTCACCTGGACTATTATAATGGTCTCCCAAGCATTTCCTATCTCTAGTCCCTCCTCCACTTAGCTGCCAAGCTGATATGCAGAAAGCCCAGGTCTGACCCTGTCACCCTCCTGCTCAAGGATTTCCAGCAGCTTCCTATTGCCTCTAGTATAAAACCAAAATGCCTCTGCTTGGTATTTCAAGCCCTTTCCAATCTAGCTCCCGATTATCTGTCTTTCTAGGCTGATATAGCCATTTCTCCCCTTCACACACTGTAGGATCTATCCACTGTGGCCTCCTATGTCTCTCACACAAACATTCCATTGCATGTTTTTTCCTTGCATTTGTACAGGCTCTTCCCAGCATTGAATACCTTTCCTCTTCTTCTTGACATCTCTGACTTCTTTCAAGAGGCCTTTCTTGATTCTTTCAAGACCCCTCCAACCCATCCCTCAAAATTTATTTTGTATACATCTTTTATTTACTTATCTAATACATGTTGTTTTTCCTCCTAGTTAGCAGGGTCTGTGTCAGTCACTTTTGTGACCAGCACATAGTAGACATTGCAAAAATACTTGTTGGTTTATTTCTGAGCTTTGGCCTGTTAGTATACTAAATGCTTGTTAGATATATAGAGAGAAGTTATATAGAACAGAAGAAAACAGTAATCAGTGATTTGGAGTTAATGAGAATGTAGACTAGTATCTCAGTTGTTTGTTACATATTTTAAAAATGGACCTTGTTTCCTGTCTTCCAGGAGTCCCTTAATCTAATATTGAGATAGGGTAGTCTAACATGTAATTAACAGAAATACATAAATATAAATAGTCAGTCTCTGACTTAAAAACACCTACTTCCCTTCCCAGAGATATTAAACTGAGGGTTTCTGCCTGTAACATAGGCAGTAGCCAACTTATAAACAGTTTATAGATGATACATATACCAATACATTCCCAACCACATACATTTTGAACTCTCTTCACAAGGACTGTATAATAATATGACCCAGAGATCCGTCTATGGTAACCTAAGCATGGCACACTGGCCCTGGTTTCTAATCTAATCCCAGCTACACAAAATTGAAAGCATTCTAGACTCAGGTGCCTGACTTCAAATCCTCCCTAGGACAAGTTATTTCATCTCCCTGAGTGTCAGTTTTCTCATCTTTAAATAAGTAGAGCACAGGTAGAAATTGAAACCAGGTATTTCTAGCTTCAAGCCTGGTTCCTTCCCTGTCTGTGACATCACATTGTCTCTACATACTTTTAAAGATTACGCTAGGCCCACACTATACTAGCTTTAGGGTAATTAATATACAATACTTTTTAAGTTACTAATGCATAAGAGCTTTGTATAAACGTCATCTCTTGTACACTGTTGAAATCCTACTAATTTTTCAAACTTCAGGTATGATCTCTGACCTACTCCCCCATTGGCTTACCTTTGTAATTATAGTGAAGACTGTCCCCACTTAAAAATGGATTGATTCCAAAAATTTGTTTTGTAAGTTATTTGTTTTGGCACTCTACTAGAATTTTCTCTTTTTACAAAGAACCTGGATAGGTGTAGCAAATCTAATCATTAACCATGTCTTTCAATTAATAGTACCACAGATTTAGAACTTGAAGAGGAATGAGAGGTTATTTTCTCCAATCCCCTATTTTTATTAATAGAAACTGAATTCCAGAGATGTTAAGCATTGTTAGGGGGAGATGTTTCTTGGACACCCCTCTGACATCAGAACTAGGCTCTGCATTGGTTGGTATGCTCTTTCTGTGTTGCATTTTGTATATAATTTCCCCTGGGAATAAGCTGTTTTTTTTTTAACCAGTTCTTTTCATTGTATTTTTTGCTTTTAATTTTGTTATTTGAATTTCAGAATTTCTATTTTGGTGTTTAATTGATGGCCTTTAATTTGTTGGCTTTCTTATTTTTTAGTTGTATGCTTATTTCATTGACCTATATACTCTCTTGGTGATTCTGTCTCCCTTTTCTCCTCTATACCCCAATGCCATTCTTTTCTCTCTCAAAGAAGGTGTTTAGAGATACAATTATTTCTCTAAGAACTTTGGCTGCATCCTAAAATTTTTGGTGTGCTCTCATTGTTACCATCTTTAATGAAATTATTGATTATTTGTATTTTTATGATTATTTATGATTGACCTATCCATTCTTTAGGATTAAGTTATTTTGTCTCCAATTAATTCTCAATCTTTGCCTCTTTGTTGAATGTAATTTTTATTTTGTTATGATCTATAAAAGATGTGTTTAAGATTTCTACCTCTGCATTTGTTGGCAAGAATTTTATTCTCTAACTCATGGTCAGTTTTTGTAAAGGTGCCCACACTGCTGAGCAATAGAAGTATTCCATTTTAGTCTTGTTTAGTAATCTTCAGAGGCCTAGACCAAGTATTTTAAATGATGGTTATATTCCCACGGCATTACACAAAAGGCAGTTTAGCCCATAATGTATGTAGGTGAATAGTATTTATAGTACCAGCCTAAATTGTAGGTTATATGAACAAGAAGCTATGCAAATTAGAAGGGACTTTGTAGTCATACTTTTGTATTATAACAAGCAATCGTTACAACAAACATACATGTATTCTCTCAAAGTTCCATAAAAGGTTAAATAGAGAGTAGATGGGAGAGTTGGCTATCATCAGTCTGCTAACAGATGTTTACTGAATGCATCCTATGTGAAGTGTAAAACATGGTCCCTGGCTTTAATGAGTTTACAATTTAGTTGTAGTGATTATGGAGGATGCCCTGTTATGCTCCTTTGGACTTTTCCACCAAGCTCCCAACAATCTTATTATCCTGTAAGATTACATCAGTCCTGGTACCCACACCTTACCAGAACCCTCTGCCTCATTGACAGGAAGAGCTAAAACCTCCTCCTAAAACTTTCATTAAGGAGGGTGCCCAAGCCAGACATGTCTTCTGGCTGCCCTCCTTTGAATTTTCTCATCATGCCACCACAGCAAGTACCTTCCTCCTGCCCCCTTTTCAGCTTCCCTTTGTGTGTTGTCTTCCTTGTTAGACTGTAAGCTCTTTGAGACAGAGAGTGCCTCTCTTTTTTGTATTTCTGTCTCCGGCACTTGGCACATAGTAGGCACTTAATAATGTTTATCAACTGACAAGACTCATATACACACACACACAGACTTTGCTGTACTTATAACTAATGAAAGGTTTTCTAGCAGATGGAGGAATACTTTCTCTAGGTCAAATAGGAATTACTCAGTTATGGGCATAGTATGATATTGTGCAATCTTAGATTATTGGGCAGGGCCTTCTAGTAAAATATTTAGTCATTATTCCTCTTGCATCACCACCAACAGTGTTGGAAATACTTTGGGCCATTAAGCAACTTTCAACTGGTAGAACTGTTGTTGTTCAATGATTACTGATTACCTGGTGTTGTAATAATTAATTAGTAGTCACAACTATTTTACAATATGTGGAAGAAGCCATTTTTTCCAAAGGATTTTGGAGTTCTCCAAGTTATGTGAGCCTTTATTAACAAGATTAGGCATGTGAGGCAATTATCAAGGAATAGCTTTTCAACCATGGTAGGAGAAATATTCCATCTCCTATTAAATATGTGAACTATACAAATCAGTGGTTTAGGTGTCCCAGCTCTTCAGTAATTGTTGCTCTGTGCTAGTCACAGCCCTAGATTTAGAAAAGAAGGGATGAGGAACAGTAAATATCTTCATCTTCCTCAGGGATAGCTATGAGGGAAAGACCGAGAACAAATTGACAATTTATGTATTGTGTTCATGCACTTAACTTATTAATCAAGCTACTGTAAAGGAATTCTTGTGAAAGATTACCTTTCCCAAGAAATGTATTTTAAAAGTATTTGTTTATTCTGCAAGGAAAGGATGGCAAAAGTTCCAGGTGCAAGAGAACCGTGAACTGAATTTAAGGTGACTTAATGGCACTAAATCAGGCAACATTTTTTCCAAGTTATTTGTTAAATTTATATACTTCAAAAGAATATATAATATTAATTAGATTAAGTCTACACTGCCCATCTTTAGATTTAATCACAGAAGGTGAGAACATCTCCAATATTTGGAGTTCCATAACCCATGTGTGCTAGAGTGGGTGACAAATCAGAATCGGCTGACTGCCTCCTAGGCCAGTGATTCCCAAAGTGGGCACCACTGCCCCCTGGTGGGTGCTACAGCTATCCAGGGGGGCGGTGATGGCCACAGGTGCATTTATCTTTCCTGTTAATTGCATTAAAATAAAAAAAATAATTTCCAAGAGCTAAGTGATATTTTTTCTGGAAGGGGGGTAGTAGGCCAAAAAAGTTTGGGAACCACTGCCCTAGGCAGTCCTAAGAGAAACGTCTGTTGTGATTGGACACGCAAACTAGGAGGGAGGCACAGGAAGTGATGCATAAGTGACCCCTTTAAAAAGAGACCTCAGTCAGCTGGGCTCAGTCTTCGAGCTTTCCTGGTTCATGGAGGAGGAGTGCTGGCTGGGACGCTGAGACCTTGGTGAGACTGCTCTCAATATGTTCTTTGGAATTCCACGTGGTGAGTTTAAAGACTGAATCTTCCGGAACTTCTCTTAAGGAATTTCCCTTTAATAGAGACTCTATTTTTGCTTTGCTTCATTCACCTCCGGGTTTCTAGCCCTTTGACTCTCGGCTGAGGGTTAATTAGATCTTCCTAGGGGATCGTAGCAATTTACCTACTGTGTTAGATTCCTATTTCCTTATATCTTCTACCTCTTCTCAATTGTAAATAAATTCCCATAAAAGTCAATTTTGACTTGAGGTTATTTCTTAATTGGGGAAATTTCCCCTGGTGACCACCTTTTAATATATTCGACTAAAAAACCCTTTTCCCCCCCTTACACCTTGGAGCTAACCCCTAGTGTCAATTCTAAGACAGAAGATAAGTTTTGTTGTTGTTGTTGTTTTTAAGAGATTATTCTATGAAGATTGTTCTGGGTGTCTAGGGAAAACACTCAAGTGGACCTGCATACTAGTAGCATGACGGAATTAAACAGACTATTATAATACACTGTGTTACACAATCCACAAACAGTAATTATTCCACATAAGGCACTGAACTGAGCATTGAGAATACAAAGACAAATACAGAGGCAATCCTTCCTCTCAGAGTGTTTGCAATTTATCAATGGAGATACCATGCTGTACACATGACTAGATACAAAACATTTATTTTTACAAAGTCAATAAAAGGACATTTGGGGAGAAAGGTGAGAGTAGCAAGTGGTAGAATCAGGAAGGACCTCACAAAAAAGGTAGTAGTTGAACTGAGCTTGGAAGAAAGTGAGGAATTCTTAGGAGGAGGTGGAGGATTTTTCCAGCCTTGTACAAAAGCATATAGATGGGAAATGGTGCGTTATGAGTGATATGTTTTGTAGGGAGACACAAGAAAACCAGTATGATTGTACTACAATTTGTGATGGGGGTCATAATGTGGAATAAGTCTCCAAAAGTTGGTTGGATCAAACTTTATAAAGATCATTAAAGGCCAAATAGAAGAGTTTCTGCTTGATTATAGAGGCAAGAGGGAGCCACTGGGGATTCTTGGACAAGGGAATAACATCTTCAGGTTTGTACTTTAGAAATATTACTTTAGCAACTACGTGGAGGATTGGATGAAGAGAAGAGACTCTAGAGGCAGTGATAGTTAGATAGGTAGGTAACAAGCATTTAATAAGTGCTTTCTTTGTGCCAGGCACTAGTCTAATCTCTGAAGTTGCAAAGCAAAGCAAAACAGTCTCTGCCTTCTAGGAGCTTACATCCTAGTGGGAGAAGATAGCATACCAGAAGTTGGGGGAAGCCAAGTCATTTGCCAGAATGAGTCAGAAGCACAGCTAAGAGGGGAACAAAGCATAGCTGGTCTAGACAGGTTTCAAAATTGAGACCTGGAAAAGAACTCATGAGTGTGTTCATGGTGAGATGATACTGCAGAGTGATAAGAGGCCCCCGGGAGATGAGAGGTAATCAGGGGCCTGAACTACTGAATGTAAGGGTTAAAAATTAAGGTTGGACTAAATATAAAGAGAAATGTGGTCACCGAAATTAATATATCCCAAGTCAAAATGACTTTATAGTAGTTTTATTTACAAAATAGAGGGAAAGAGTGAAAGTAGAGAAATGAGAAAGAGGTTAGAAAAGGTATCTACTCTATTACACTAGATAATTACTCCGACTGGTTCGAACCAGGTGAATAAAGCAAGAGTTCCAGCCACAAGGCCTCCTCCAAGATGGGGCCTCTCCAGAAGCTGATCCCTTGTGGAGCCAGGAAAGGAGTCAGCCTTTTTCACTTACCCACGTGGTAGTCCAAAGAGAAGATGCTCCACCAGCCTTCAGATCCTCCAAAAGAGCTCCAACTCCAACTCTGAAAAACTTCTCGCAACCCACCCCCCTCACAGGAAGTTGCAACCACTTTTAAAGACCTTTCTTTTCATCACTTCCTGTGCCTTCCTCCTACTTTACAGAGACCAATTATAGTTTCTAAATTTTCTTAGGACTGCCCAGGAGGCAGTCAATCGTTTTTGAGTTGTCACCCACTTTAGCATATGAGTTATAGACCTCCCCCCACTTAAGCATAAAGTGGGGGTATATATGCTTCTGGCGATTAAATCTAAAAGCAGACTGGGCAGAGTTAATCCAATCTTCACACATAATAGCCATGAGAGTGGAGAAAAGGGGACAGACATGGGCAATAAGAGGCAACAAAGTATAGGGAATGAGGAACCAATCTCAGACACATCATCTACCCAAATTATATGATAAATAAATATGCAAGTTACAAAACAAAGTTCTGTGGGAGGTCCAAGGTAGATTTTTTGGGGGAAAGGAGAGACCAACAAGTACAAATAGATAAATAAAAATTCTGGCTATTTTAAAACTTGTTTTTATATTTGTCCAAACTTTAGGCATCAGCAGTCAGGGGCATTATAGCAATATGTTAATGAATGATTAAATGCAAATCTTTTTTTTTCCCCCTTCTAGACAAAAGTCAACATCCCTGAGAAGGAATCAGATATGGAAGAGTTTAATTTGGAGAAGGTATATACATGACAGTGCTTCAAAAAGATTTTGGAGGATGAGAGTACATAAATCTTGGGCAAATCTTGAGTTTTATTCCTAGGTTTCTCATTGATTGACAAGATAGCTGCCTTTTGCCTTAGCCTTCCCTTATGAATGATTAAATACCCTTTTTAGTTTTATTTAGCTTTTATTGTCATGCAAAACATACTTCTATATTGGTCATTGTTGTAAGAGCAAAGTCATACATAACCAAAACTCAAAATAAAACCAAAAATACACTGATGTGAAAGACAACTCCAACAGTTCTTTATTTGGCAATGGATAGCATTCCCCATCATAAGTCTTTTAGGTTGTCCCAGATCATTGAATTGTTGAAAGTTGCCAAATTATGAATAAATATTTTTTGTAGGAATAGGAAAGTGGGTAGGTTTGATATGCTGGTTTCCTGTATGCATTCATACTGCTCTTTGTAGTAACTAGCATTCTTTTCTGTGGTTGGAAGGAAAAACAGACTAGGAAGGGCATTTCTAGCTTCACTAAAGCCCCTTGATTTAAAATACAGCATAAAAGAAATTATTCCTAATAGGTTAGTAACTCTAAGAGTAGGAAATTCTAGTTCTCTGAGAGCAGACCTCGTTAGAGTTCAGTATAGTCTCTCCAAAATGCATTTTTCACTAGGATAGCAGGCTTTCTTTAGGGCAGTTAGAATAGGTATTTAGTGTTTAATGTTACTCTGTGTTCACAGGCCCGTTTGGAAGTGCATCGATTTGGGATCACTGGTTATGGGAAGGGGAAAGAACGGATTCTTGAACAGGAGAGAGCCATCATGCTGGGTGCCAAGGTCAGGTGCTCCTTTCTGCCTTCCTGTTCTGTTTAGCGTGTCAAAGGGTTTTTAAGGTGAAACTCATTGGGAGTTGTCTAAAAATGATCACTGAGTTAAAGTCAGTAATGTATGACCCTTTTATTTCATTTCAGCCCCCCAAAAATAATTACGTGAATTACAAGGTTTTGCAAGAGCAGATCAAAGAAAAAAAAGCAGCAAAAGAAGAAGAAAAAAGAATGGTGGGTGTGATCTTTTTATTTTATTGATTTTTAGACCTTAGGGAGATTTTTTTATGTTTTAAGTCACCACAGCCCATCAGTTTAGCTCTGCACAGGAAGTCAAATCAAGTCAATAGGCATTTGCTTAATAAGCACCTACTATGTGCCAGGCATTGTGTTCAGTGCTGGGGAAAAGGCAAAAAATAGTCCCTGCTCTCAAAGATTTCCTGGACTAAGGAAGGTGTGTCCCTTCCATATTGAGGGAGCAAAGTGGAGGGGATAGGTAGGGGCCTGGGGATAAATGCTTTTGGCCCTCTCTTCTTACCAGAGAAGAAGTCTTGATCTTTTTCTTTTTCTTTTATGGGGTGTTTATAGTACTTTATTGTAAATTTTGAGTTAAGTATGCATTTCTGAGTTTCTAAACTTTTTCTATGTTGTCTGTTGACCTTCAAGTATGTCTGTGGCGTCTACAAAACTCCCATTTAATTTCTTATGCCAATCCAAAATATATAAACAGCCATGTTGGGGAAAGTCAAGGTATGGAAGGCATAATTATCTATATACAAATGTTATGTACAGGCTGAATTGGTAGTAGTCTTAGAAGGCCCTGAGACGATAATGATGATGATAGCTGACATTATATAGTGCCTACTATATGCCAGTTACCATGCTAAGTGCTTTTACAATTATTATCCCATTGGATCCTCACAGCTCTGGGAGTTAGGTACTAATAATATTAATCCTTTTTCCAAGTGAGGAAACTGAGGCAAACAGGTTAAGTGACTTGCCCAGGGTGACCCTTTCTTCACTAGATAAGAATCTGTTTTGTTTCCAGTTCTTTGCTACCATGAAAAGTACTACTACAAATTGTTTCATGGTACTTAGCAATGAAGTTTTGGGGCAAAAAAGTATGGACATTTTAGTCACTTTATTTAAAATTCCAAATTACCAGAATGAGTTGTGCCTTTTCAGAGCTTCATCAATAGTATACTTGTGTACCTATCTTTCCACAACCTCCTCAGCAGTTACTACTTCCCATTTTTGCCAATTGACTGGTTGTGAGGTGGAATCTCAAGGCCACTGTATTTTACTTGTCTCATTGCTAGTAATATGGAGCATTATTCCATGTGGTTATTAATCATTTGACCACTTCTTTCCCATGGAATGACTTTTGTTCCTATTCATTTCCTTTTTGGGGTCTATATATCTTTTTTATTTTTAAATCCTTGCCTTCAGTCTTAGAATCAATACTAAGTATTGATTCCAAAGACAGAGAAGTGGTAAAAGCTAGGCAATGGGAATTAAATGATTTGCCTGGGTCATATAGCTAGGAAGTGTCTGAGGTCAGATTGATCCCAGGACCTCCTATCTCCAGGCCTGGCTTTCTATCTACTGAACTATCCAGCTGCCCCCAAAGCCCTGGTTTGTTATCTAATATCAAATGCTTATCACAGATATTTGATAGAAATATCTTTTCCTTCTCAACTGTGTTCCTTCTTAGTCAAGATGTAATTAACATAAAAGATCTCCAATTTTGTGTCATCAAAATTATCTGTTTTCATCTTTTATAATTACTTCTGTCCCTTGTTTGGTTAAGCAATCATCTTCTACCCACAGCTGAAAAAAAAGCATATGATCTATTTCAATTCTCATTTTGTATGGTGTGATCTTTCACATATTTAGGTCATTTATGCTTTTTGAATTTATTGATAGAATATGTTTTGACATTTGGTCAAAGTCTGATTTCTGCCAGACATTTCCAGTTCTAATCAGATATGGATATCTTTCTAATGTAATACATTTTTTGGTTTACAAGGTTATATTAAGTTTAGTTATTTCTTATTCTACCTGGTCTACAGTGTTCCACTGATTTACTTTTTTATATTTTTTTTCCAGTCAATAGTGTGTCAGGCACCGTGCCAAGAGTAGATCTATAGACAAACAAGACTGCTCTCCGGAGTTGACATTGTAAAAGCTTCCATTGTTAAGAAGATGGTACCTAAAGGGAGGTGGAAAGAAGGGGGTGTCTAGAAAGCATAGTGGAGATTTGATTTCTGGGCAACATAAGATAAAAGGATGGTTCGTGGGGTGGAGTATAGGTTCCACTGGGAGCAGATTAGGAAAGAATATCTGAGCAGAAGTGGCATGATTTGGGGCTAGTGCCTATGAAATATGGTGGAGGCTCAGTTCCTAGCAAGGTAGGAGAAGAACTCCCCTCTGTGTTCAGAGCAACTCCCGGAGTTGGAGATAGAGTTGGAGTTCAGGAAGAGAAGATGGGGGAGAAAGTCAGAGGGGAGTTGGCATGATTTGCAGCTGGTCCCCAGGAAATACCAAGAAATTTTGATTATTGCTGCTTCATAATAAGATTTTGATGTCTAGAATTGCTATTTTCTCCTCTATTCTTACCTTTTCATTATTTCGTTGCTATTCCAGCTCTGTTGAATTGTATGAAGTAATCCTGCACTGTAGGTTCTTAATATATGTCTATTGAATTAAATTAGAATGCAACTGTTTGGATGGCTTTATGAGGATCAATATTTTATAGAGACATTGGAACACATGCCAGTTACTTTGATATAATAATTCTTTGAAATTCTGAAATTAGGCCCAGGTCACAGACGCTTTCAGAAAAAAGAAGAGAAAAGGTTCAGAGGATAGTCGGTGAGTGATAGCCTATGTTTTAATTTTTTTTAATATTTTATTTTCCCAATGACATGTAACAACAATTTTCAAAACATGTTCTGAACTTAAAAGATTCAGATTGTCTCCTTCCCTCCCCCTTCCTGGAGAGCTAAGCAATTTGATCTGACTTATTTATACATGTATTATCATGTAAGACAAACTTCCTTCCGTATTGGCCATTGTTGTTAAAGAGAATACTCATATAAAACCAAAATCCCCAAATCAGGGGTTGGCAACATTTGGCTCTTTCTGCAGGAGCCATAAAGTCCATTTTTTTTTCAGGTGCTGTTACAGGAGCCGCACTGTGAGCACTGTACGGCTCTCACGAAATTACATTTTAAAAAATGTGGCGTTTATGGCTCTCACGGCCAAAAAGGTTGCCGACCCCTGCCCCAAATAAAAACACAAACTAAAGTAAAAAAATAACATGCTTAGATCTTTATTCATATTCCAACAGCTCTTTTTCCAGAGGTGGACAGCATTCTTTATTATAAATCCTTCAGATTTGACCTGGATTATTATATTGCTGAGAATAGCTTAATCTCTCAGAGTTGATCATCTAACATATTGCTGGTGCTGTGTCCTAGCCTATGTTTTAAAAAGTCAATGGTTAATTCCAAAATCTTATGACTAATAATAGCGGTTTTTACTTAGCCATTTATGCTCCTGCTATCATCTGGTTTTATCTTCACTACCATCTGGTTGAGGTACAGGTAGGGTAATTATTTTATCTCCAGTTCATATATAAGAATGTAGAGGGAGAAAAGTAACTTTCTCAGGAAAACATATTTATCTCATCTCCACCAAACTGTACCACTTCTTAGATTCCCTGATTCATAGCTCAGGAATTGGAGATAGCTTGTGAACCTTTGAAATTAGCTGTTGGCTATACTGTGAAGGAGGAATTTTGGAAGGAGAGACAAGATTGCAGCAGAGTGACACAGAATGTTGTAAAACAACAGAGACGGGGGAAACCCAGTTAGAATCTTTGAGGAGTGGGGCTGGGAATTCTTATTGCCAGCCAGCCAGGAGTTGGTTTGGGTCTCTGGAGCCAAAGCGATCTCCCAGATCCAGCTCTGACCCCCTGAAGATCTCTAACCCATTCCTGTGAGCCATTTCATCAAGACCTGGAAACTGCTGAAGCTTTTAACTCTGCTCACATGCCAAGAAGACCAAGGCTGAGAGAGGGAGCTAATTGAACTGCCAGGGTTGTCTCAAGGAGACTTTGCCACCTCTCTGGGGTAGACCCAATCACTCCTGACTCCAGATTTCAACACTACTCAATCTGTATTCTAAAGAGTCAATACCTGTGTGGGTTTTAGCTTAGAATTAGATAGATAGAAGGGGAATTCTTAGGCAGAGAGTGGAGTTAGAGCATCCCTGGCTTTGCCAGGGGTTGAAGCAACTTTGACAAAAAGTCAAACTGGTGGGACATAAGGTAGAGATACTAGTGAGAGAGAAGCAACCTAAAACCCACACTCCTCAACCCCATCTTATGATATATTTTAATAACCTTGTTAATAAGAGATAGCAGTCAAATCAGTTTTGTATTGGCCTGGAATAGAGAGAGCAGCCATCTTTGCTCTTTATCCTTGAAGAAACCTCCCTGTCAGTCTAGGTCTGTCAAATCCTAGCCACCTGTCTAAATTATCTATCCAGGGTCTCTCTTCATCTTAACAATACACAATGATCTAAGATATATATAGGCCCGAGATTGCTGTTTCCAAACTCAAGATCAGTTTTAGAAGAAAAAAAAAGTTCACAGCAGCCCCAAGAGGTAAATGTTGCTCTCATCCCCCTTTTTCAGATGAGGAAACTGAAGCAATTAAGGATTAAGTGACTTGCCTAGAGCCATAGTAAATAAAAAAAAATTGATGCCTTTTCTCTTCACCTCACAGTTACCTCAATTCCATCCCTACCATCACCATTAAACTCTCTCTTGTAACAAAGAAAACCCGTTAAGAAGGAAATTTCCATACAATGACCATATCTGACTATAGATAGAGTACTCTGTCTTTTTGCATTCATTTATGTGCATGTAAAGACTATCCTTGACTTCCCTTGAGTTAACACCAGCTATAGGTGTTTCATGTATCTCCTTCATTAAATTATCTTTTCCCTTTTTTTAAACCTAGGAAGTCCAAAAAGAAAAAATCTGCTCCCAGTATTTTGTCCACAGGATCAGCAGGACAAATTGGAAAATTCAAAAATGGGACATTGATTCTGAGTAGTGTGGATATCAAGAAAATAAATTCTTCCAAAGGAATTAAATGAAACATTTATTGAATCAGCTAAAAGGAGAAAAGAAACCAAGATAATCCTCTTTATCCTAAAAGAAGACCTTAAAATTCCCTAAGTCTCAAAATGTTGAGTTGTTCTGTCTGTTCTGTGTGTTTGCTACCTTTTGATGTGATTTGCCTGTTGTATAAAATAAATATGAGTTATTTTAAAATCTAGGTTAATTTAGTTTAATGTAATATATCTTGAAAAACCAATTACGCATGTTCGTTTTTTAAGTGTTTTGTAGAAAGGGTAAGTTGAATGTTAGAGATTAGAAGGATCTTAGTGATTACCTAATTAAATCTCATCTGTAAAATGAACAGAACACTGAGGTCTGAGAGGGAAGTGACTGACTAAAGAGTATGTGCAGTAAGGAACAACATGAGAATTCAAACCTAGGCCATTTTACTCCAAATCTAATTATCTTTCCCTATTATGCCATCATATTCTATCTTCTGGGTTATAAAGTAAAAATTGACCTTAAGAAAGCTTGCAAACTTTTTGTGCCTAAAAGCTTTTACTATAGTATGACTAATTTGTATGACATTTATTTATTTATTTATTTATTTTGATTTTAAGCCCTTAACTTCTGTGTATTGACTTATAGGTGGAAGATTGGTAAGGGTAGGCAATGGGGGTCAAGTGACTTGCCCAGGGTCACACAGCTGGGAAGTGTCTGAGGCCGGATTTGAACCTAGGACCTCTGGTCTCTAGGCCTGGCTCTCAATCCACTGAGCTACCCAGCTGCCCCTGACATTTAATTTTTTAATTTACACATGCAAAAAAAAAATTAGTATTCCCATGTATATAGTAATTGTAGCTAACAGGAACTGGGCTAATCATTTTACAAACGTGTTCTCATTTGTGAAGATGGGATTAACTCTTCCCTTGCCCATTTTTAGATTTAATCACCAAAATACACACCCCACTTATCCTCAAGTGGGGGAGGTCTGTGACCCACATGTGCAATAGTGGGTAATGAATCAGAATTGACTGACTGCCCCTTGGGCAGTCCTAAGCAAAACTTTAGCTGTAATTGGTACACGTAAAATGGGAGGAAGGCACAGGAAGTGACGAAAGGTATGGTCTTTGTAAATTGCAAGAGCCTCCTGTGAAGAGAGTCTTTTTCCTTGAACTGGACCCTGGAGGAGTTCTGGCTGAGGACCTTGGACTGCTTTATATTTCTCCTTAGAGCTACCATGTGGGTGAGTGAAAGGGCTGACTCCCCTCCTTGGCTGTCTCCTGGAGGTACTAGCCTCCAGAGGGGCCTCTCATCTGGAGGAGGCCTCTTGGCTAAAACCCTTGTTAATTGACCCTTAGGCTCTCTGGCTGAGGTTACTAGAGCCCTGCTGGAGTAAAGCCAGGTCTTGAGCACATAGTCTAGCTCAGTGATGGGCAAACTTTTTAAAGAGGGGGCCAAAGGAAAGGAAATGCTCATCTGTCAGTCTGTTTCTAAGGCAACTCTTTCAAAGTTTCATTGTATTGTATCCTACTCATTGTATTTATCAGATTAGGAATAATGTCATGTGGCCAGATAGAACATTTCAGGGGGCTGCATCTGGCTCGTGGGCCATAGTTTGCCCATCACTGGTCTAGCTCGTTAAGCTAGATCTTTTACTCTGCCCTCTTCTCATTTCTCTACTTTCACTCTTTCCCTCTATTTTATAAATAAATTGCTAAAAAATCTTTTGGAGTTAATTAATTAAATTCCTGGTGACCACCCTATTAAATATTCAGTCCAACCACAATTTTTTTACCTTTACACACTTGATTCTCATAGCAACCCAAGAGGTGATATTATTCCCATGTTACATATAAGGAAACGAGGAAAACAGAGGTTAAATGACTTGCTGAAAGTCACACAGGTAATAAGGATCTGAGGCCAGATTTGAAATCAATTCTACCTGAACACCCCCAAAAAAGGATTGTATGTGAAACCATGAAGCTCAGTTTCAAGCCTCTTGCATTAAAAAAAAAAAATAGTCAATTTAGAGGCAGGTAGGTAGCACAGTGGATAGAGCACCAGGGCTGGAGTCAGGAAGACCTGTGTTCAAATTTGGCCTCATCTTTATTACCTGTGTGACTCTCAGCAAGTCACTTCACCTCTATTTTCCTCAGTTTCCTCATATGTAAAATAAGTTGAAAAAAGGGAATGGCAAACCACTCCAGTATCTTTGCTAAGAAAACCTCAGATGAGATCACAAAGAATCAGGACTGAACAACAACTACAACACACATCTAGTAAGTATGATAAGTGAAATTTGAACTTGCAAGTCCAGATTTTATCTCTTATCCTGCTTGTCCGTATGCAATGCATGTGGCTCCCAGATAGTCTCACTACCTTCATTCACTGAGAAGTAACTCCACCCACAATAATCCTTATTCCTTGATCACTCTACTCACTGGACTGACTACTAGATGCCAGCACTATAGTAACTTAATAACATTTGCTTTGCCTCGTTTTCCAAATCTGGGGGGAAAGTGGATAAAATAAAGAATATGTGAAGTATAGGGTTCTGGTTGTTTCTTTTTTGCAAAGGCAGACCCAAGAGAAAAAGTCAGCAAGAAGAGAATAAAACGAAATGAACAATACCATTTTTCTAATTGAACCAATAGAATTTTGCTGATGGCATTTAGATGGAGACGTCCTGGGCATGTGTCCAAAGTAGAGAAGGAGCTTTCCCCTTCCCCAGGTGGGATGGAGGAAAGCCAAATTCATAGGTATGATAGAAAAGAGGAAGACAATTTCTGGTAAAGTGGCTGCAATAAACATGCAGGGGAAGCAGCCACAACAGCACCTGCCAGGACATTCCAGATCCAAACCAAAAACTTCAGGTGAGGAGACAGATAAAAAGCTTGGCAATGATGCAAGGCATATGAACATGGGATCAAGAGAGCCAGTAGATTCCAAAAGGAAACAAGCCAGAATCCGTGCTGTGAATACCACCCACATTATTGGAGTCCTCCATTAAGTTTTGGGTAATGGCTGGTAGTAGGGGAGGAAAGATAGGTCTGTAAGGGTCACCCCATGTCACATGTACTGAGCTTCCCAGCTTCAGTGGATAAAGAACAAGCTCTGAAGTCAGGTGGACCTGAGTTCAAATAATGGCCTCAGACATAGCTTGG
Organism: Gracilinanus agilis; assembly: GCF_016433145.1. Classification (NCBI taxonomy): domain Eukaryota; kingdom Metazoa; phylum Chordata; class Mammalia; order Didelphimorphia; family Didelphidae; genus Gracilinanus; species Gracilinanus agilis. The sequence goes on along the minus strand of NC_058133.1, from coordinate 160,582,779 downwards.
CAAGTTACTTAACCCTGTTTGCCTCAGTTTCCTGTTATAGAGAAATGAGTAAATCCTTAATCTTAGGTTAAAAGGGAGCGATATAGGTGAGGAGGTGATAGGAGGAATGAAAGGGGATGGCTGAATGTAGGGGAGGAATGAATGAGGAGGTATATTGGATGGCAAGGGAATGAATGGGAGTATACAGGAGGGTAGCTGGAACAGGCTAGACACTGAAGCTAGAGACAGGGGAGACTGGGGAGATATAGGCAGGATCCTTCAAGGTGAGGAAAGGTATCTCTATAGATACAAAGGAGTTGGGCCAGTCAGATATTTAAATCTGCTGAAAGGCTCCTTCCTGTCAGTGAAACTGATGGCAGGAGGAAGTCTCAGGTAAGACTTTCTGCCAAGATGGTTGCCCACAGTACCCTCAAGAAATAAAAGAATAATTCCTTCCCCCTTCAGCCCTTGCCTCAATCTTCAACACAATGATTCACCAGAGGGTTTGAGTAAGTAACAAAGGAGATTTATTAATACCAGGGTTAATCAGAAGGAGAGAGGGGTTTAGGGTTTTGTAATAGCCAATAGGGAGAAAGCTAAAGGTGGGGGAAGGGTCACAGGAGGATTAGACTGAGAGAGTCAGGAAGATTTGGTTGCCTTAAAGTTTTTACTAGATCAATAAAATAAGGGATAGCTTGATTCAAGGATGTTCTACTTGCCTACAGAAAACTAAAACCCACAAAGTCTAAACCAAAACCAAAAACACCCTCCCAGAGCCTAAAGGGAAATTTAGGAAAGATAACGGGTATAATATGGAGAGGTCAGGGAGAGGTCTAGAGAAATCAGCTAGGTTCAACTTGTCCAGAGACAAAAGCACAGGCCAAGGCAAAGCCAAAAGCCAAAGCAGAGCCTCAGAACTAGCTCTCCTCAAGTCTCAGGTTCCAACTGACTTTCTGTGAAGATTCTAAGACTTAATTGCCAGGGCTGTTTACAGTTGACTCTTGAAAGAGCAAAAGCCTCTGTTGCATCCTTGCATTACATTCCTCATCTGTAAAATGAGCTGGAGAAAGAAACGGCAAACCACTCTAATATAAGCAAAGAAAACATCAAATGGGGACATGAAGAGTTAGACACAACTAATTAACTACAGCTCCTTCTAGCCAATGAGGAGTGAGAAATGTTTCATTGCTTTGGAATAACAGAGAAATACCTTTTTTAGATCCTTAGTCCTACAGCAGAGGGGATCAGCATCAAGGGCATATGTGGTCTGTTCAGCTAGAAAAAGGTACCCACTTGTAAAAAGGAAAATAGGTCCTTGGACACATTGCTACTCATATCTGATGGTCTAGGCCCTATTCAGTGATACTGTTGTTGAAAAAATATGTAAACAAAAATGTAAAGTGACATCTTTGGGAGAGATCTAAGTGCATCCCCTCTGTCTAAGGTGCAATTTCCAGCATTCTGATGTCATCAGGAGAATAAGTGGAAAAGATGGGGTTGGTGAAATCAGCAAAGGAGTTAAAGAATTTTAATAAGGGCTTTAGACAAATTTTAAAAACTAGAATTTTTCTAATGTGGGCTGACAGTGGGCTGTGAGGGTAGTCATAGGAACGGAACCCTCATACTCTGAATTCTTGGCATTTCTCACTAGTTCACACTAGTTAAACAATTAGTTCAATTAGAACCAACTGCAAGTAGTTCCAGCATGAATTGCAGATTGACCAATTACCTATTCTGTGTACTGGATCTGTAATATTCTCTATTGGGCATCAGCTTTATGCCTAATATGTTTTATTGAACTGAAAAGACCTATATTGGTCCTCCAGTGTGCTGCATCCCTCCGCCATGTTCTCATTCTAGAAGGGCAGCAAGATCACTCCTATATTGATAGAGGATGACAATGTGGACAGTGGGGGAACCTGGGGGACTCTGGCATTCCAGAAGAACCCCTCATACTTGCTCATGCTCCTTATTCCCTACGGCAACAAACCCCAAAACATACCTCCACCTGAGTCTGGAATGGGAGACGCCAAGTTATGAGACCCCAATAAATATTCCAACCCTGATTTACAGGGTGTGGAAGCTGCCACTCTATAGTGGAGCTACTTCTCCATATTATCAGCTCCAAAGAGGCTATCCCTGGGCTTATCCATCAGTCCTAAGGCTACCTGATTAGTCTCCAGATGATTTCACCAGCTATTAGGCCATTATACCACCAAAAACCTCTTCTTCAAATAAAATTCTTTTCTTACTTCTGAATTGAACAGAGTTTGAGTCTCCCATTCTTGGGGTGAGACCCTGCTCCAAACTTGGGTGTGTTTCTCCCACATCATTTCCCTTCCATCCTAGAGGAGAGGATCTTCCCTGTTCTTTTTCTCCGTCTTTTGCTTATATCACTGCCCCGACCCAATGCCTACCTTGACAACATATCCCTCTCAGAGGGCAGGAACAGAACAATGGAGAAGACCAAAGGAGAAGAAAGGTAACAAGGGGAAGAGTGGAAGGCAAGAAGGATTGGTGAGTATTCTGTAGAGGTTTTCTTCACAAAAGAAATTAAATGAAAGCCATCCAAAAGAACTGGAATATCCCATTTCAAACAACTCCACCTTAATATTTGATTTTAAAAATTGTATCCAAATGGATAGTGTCATTTATTCAAAAGCATACTATTTTAGGTACATGTTTCTCCTGGGAACATCAGAATTGCTTCCTTAACTCCTAGTCCCTTGCAACTACTGAGGCAAGTCAAGTTTCTGTGAGAGGGCAAGGAGATGGGAGAAGTGTGCTATATTTAAAGTCACGGGAGTGCTGGAATCAGCTCAAATGGCTGGGGAGAGCTAATTGTTAAATTTTCAGTGTGAACATGTCTCCTCAGAAATTAGCAAATGCTATAAACCAAGGCTTGATTTAATGTTTTGTTGATTATTTAGTTTTAAGAATGTGATAGCGAAAATGTTAGTATTACACATTAAACTTAAAAGCATGCTGAGTATACAATTCCACCCCCACCCCCAGAGTTAGTTTTTAAACATTTATCAGCATTCTCTTGTCTAGAGGGGAAAGGGAAAATTTTTTTTCTAATTATAATTTTACTATACATGAAATTATAACTTTCAAATAATAGAATAGTGTTCAGGTGGTCTAGAACAGTTATACTAAGTGTCCTGTGGAATTCTAAAGAGCATGGCATGGGGCACTGAAAATCACTATCAATGAATGCTGTTTATGTTGAGAAATAAAATGTGAGAAGGGTCCATATCTGGGGAAATGAGTTGAATAGCTGACATTGCCTCTCCTTCCAAAGTGAGCTCCTCTGCCTAATAACCTAAGACGGGAGCATCAGAGTTAGAAAGAATAAAGTGAGAAGAGCATCCAGGGAATAAGTAAAGACAGAAATAGCTTAACCCAGTACCAGACAGTATGTCTTCTCCCTATAATGTTTTAGGAAAAGTAAGAAGAAAAAAACTCAACCACTGTGTTTGCTCGCCACGGTTTGGCATCCTTCTTGCTCTTATTAGGGAGAGATCTAGTTATATTTAGAGAGCTGACTCTCAATCTATATTTTGGTGACTTATCACTCACCTTCATGTTGGTCTAGAGACCTCAGGTGAAAGTAATTAAATTAATAACTTATATTAAAATAATACCTTACCTAGAAGAGTTTTGCATTTCATGTTCAAAATCTAACTGGAAAAAGTTAGTATGCTTTTATCGCCTTTGGAAATCATCTTTGGAACTCTCACCCTGGGGCTCAGGGAGCTTGATTGTTGAATGAGCACAAATTTACCTAAATTACTCAATCTAGCTGGCCACTGGCCCCAGACTTCAGACCTCACCTGCACCTAACTATGGCAGTCCAAGATGAGGAGTGGTTGTGAACTCTTATCTCTTTAACGAGCAAGAAGCAAGTTCAGAAAAGCAAGCAGCACCTGTGTGGCTTGGACACTATGAGTAGAGAAGGTTCTTTTCACAATCTAAAACATACAGTAGAAATAACAGGGCAAGAATCCCAGCTCTTTCACTAAATTAGCAGAGGTTTCAAGCTGGCTAACGATGACTGTGTACAACAGCAGTTTGCTATTTCTTAGACCCAATCCCAGGTCAGGAACATGCAAAGTTCAGACCTGGAATCAGAGGGAAGGAGGGTAGGAAATCATACTTTGCCCTGAACTAGTTCGCTTTAGGAATGCTAAAAGCTTGCAGGTACCCCCCAGGTTGCCTGTCCCTGAGAACCTGGAATAATACAACACAAAGTACCCTAAGAAAGTAGAATCAGGACTAACTCAGACATTCCTTCCAGAATTATGCAGATCTTGGCACTAAAATAATCTGAAGTCGGAAAGTAAGCTGGAAGGAGAAAAAAAAAGAATCCAACTTTATAAAGCTATTTTGATGAAAGGGATGCTCAAGACACAAATTTATTTATTTGTTTGTTTGTTTGTTTATTTATTTATTTATTTAATTTTAAACCCTTAACTTCTGTGTATTGACTTATAGGTGGAAGATTGGTAAGGGTAGGCAATGGGGGTCAAGTGACTTGCCCAGGGTCACACAGCTGGGAAGTGTCTGAGGCCAGATTTGAACCTAGGACCTCTGGTCTCTAGGCCCGGCTCTCAATCCACTGAGCTACCCAGCTGCCCCCCACAAATTTATTTATTTTTATTTTTAATATTTTCCCATAGTTATGTGTTTCATGTCCTTTCCTTCTCCCCAAAATCCCCCTAGCCCCCAAAGCCAATGCACAATTCTACTGGTTTTACATGTATCATTGATTAAGACCTAATTCTATATTATTGATAGTTGGACTAGAGTTATTATTTAGTGTCTTCATCCCCAATAATATCCCTATCAGCCCATGTCAAGACACAAATTTAGTAGGAGTGTGACTCCAAAACTAAAGCTCCAAAGAAAATTAGGATTAAGTACTCACATTCTAATATGTGTGTGTGTGTGTGTGTGTGTGTGTGTGTGTGTGTGTGTGTGTGTTAGATATTTTTGACCCCTTATTATGACAGAGTTTATATGGGAGATATATATGGTCAAAAAGGGAGACTAATTAGATGGGATCTGGGAATGGTTCTGCTTTGTCTTGATAATCTTAAGAATAGAAAGGGAAGGTAAGACTAATACACTAAGAAGGAAATGGAAAGAAAGGTTAGGGAAAATGTCTCACATCATTGGGGTGCACAAATATGGAAATAAGGAGGAAGGAGGGTGGAAGGAGCAGCTTGCACTTGAATCTCACTTTCATTTAATTTGGTTATAAGTAGGAAGAACACACAGCCAGGCAAAGAAATAAATTTAATTCATCAAGGAAATAAGAGAAAGGAGAAAGAGGAATTATTGGAAGGGTAGATTAAGGGAGGCATTAGTCTTAAGCAAAACAAAATCTAAGTATTTATAAAAATATTTATAACTTTTTAGATAGCAAAGAATAGATATCTGGAAGTATCTGATCCTCCTCCATTAAGGAGCAGTTCAATAAATTATCATATGTAAAAATATAATTGAATACTATATTGTGTTATAAGAAATGTTGAGCTATGACTTCAGAGAAACCTGGGGACAATTACAGGAACTGATAAAGAATGAAGTGAACTACTCGGTACAATTTACTAGACAATATTGTAAAGAAAAACATTATAAGAATCAGGAACTTTGATTAGTGTAATGACCAACTAAAATTCTAAAGGACTAATAATGAAATTTATTTTTGTTATTATAGTTATATATCTTTTGATGGAGAGTTAAAATAATCAGAGTGCAAAATGGAATGTGTGTGTTTATGTGTGTGAGAGGCTAATGTGGAAATTTGTTACAAGGGTTTTGTTTTGCTTTTGGTCTCAATTGAGGGTAGGGGACAGAAGGGACAGAATATGGATTTTTGCTGACTGAAAAAAATAAAATGAAAAATTTTAAAAGGTGTATTATATTGTTGGTGGAACTATAAATTGATACAACCATTCTGGAGAGCAATATGGAACCATATCCAGAGGGCCATAAAGCTATGCATGCCTGTTTATCCAGCAATACTACTCCTGGGTCTGAATTCCAAAAAGATCAGAGATAAGGAGAAAGGTCCTACCCTTACAAAAATATTTTAGCAGCTTTCTTTGTAGTGGCAAAGAATTGGAAATTGAGGGTGTCCCTCAATTGGAGAATGTCTAGACAAGCTGTGGTATGTGGTTGTAATGGAATACTATTGTGCCATAAGAAATAATGAATAGGATGAGTTCAGAAAAACCTGGAACTGATGCAAAGTGAAGTGAGCAGAACCAAGAGAACAGTGTATACAGTAACAGAAATATTGTACAATGATCAACTGTGAAGGACTAAACTATTATCAGCAAAACAAATTTCCAAGATATTCACAAGGGATTTATGATGAAAAATGCTATCCACAATCAAAGAAGGAACTTTTGGAGTCTGGTTAAAGATCAAAGCATACCATCATCCACTTTATTTCCTTCGTGAGTTTTTTTTTAATTGTAGATGTGATAGATGTCTTCTGTCAAGGCATGAGCAATTTGGTATTGCATGAAAGTACTGGTATGATTATTGTTAAGGGACTTAGGAAACTTCAGAGTGGCCAACAGATAAACAAAGTTTATAGCCATTTTTAAAAATCTGCAGAATAACGTACTTAGCAGGAATATATTTAGCAACCTTTCAATTGATCATGATTAATATAAGAACTGGCTTATGTTACAAAGAAGTGGATAATCTGGCAGGTTTTAGGCAATTTGGGTAGTGAGAAGGGATAAAGGTGATGAGGTGATTTGGAGGAGGAATGAAGGGGATAGCTGAGTGTATGGAAGGGATGAATGGGTAGGTGGTATACAGAAAGGTAAGGGAATGGATGGGAGTATACAGGAGGGTAGCTCAAACAGGCTTATTCACTGAGGCTAGAGACAGAGGATACTGAGGAAATAAGCTGGATCCTTCAGGCAGGGAAGGTATCTCTAAGGTACAAGAGGAATTTGGGCCAGTCAGAAATATTTTAAATCTGGCTGGAGGGCTTCTCTTGTTAATTTCTAAAATCCCTTGAGGGAGGAGTCAAAGGGCTCCTCCCTGCCAATGAAACTGATAGCTGCAGGAAGTCTCAGGTAGATACTTCCTGCCAAGATGGATGCCTACGGTTCCCTCAAGAAATAAAAAGAAAATAATTCCTTTCCTCTTTAGCGCTTGCCTTAATTTTCGATACAATGATTCACCAGAGGCTTTGAGTAGGTAACAAAGGAGATTTGTTAATGTCAGGGATAATCAGAAGGAGAGAGGGGTTTAGGGTTTTGTAACAGCTGCTAGGGAGAAGGCTGATAGTGGGGGAAGGGTCACAGGAGGGGTTAGACCAAGAGAGGCCAGCTCTCCCAGTCAAGAAGGTTTGACTGTCTTTTGAAATAAAGTATTTATCAAATCACTAAATTAGGGGTGGCTTGTTTTAGAATGCCTTACTTGCCTACAGAAACTAAAACCATGATGTCCAACCACCAAGCCCACCCTTCCTCCCAGAGTCCAAAGGGAAATTCAAGGAAATAGCAAGGATGTAATATGGAGAGATCAATCTAACTAAAATTTTTAAAAATTATGTTTTCAGTTCCGGGTTAAGATGGCGGCAGAGTAAGAAGCAGCTCTTAACCTCTCCTGACCGAAACACACAAAACTCCTCAAGGGGACATAAAAACAAGTCCAGACGAACGGAGGAACCCCACAACAGGACACAGCGTGGAAGGTACGTGGAATCGAGACATTTCCAAGCTAAAAAGGGCTCTCACTCAAGCGCAAGCTGAGCAATCGCCCCACCCCCACCCCTCCACACTCTCCTATAGCTCTGAACCCAGCTAAAAAGAAATAGAGCAAGTTTGGGGCACCCATCGAGTCATCAGCAGCTCCGGGACCTGTTCCTGAGAGCAGCAAGACTTAGGACCCCATTAAGTCAAGAACTCACGCGAAATCTGAGCGCGCGCGCGCGCGGGAGCGGACGCTGGGAGCGGAGCACCGGCTGAGCAGAGGCAGGCGTGGGGGGAGGTAAACACAACCAGGAACTAAAGCCTAAGTGGGGAACCAGTGCAGACCGGTATACGACTGTGGAAGTAGCGCCCTGAGACTTGTAAAGAAACCTCCTGCAGAGGTTCAAGCAAGGGAATCCACCAGGGGGTTTGACCTTGGAAAAAACGAGATCTCAGTCCTCAGGAGCCAATAGATCTCAGACAGACACTGAGAGCGAGGATAAACCTGAGAAGCTGCTGGGCTAATGATGGCTAACCAGTTACAGGAAATTCAGAAGAGAAAGAATAATAACAAAAAAAAGAAGTCTTTAACACTCGACAGCTTCTACACAGAGAAAATCCAGACAACCGAGCAAACAGAGGAGGAGAACAAACAACCATCCAGACCCTCCCCAAATAAGGAAAACTCCTCACAACCTATGGAAGAGTTCAAATCTGAGATTTTGAGGAAAATGGAAGAGATCTGGCAAGAAAATAACAGCTTAAAAGGTAGAATCTTGCAACTGGAAAGCGAGGCTCAGAAACCAAATGAACTGATAAGCAAATTGAACACAAGAAATGACCAGATTGAAAAGGAATACCAGAAGATTATGGCCGAAAACAAGAAGATTATGGCCGAAAATCAAAAGATTATGGCCGATTACCAGAAGATTATGGCCGAAAATCAATCCCTAAAGGCTAGAATTGAGCAAGTAGAAACTAATGATCTCTCAAGACAACAA
>NC_058133.1:160551989-160569099 GCF_016433145.1 Gracilinanus agilis | reverse complement strand
GGGGGGGGGGGGGGGGGGGGGGGGGGGGTTGAAGGGGAAAGGGGAGCATGAATCATGTAACCACGTTAAAAACGAATATTAATAAATGTTAAAAAAAAAAAAAAATTATGTTTTCAGCTTTTATCACCTCCTGGCATATTGGAATAATAAGTTCTATAAGTTTGATGTTCCTTGAATGAATCAGTATTCTCTTTTATTTTTCTGAAATGTATCTATTTCATGCTTCAATGGACAGCATCTGACCACATTTTTCCAGTGGTACATTTGATGAATTTTACTGTGCTTGCCATTTGTCAATTATTAAACAAAATAAAATATTTGCTATGGTAGAAAAGAATGCATCCATCTATGCTATTCTCCTACGAGATATTTTCCGGGTAAATATTAAGATTCACACTAGACTTATAAAGGAAATGTTTAATATGTCTCTGAACTAAATTTTCCAGCTAAGGGCATTCATGGATGCTTCCAGCATAGCTTCGGGATCCAGAGGACATTAGCCTGGCTAGGGCTGATGTGAACTTATGCTAGAGACTATAATAAGAAAAGCCAAGGTAAAGATTCAGGGCTGGAAGGAGACAGAAGTGAGGTGAAAGAATGTCTCCTGTAGCAGGAGTGATCTAGGAGCCAAGTCTCTCTTGGATATTGTGACTGTTGTTATTTTCCTGTTCTTGGGGTTCAGACACTTGAAGACTGACTTGGAAGCACTACGGTAGACCACAGAGACTTATGGCAGGGTCATACTGGAAATCCTGGGCAAGTCATTTAATCCAATTGCCTAGCCCTTACTGTTCTGCCTTGGAACCAATACTTAGTTCTAAGGCAGAAGGTAAGGGCTTAATAAATAAATAAAATTTCAGTGTGAGCATTTATACTTCAGAAACTGGCAGATGCTATAAATCAGGACTTGATTTATTGTTTGTTGATTGTAGAGACTTAAGAAAGTGACTTAGTTATTTTGCTCATTTATCATTCTAATCAATAGGTGTGAGATGATATTTCAAAGTTGTTCTGATTGGCATTTTTCTAATCAATAATGATTTAGAGCATTTTTTTCATACAGCTATCCGTAGCTTTGATTTCTTCATCCAAAAGAAAGGCTCACATTCTCATTACTACAAGGTTACTATAAACTTTTACTACTGTTTGTTTTATGTCTGTCTTATTCCAATGATCTTTTCTATTTCTTAACCAAAACCAGAGAGTTTTGATAATTACTATTTTATAATAGTCTAAAATTTGGTACTGTTAGACCTTCTTCCTTTACATTTTTTTCCATTAATTCTTTTGATATTCTTGACCTTTTGTTCTTCCAAATGAATTTTGCTATTTTTTCTACTTCAATAAGATAATTTTTTTGGTAACTTAATTGAGTTGGCATTGAATAAGCAAATTAGGGGGGCAGCTGGGTATCTCAGTGGATTGAGAGCCAGGCCTAGAGGCCCGAGGTCCTAGGTTCAAATCTGACCTCAAACACTACTTAGCTGTGTGACCCTGGGCAAGTTATTTAATCCCCATTGCATAGTACTTACCACTCTTCTGCCTTGAAACCAAAACATAGTATTGATTCTAAGGTGAAAGGTAAGGGATTTTTAAAAAAAAGTAAATTAGTTTGGGTAGGACTGTCATTTTAATTATATTGGCTTTGCTCACCCATGAACAATGAATATTTCTCCAATTATTTAAATATGACTATTTGTTTTTATAATTTTGTTCATGTAGTTCCAGGGTTTGTTTTGGCAAATGACAAATGTTGGAGGATTTAGTAGCCTGCTGCTACAAGATCTTGCGTGGGTTTGAGCACCTGGAAGGGAAACCAGGAACTGGGGGAATGTGGGTGGAAGGGTTAAAGATTAAGGTAGGAAGGACATAAAGAGAGAAAATAGACACAGAGACACAGGAGTCATCAGCATCACATTCAGCCTGTCAGCTCCTTAGATGGTCAGAGTTCAGAGGTTCTGGAGTGACTGAGCAGAATTACCTTTATTAAGGAAAATAGGAATGGGGGATATGGGATGTCAATCAAACAGTTGTCATGGCAGAAATATTAGCAACAAATTGGTAATCAACAACAAGATAAAAGAGATGGATCCTAAGACAATGGAATAGCCAATGCCCAGACCAGAAGTTCATTTGAAGGTCCTTCTTCCTTCTGCACACTGGCACCATCTCATTCAGATGCTGAGTGTAGGTCTTTTGCATTACAAAGAAGCTAGTGAATTTGCTTGCCCATCTTCCAGCCTGGAGACAGTGGGAGAGGTTTGAGTTCCACAAAATTTGAGCCCCAATCAAATTTAAGGATTCAGAAATCAATCATGTGAAATATTAGAAATATATCCATAAATCTGGTCCATGAGCACTTTGCTCATTAGAGTCAGCTTTTGAATATGTCTTTAATACTCTCATGAGTCATTATACCTGAAATCCTACAAAGGGGATGTGGAAAAATGGGGACACCAATATGTGTTGGTGGAACTGGGAATTTATCCAGGCATTTTGGAGAACAATCTGGAGTTGTGCCCAAAGAGTTATAAAACTTTGTATACCTCTTGACTTGGCAATACCACTATTAGGTTTGTTTCCTAAGGTAATCAGGGGAAAAGACTATGTTTAAAAGTATTTATAGCAGCTCTCTTTGTAGTAGCAAAGAACTGGAAGCCGAGGAAACGCCCATCAATGGGGGAATGGCTAAATAAGTTGAAACATATGATTGTGATGAAATACTTAATGAACAGGTTAATTTTAAAAAACATGGAGAGACCTACATGAAATCATGAAATAAGCAGAACCGAGAGAACATTATATTTGGCAACATGAGTATTATTTGGATAACAACTTGTGCATGGCCATCTTCAGAGAAGGAACTGATAAAGAGAAACAAGCAAGACATAGTTTTAGATATACATTTGTGTATACAAACATACATATGTATATTTTGTCAAATATTGCCTTCTCTAAAGTGGGGAGGGAGGGAAGAGCTGGAGATACTTGGGAATTTTAGTGCTAACAAAAACATAAAGGCAAAAAAAGTGACTTTGAAAATATAACATCACAGATTCAGGTTAAAAGTATGCTGTGCATCCTTTTCTTGGGGAAAGATATAGTTAAGTATTTGCCAGTGTGGGAAACCTTCATTACATTGTTTGAGATCAGGCTTTTTCCTTAACCAGGATGTATAGGTGTCAGTGACCCCAGAAACCTTGCAAAGGAACTAGAGATTGCTAAAGTAATATAAGGAGTTTCCTCCCATCATACATTTCAATTAACCAAAGGTCTTAACTGCCTATATGTTGGCCAAACAGCTGTTGTTTCCTTGTTCCTTTGTTTAAATTCTATGTAATATAGAACCTACAGAGACTAGGGGAAGCATGTCATCTATTTTGGTTCTCCCCTCTGCTGGACAACCTAATAAATGTCTTTCTGAAACTTTTTTTCATGTTTTGGTTTGTTTTCAACCAACACTAGCACATTCCTGCTTGTGAGGCTTTTCTTGTTCCAGATGACACCCAATCTAGAGGACTCAATATGGCTGCAGGGCTCAGACCACTTCCCTTTGAATGGGACATTGTGGCTAGAGGAACTTGGAGGGTTCACCTATCCAGTGATAAGACACTCTTAAAGTCCACTCATCAAATCATAGCATCTTTACCAGTCATCTGTGGCAAGTTTTTACCTGCTCTTATTCCTATAAACAGAAAGTGGCTGTAGTATAGATTTTAGATGGTCACAAATCATAGAACACTATAATCTTCAAAGAATCAAAATTTCCAGGGATCCAAAGGACCACAAGGAGATTCATAGTGGGTCTTACTAGGCACATTATCCAATGATGATTTGCATGCAAGAGATGGTGTAAAAGATATTACTCATGAAAATGTATAATTGGTAAAAGAAGTGGGCTAGTCATGAGGCAAGAATGAAAGAATAGATTGACGGTCTGATTGTTGCATTGATAACCACAGAATATTAAAACCAATATCACCTGTCACTGAAGAACAGGCAAGGCATTTTAAGGAAAAGGCAGAAGATATATATGGCAGGCAGGTCAAACCTCCTTGAACATCACCTCTCCTCAGACTCTGGTGGAGGTAGACCAAAGACCATAGGAATAGCAGTGCCCCTCTGCCCTCCTGTCTTGCTTCTAGCTTGGTCTTATGCTACTATCAAGGTGAGCAACTCTTGTAAAGATGCAACCTGGCAGCTGTCCCTACAGGTGCTGCAGCCCCTGCTTCTTCAGTAGCCACAGATGAAGAAGACACATAGAAGGAACTTCTCTAAATTCTCTGTGTTGGAGAAAAGGAGCATTGACTCTACTAATTTACTGTTAAGTAAAAGAAGCCGACAACTTCAAATACCCGCAGAAGTAATTATCATAACTATGTTTAGGTATAGGGTACCATTCTTATTTCATCCATCTCTCTCCTCCAGCTGGTGACCTCTTGGATGAACTAGCAGAAAGAGTTCAAACCGAAAGAAAACTAGAGAGAAATTCAAAGCTGAGTAATAATCATAGACCACACCTTCCTCAGGTTATTGGCAGTGTCAAAAGAATTTATTTCAAATCTGGTTAAGACAGTGGTAAAACTTAGATTTTCCAAAAAGTAATACATAAAATTTAGCCAACCCCAAAAGACCAAAAAACACTTGTGTTTCCAATTCAAAAAATACAAATGTTTGCAGCTACCGATACAAAAATTAGAAAAAAGTTTTCTTTCCTTTCCTCCTGTCTCCAGTGACACATGAGCACAGATGGAACCAACAATTGTCAATAACTCCCAAAAATGAACAACAGAAAGTGACCACACTATAGGAGGAACAAGGATGAGTAAAGAGAAATGGGGGAAAAATTTTTTTTTGAACAACCAAACAAGACACAATGCTTTTTCTTACTTTTTAAGTTCCTTTGCCAACATTTAAACTAACATCTTTCATGCTTCATACAATAGTTTGGTGCAAAGGCAGCAATTCTATTTCATGCATTTTAACTCTCTTGCTTTGCCCCATGGTGCCTCTTGGCTGTGCTTCCATCACTGCTGATTGAGAAAGCCTAGTGTGTAATGTTGAAAGGAAGAGTAGGAATTCATAACCACCATAGTTCCTTTCTTCTCTCCATCCAAATCCCACTCCTCCTCTCAACCCCCAACACTGAGGTGGCCCCAGTCTTGTTTATGCTTAACACCTACCAGAAATATCTTTCCTGAGCCTGAGGCCTATCCTGGGACTCAGCCTCATGGTTTTATCCTCAAGTATAGCATGCGACATCCACAGGTGATGAACTTTGACTGTTTAGGAAAATACAAATAGATGCTCACAGAAGAAACCACAGTGTGACTAATCTCCCGATTCCCTTATCTACTTAGAAACAGCTTAATTCATTTAAAGAGCCAGTATACTCCCATTGGAGATTGTTCAGTGGAAGTTCAGACATTTATCAATTACCTATAAACATCTTAATACTCTTAAAGTGACTACCTTTTAGATTTGGGTTCAGTTTGCATTTTGTACTATGTCCAGACACCACTTGTGTGTAAGGCTGTTCACTGTATGTGAGGACCTCAATTCTAAAAAAAAGGCCTATCTGTATGTGTGTGTGTGTGTGTGTGTGTGTGTGTGTGTGTGTGTGTGTGTGTGAGAGAGAGAGAGAGAGAGAGAGAGAGAGAGAGAGAGAGAGAGCAAAAATCTTAAGTGAAAGAGGCAGAAGTTCTGACCCATCTCTTCCAATGACCCACAAGGGTTTCTGCCCATTTAATGCCTTGATGGCTAACAATGAGAACACTGATGCTTATAACACTTGTACAAGGTGACTCATTAAAATTGGCCCCTCTTAAAGCCAGAGCACTTGGGATTTTTTAGTAGTTAAAGTAGGCCTATTTATGCCCCAAACCAGGCCAGCCATCCTACAAAATTACACTGCTGATCACCAGAGAAACTTGATGGGAGATTGGATCAGTGACAAACCCTGTACAATCAACTATTCTGAAGAGAAAGTTATTAGCAAAGGTTTCAGAGACATTGGATAGTCCTTTTCAATTTTAATTTTATTTTTTAAGGCTTCTTGCTGTTCCTTGAAGAAGGTACTCCATCTCCAGACTTCTGGCATTTTTACTGTCTGTTTTCTATGCCTGAAATGTTCTTCATTCTCATTTCTGCCCCCTGGCTTCCCCAACTTTCTTCAAGTACTAACTAATATCCCATTTTCTTTCCTTATCCCCTTTAATTCTAGTGTTTTCTCTTTGTTGATTATTTCTAACTTATCTTATACATATAGCTTGCTTGTATATAGTTGTTTCTTTGTTGTCTCACCCATTAGACTGTGAGTTCCTTGAGAGCAGGGACTACCTTTTACTTTTCTTTGTATTCTCCATGCTTAGTGTAGTGCCTGACACATCATAGGTGCTTAATACGCATTAACTGGCTGACCATTCACTCTTAGCCAGTAGAGGTAGGTTACACTGTCCCATATTACTGATGGTGAGAATGAGGCACAGAGAGATTAAATAATTTGCCTGGGACCTTCACAGTGAGTCAGCAACAGAACCAGAGTGAAAAGTTGCAACTTCAGAAACCTGTAGTTAGGACCTGGAACCTTGGAAAATAAATACTATCACTTCATGTCTTCTTTAGTTAATTTCCAGTTTGAGCTGTTTTGATTCCTTTATGTTTAAAAAGGAACCCCAAGAGATGCTACCACAGCAAAACAAACCAAACAAAAAAAAAACCCCAAACACAACTTTCTACTTTTTTAAAGGAAAAGAAAATTTCAGAGAACACCCCTTAGGGACAATATAGTTCTTCTATTTGCTGTTTGTTTTCCAACCATGTTCAAAAATGTTCCTTTCTAACTAGCTGAAGCCCCTGTCTTTTCCTGTGTCACTGACCTCCCTTTTCAGGGAAATCCAAGAACTCTGTTTTCATTCTAAAGCTAGTGGCTCAATTTTTTATGGATGGTGAAGTATGGTGGGGTAGGATAGGATGGTCAGGGAGCATCTCCTGAGGTTGTAGGGGGTCTAACACTGTCCCTTTTGTTTAAGGTTCTAGATCTACCTCACTAAATTTCTTCCCTTAGAGTTAGTAGAAACTGAAATACAGTGGAAAACTCCATTTTGATGCTGATGCTAGATTACATAAAATGACAAACATTACAGCTATTTCAGGTTAGGCTTCCTGGGTTACTATGGAAAAAATGTCCAATTCATTACTTTGCATATGAGGCAGCATGGTTAGAGTGGCCATATAAGAAACTCCAGGGATGGTATGGCAAGGCGCCTAATAATTATATTTTACAATATTCACAAATTCTACCTCCAAAGAATATTTTATCCATCACCCATATTCACAGGAACCTGGGAAGAGGAAGCAGACGGTGTGGTACCAGAGCCAGACTTATCATATATTGACTGAGTGTATATTTGGCTACTAGAATGAAAGACAGATTCTAATTTTTTTTAAGAGTAGGTTTTGATAAAGTAGAGGGCACAGAGCACTTAGAACAGTGAGAATGATTAGTCATTTTTCAGTTGTGAATGACTTCATGATCCCCCTTCCTTTTTTTTTTTGTTGCAAAGTTACTAGAGTTATTTGCCATTTCCTTCTCCAGTTCATTTTACAAATGGAGAAACTGAGTGACTTTCTGAAATTTAAGGGACTTACTCAAAGTCACACAGAGAGTATGTGGCTGAAACTGGATTTGAATTCAGGAAGAGGAATCTTCCTGACTCTAGGACCTGTTCTCTATCCATTGGCCCACATAGCTGTCCCTAGAAAATGATAGGGGATGTATAAGAAGTGCCCTTCCTCTTGGTAATAGACCCAGGTCTCTTATAAGGCATTTTGCCCAGGGAAAGTTGGGGATTGTTGGGCTCAGGCAGGATCTAAAATGTTTTAATCAGTTACATTGTGGCCTAGTTACCTTTGTCTACATCTTTATGTTGGATTCAGTGGTTTTATAAACTTCAGAACAGAAAAGAGAAGTAAAGCAAGATCATATGTAATAGTTGACCTTGTCAGATCAAGGTCTAGGAAGCTTTCAGAGATGTGTTAAAAAAAAGAAAGAAAGGAAGAAAGAAAGGAAGAAAGAAAGGAAGAAAGAAAGAAAGAAAGAAAGAAAGAAAGAAAGAAAGAAAGAAAGAAAGAAAGAAAGAAAGAAAGAAAGAAAGAAAGAAAGAAAGAAACAGTATCACCACTGAATATGCTAAAACTACTTTAGGGTAACATTATTTACAATGGAAAATGGGATCCTTAATATTTCACACTATTTCAAATTTCATCCTTTCTCACTAAACTCTGCTTCATAGGATTAAGTTGATTTCATAGCTGGCCTATTATAAACTTTTGAAAGTTGGTTTTGTTTTGTTTTTATGTACAAAGGATGACATTGTCATATAGGAAAACAATAGAGACTCTGATGAGAGACAATTACAATAACTCCATATAATTCTATCCTGAGACCTAGGAGTCCACTGGACTGCAGGAATGACTCACTATCTTTTCTTTTTAAATGCCCCAGAGACAAAGATGAGTGGTGCAGACTTGCCCCTCCTTCTGGCATCTGTCCTTGTTCTCAATAAACTGGACATTGCTTTGAAGAGGAAATGAAAGAGGAAGTACAACCCCATCCATTTTATTAAATTTTTCATTTTGAGGTGCTGGTCATGGAAGGTTGGCTTCTCTACTCATCTTCTACACTCAAACACCGGGGGAAGGGGAGGTAAAATTTAGGAGAAGGCATATAGCAAAGGACCCAGGAAGGGTGCTAAGAGGAAAAATTAGAAGGAAGCGTTTCCAAAAGGTCAAGTTTTAGGCACTAGTTTCTCTCCAGCCTCCATGTAATTTTCTTTTTATCAAAGCCACCAAGACTTAGGCATTTTCAGCTTCCTTTTTTGTTTTTTAAATAGAGAGAGGTGGGCTTAGTACTTATGGGTGCTAGAAAAGTCCTTTTCTCTCTCTCCTTTTCTGATATTAATTCACAAAGCAGTACAAACTTCACTGATTCCTCCATACCTCTCTTCTCCTCTGTCTCTGGGAAGTCAGGCACTATGTACCTTCATTGATTTGAACTTGGGTTAAAGAAAGCTGGGAGAGAGGGCTATTAGCCTACAAAAATCCTCCTATTAATCCAAGCAATAACTATCTCCATCCCCTAAAGTACTACTCCAATGCTACATCCTGGGTGGAAAAGACTTACAATTACAATATATGTTTTAGCTGGTCCTACCATACTGGAAAGATTTCTGATACAAATTCTTTTATCGCCTGACAGACTGCCTATTGTCTGAGGTCCAGCCCAAGGGTAGAAAGGCTTTTCATTAGAAGTTGGCTATCAGGTAAAGTTTTTTGTCCATAGTAATTCAAAAGGACTGTTTCCTAAGGCATGGTAGGGTTGTAATCTGCACCAAAAATAGATAAAATCAAGGATTTTTTTAGTTTTTGAAGGAACCCTAAAGAGCTGATTTCTACCTCATTCTTCTTTCCCTCAAGCCACAGGTTTTAGACTCTGTGTAGGATGTCCTGGTGGATCCAGTCTGGCCCTTAGCCAGTGGCCACAAGAAATAATAATAGTTTACAAAGTGCTTCACATACATTATTATTTCTCTTGATTAAATGCCATCACTATCTCCAAAAGTGGGGAACTGATGGCTTGTTGAAGCAATCTAGTTTAACTGTCGTCATTGGCTGATCCCAGAAACTTAATCTCTTTCAGTTTTGGACATCACTGAAAACATTCTGCTTGACTTCTTACTGGCCCTGGTTTAGGAAAAGAAGAAAACCTCTGCTCTTTCACATGCTGCTTTTTGTTCGTTTGAAATTGTTTCAGATACATCTGAAGACAAATTAGTCCCTAGTGGTTTGTTCTCATCTTTTTCAAAGGAAGCTGTGTGTCTGTCACAATGGAAACTGTTTGCCAACGTACATGAGGCGGGAATGTAGAATCTGCCATTCTTTCCATCTTCTGATACCACAGAAAAGAAATTTTTTGTTCATTTTCACTGGCTCTTCCTGGAAAATCCACCCAGAGCCATGATCCCCAGAAGCAATTTGCAATCAGGGACATCGCAGTCCCTACTTGAGCAATGGGAAAGAGAGAAACAGAGTTAAAGACCTCACATAGTCAAGAGCAAAATTTCTTCTGCCTGACATTCTCTCAAAAGGTCTGGCAGGAAACAGACTTACTCAGAAACTGTCAAAGGAGGAAATACCTTCCTCTTTCTTGGAAACTGTTGAGCTCAGATGTTAAGTTGCAAAGAAGATATTTTCTAGGACAAAGTTCAGTGGTAGTTTAGTCACAACAATCCCATCCAATGCCTATCCCATTCTTCCTCTTCGTGAAGAATGCAGGATGAGAGGGTTCCTCAGGAGTATTCAAGAATCTGGAAGCATGAGGTAGGCTTGTTGGTTCCACTGAATAAAAGATCAAAACCTGCACAGCATCAACCGGTGGTTAGTAAGAAACCTAGTATATAAATAAGAATCTAGAACCTAATAAAAACACAGTTGGTTTCGGCTCATACATTAAAGTAAGAAGAGATCCAGCAGATAGGTTAGCCCTCAACTTTAAAAATAAGAAGTCTAATAAAACATACTCTTCAAGAAAAGTAAAGAAAAATCACTTGTTGCTACCAGATGGAATTGCTTATTTATGTTGCTTCCTTCATTGCATTCTTGATGCAAAAGTGCATGTCTCTGTTGGATGGTAGGGCGAGGGCTAGGAAGAAATCTGGTTATGGGTAAGTCAAGATTCTTACCTTGCTTTACTTCTCAGACATACCCATTGTGCCATCTTCTTCCCAAAGGTTCTAGTGTCACTAGAAATTTCCTCCGTCTTGACTACTGCTTTTGATTCCTCAATGATCTCCTTGTCCACACGATGGGCAGATAACATGCTTTCCAAGGTGGTACCCAATTTTTGGCAACCCATTCAGGCAAAGGAGATGACGATGTGACTACAATCTGCAGACTTACCTCTGGGCACAAGCCTATGGACAGGCTTGGTTTGAGTATCATGGAAAAAATAGTGAATTCATTAGCTGTGCTTCTAGATGAGTGAGTATGCAAAGAATGAGAATCAGGCAACAGGGCAAATAGCTGAAAATCTGGCCCACGGAAAGGGTCAAAGTGTTAAATGTAGTCTTGCCCCCCAGAGCTACCTGTATCATCTACTGCTACCAGGAATCTAGTTATGACCTGGTCACCTTGACGAAATTCAACTGTAAATTGGATGATACTGAGGGGTTGCATTTGCCTCTCATGCGGTACTTCTGAGAACATTCCATCTAGTGACGGTGTCTGAGATGGGCAGATTAGAGACAAAAGTTCTGAGAGAAAAAAAAAATGTGCTCCCTGGGAACGGGTGTTTGATTTGGTACAGGCTTATAGTGGTCTGGGAATCCTGGAGTGAGTAACCTCCTGAAACTAAGCCAGTATTTGGCTTCCCCGGTGAAGAGTATGAGGCAGCCACTTACCATGGCATCTGAATGTCTGGAATGTCTCCAACATGTCCAGCTTTTTGGTACTGGAAGAAAGGGTGCAATCCCAGAGTTTCATTTGCTTCTTTTGCAGTGACTGGGGATACTACGCATCTCACATACCATCAAGGTCCCAGTTTAATTTAAAGTTCAAAAGTATGACTGACCCATTTCCTACCCTCACCAGTGGATCAGCCATTGTAGAGTCCCTATTACTCCCCACCAGGGAAAAACTTTTTTTGACTTCATTGGCCTTTTTGCCTGTAGGCTTAGGTTTTGAGACAAATGAGTATGGAGTGGTAAGAAGTCCTATCGTGAACCCCGAGTTTTACATCTTGTGACTCTGAGTATGACCTTGCTAGGAAAGGCAATCCTGAGGCCAACTGATCTCCACTTACTTCTTTCCCAGCTTTTTTCTAAGAGAGTCTTACAAGTAAGACCAAAAAATATTGTTCCAACCTGCTCTCCTCCAAGGAGAAACATGAGTAACCAGAACAATGAAATTTTATATTTTTCTTAGCTAGGATAGAGGGTGATCAATAAATTTTCTGGAATTTATTAAGCATCTACTATATGTTAGGCCCTGGCAGCTTCAAATGAGGAACAGAAGGATTCCTTGCAAAAGAACACGGAGCTCCTTTTTTCTCTGACAATTGGAAATAGGGGTGAGAGTTGATTGTTACATTTTTTAGTGAGCATTTACACTTTAGAAATCAGCAAATGCTTGAAAATCAAGGCTTGATTTATTATTTTGTTGATTGTCTAGACTTAAAGTGATGGAGAAAATGTTAATAATTAAGATCGAACTTAAAAGTGTTTTGTGCATATTTTTTTCCCCTTAGAGAGCTAGTTGTTAGACATCTCCCAGCACATTATTGATTGGAACTTAATTTCCAGGAAGGATATTCCACCTGGGGATACATTGTGATTTGTTCAATATAGGTTTTCAGGAAAACACTAGTGTTTTCATTAGGCTATTTAGGTAGATTTCCTCAGTGGATGTGCGCACTCGTGGGTGTGTTAGATCTTAGTCAAGGAGAGAGTTGCAAAGACTAGAATACAGATGAGTTAGATACTACAAGTTCTTTTCATTTTATTTTTTTACACTTAACCTGCTTTTTATTTCCTAATACATGTTGCTGATTCTTATCAAGGCTTTGACTCAATGAAATGTCCATAGCCTTTTTGGAATTAATTACTGCTTTCTATTTGGATTCAATTACTGTTTACCATTTCTGCCCTACATTGTGTGCCATTCTGTGAAATTCAGAATAAATTAATAGAAAGGTTAGAATCCAGGATCTATTCTTTCCTCAATCCTCTGGATTGCTTTGTGGACAAGGTATTATATTATGCAAACAGTAGGTGCTTAATAAATGTTTTTTAAAATTGCATTATTAGAGTGTAGCTAGGTGGCTCAGTGGAATGAGAGCCAGGCCTGGAGGTCTTGGGTTCAAATGTGACCTCAGATGTTTCCTAGCTGTGTGACCCTGGGTAAGTCACTTAACTTCCATTGCCCAGCCTTTACCACTCTTCTGCCTTGGAACCAACACACAGTATTAATTCCAAGACAGAGGGTAAGGTTTTTTTTTAAAAAAAAATTGTATTATTACTGTGTGACCCTGGGCAAGTCACTTGACCCCCATTGCCTAGCCCTTACCACTCTTCTGCTTTGGAGTCAATACACTGTATTGACTCCAAGATGGAAGGTAAGGATTTTAATTTAAAAAAAATAAATAAATTGCATTATTAGACTAGACTGATACTTGTAGGTACCAGGTAATAGACTGTAGCCTCCTGAAGGAAGAAATTGGAGATGTTGGCTATATGGAATGATTCTCCTATTCCAAGCATCCATCGGTCTTGGGACTGCCAAGAAGCGAGGGCATCTCAGAAGAAAAGGCAAAATGCCCAACATATTCCCTCTAATACTGAGAATTAAACAGCAGTCATTGCCCTTTCTGGTAGTATCATTCTCAGAACCAGGAAATGGAAAACCAACAAACTAATTCCTATTTCAAAACGAGTTACAGGAAACTACACATACAACCTAGACTTGCTATCTCATGCCCCTTTCTACAGTTTCCTTTTTCATCATTAGGAAAAGGAATTCTGACTTCGGAGGTTCCCGGAGAAATAGCTTCATCTCAGCCTCCCCAGGGTCCCATCCCACCCTACAGAGCTCTGCTATGGAAAAGTGAGGCTACCAGGATAAATGTATAGATCACACACCCACATCTACACATGAAAAGGGACTTGTGATGAGGAGACTCATGCCTGATTCTCCATCGTGAAAAGTTTTTTTACATTGTCTTCAGTGGCTACTGGGCTGCCCTCCTCATTTGACCATTTTGGGTTACTCAGAACATATTCTGTGCTCATTTTGAAGAGAGGGATGGCGGGCTTCTCTCAGGGAAGATCTTGGGTCAAAAGCTGAGATTTCAGTTGCCAGACAGTTTTTGCTGCCTGGGATTCAACGGCACCTCCAGTCCCGTGTGCAGGGTGACCTAGAGAAAGAAAAGGGGATGACGATGGGTAGAGCTGTTGCTCCAAACAAGATGTTTAAAATAGTTGTTATAATGAATATGTGAAATTAAATTAAATTGTTATTAATCAATTAATAACAAATTAAATTAAATTAAAAAGTAATAGTTAAAATGAGGACAGAAACTCTTTTTGCTTTTTTTTTCTATGATCTCCAGCCTCAGTAGATGATAAATCCTTGATAAATATTTGTTGATTGATTGCTTTGCATTGCAGACTTAAATCTGTCCCGTTTCCAAAGACAATTCTGGAGATGTAAGCACGAGAGAACAGTTCTGCTTCAACTGTGGAAAGCATCCAAGAATATGAGAGGTAGAAGGGACTCTGTTGGCCATGTAGTCCAATACATACATAAAAAGAATCCCCATTATAACATACCTGACAAGTGTCCATCCTGCTTCTTCCTGAAGACATCTAAGGATGGGAAACTCATTGCCTCTTTTTTTTTAAACCTTTACTTTCTATCTCAGAATTGATACCAAGTATAGGTTTTAAGACATACAAGTGATAAGGGCTAGGCAGTTGGGGTTAAGTGACTTGTCCAGGGTCGAACAGCTAGGAAGTATCTAAGGCCACATTTGAATCCAGGACCTTTCATCTTTAGGCCTCTTTTTTTCCTATAATGCTGTCCAAGATTGAAATAGAATTATTGGTGGCCACATCATGCTGCTGATTCTTTTTGATTTATTTATTTTTGTTACATTAAAGATCCAAAGTGTCTCCCTTCCTCTCTCCCTACTCTACACCGGAGAATACATCATTTGACTAAAAATATATATGTATATGTAAAATCATGTCATTAGTTCTTTTTCTAGAGATGGACACCCACAATTATTCTTCCAATAATATTTCTATTGTCATATACAACATTCTCTTCATTCTGCTCATTTTACTCTTCATAATTTCATGCAAGTGTTTCAGTCTTTTAAAAAAATGAACCCGCTCACCATTTACTTACTGTGTGCTGCTGATTCTTATCAATTCTTATCGAGGCTTTGGCCAATAAAATGGACATATTCTTTTTGGAATGAATTACTGTCTACTATTTGGAATCAATTATTGTTTAACCAGGACTGCCCTACATTATACTTGTGATGCTTTTTTTTTTTCATTCAAGTATGACTTTACCTTTTTCCTTATTGAATTTTGTCTCATTAGATTCAGCCCAGTGATTTAGTCTGACAAGATCCTTTTGGACCTTGTCATTCTCTTTTTTAGCTATTCCAACCAAATTGGGCTACCTGCAAACTTGATGAGCCTATCAGCTATGCCCCTGTCGAGATCACTGATAAAAAAAAATTTAACAGCACAAGGATAAGCAGAGATCCCTCAAGCACTACAATGGAGATCTGCCACATTGACACTGAACCTGTTGAACAGCTATTTTTTGAGTTCGACATTCCAATCAGCTCTGGATCCCTTTGATTATAATATCATCGAATCCATATCTCTCTATTTTCTCCATAAGAGTAGCATAAAATGTAGTAGGAGCTATGAGTCTAGGTAAAGGTTGGGCCCACACTCAACCTTTCACTTCCACCTCCTCTGTCCCAATGATCCCTGAGGATATCCTTCTAACCTTGTACCTGATGGACTTTGACCTGCACATGCCATCATCATTCACCTGAGGCTTGCATTCAGCACTAGAGGTTGTTGAACAAATAAATGTTCTCCTGCTAGTCCACGTGAGAGTCATAGGAAAGGTGGTAGGGAAGGAGGGGATTAGAGAAGACATCCATCTGCTCATTCTTTCCTTCTGTACAGCACCCTTAAAGGACAAGCACGTGAAGTAGCATATCAGGACTTCTAAGGCATACAATTAAAAGTCAGGTCTCAGGAAGGTCTATATAACCAGAGAAATAGTGGCTTTATTTTTAAATTTTATTTACTTTTATATTTTATATTATTTATCGTTATACTTTTAATTTATGTAAATATTTACCTTCATTATTAAATTATATTTAATTTTATTTATTTTATAAGAAATACAGTCTTAGAAGTGAAAACATTCTATCACCTGTTCCAACTTTCCCAGCTCAATTTCACAGGTAAGTAGCCCCAGTGAAATGAAACATCAATGTGTTTCTTTTGCTCCTGCTCATAAGCCAACGGATTTAGAAACAGACATTGCCTTCCTCTCTAGGGATACCACAACCAGAATGTGTGTCAAGCATCATTTCCTTCCATCATCAAGAACTTCCAAGGATTGACATAAAATACTACTGTAAGGGCTGGAATAATGGAGGACTTTATTTATAAATGACTCCTTGAATGGAGTCTCCAGATCAGTTTGGGATCCAAAGAATTCACCATACCTGGACATTTCGGTTGAGGCTGACAGCTGGCATGAAGACTCCATCCACATGGTCAAAGGCAGTAGGACCCTGTTGTTGCCCATTGATATAGAAGGTCAGGGTATGTTTATTCAGATCCAGAAGTACACCAACTGTAGCCCCTTTACATACACCACCTTCAGACCTAAGGGAAGTGCAAAAAAGCCCAGTTACTAGTACTGTTGGTGAAATAGGTGATCATAGGATCCTAGAGTTAAAATCTGGAAGGGACCTCAGAGCCTAACTTGCCCAATTTACAGATGAGAAACTGAGGTCCAGAGTTAAGTGACCTTGGAATGTTTATAGAGCAATACCAAGGTGTGTGGGTTAATGTTTAATAATTGGGCTGAGGAGATAGGCACATACTTTTAAATTTAATCTGCAATGTTAACCCATTCTTAAATCTTGACAGTCAATGAAAATAATAAATCAAGTCCTGATTTGCAGAATTTACCAATTCCAAGGTGTAAAAGCTTACATTGAAAATTTAACAATCAGCTTTAGCAATTCAGCGAAAGCTAGTTCATTAGAGACTCAATCTACTGGGTTTGTTTTACTCACACTTTATATATTATATATATATATACATATATATATATACACACGTATAATATAATATGATTAGACTTATTCTGTTTGACCTCAAGAGGTAAAACCAAGAGGAATGTATGTTTATATATGGGGTTGGGGTTAAAAATCTTTAAAAGCAAAAGATGTTGGATCGATTTTTAGGAAGCATTTCTTAACTATAACTATCTTTAAGTAAAATAA